>NC_069706.1:36827004-37140004 GCF_023699985.2 Odocoileus virginianus
CCCATTTTACAGGTGGGAAAACCAAGCCCGGGCCCGCCCTCCCCCCACTGGCGGCCTGTTGGTCCCGGGCCTCACCACAGCCAAGGCCGGCCTCCAGGCCCTGGGAGCGGAGGCTGCGGCGGCACAGGGAGGGGACCCTCAGGGAGCTCCGCGTCTGGGGCTCGGGCGCCGGCTCGGGCTCCAGCTCCGGCTCCAGCTCGGGCTCGGGCTCGGCTGTGGGACCAACGGCGAGACGGGCTCCTTGTCCTCTCAGCCGGACAAGGAGCCTCCGAACACAGGGAGGGCGAGGGCACCACCCGCAAGCCCGGCCCTGCTTTCAGGGGGAGCCCTGGGATGGGAAGCGGGGTGCCCAGCGCAGGAGGGGCCCCAGGTGGTGCCGGCCTGAAGACGGAGGCCGCGCGGAGGGGGTCACAGCCTCCCTACCCAGCAGGTCCTTTCTCAGGACGACAGCCTAGGACCCCGTGAGTCCAAGGTCTGCACACCGGACGCCGCTGCCCGCAGGGGTGAGATGGAAGATTCCAGGTCAGGGCAGAAGTGTGGGAGGGATGTCTGCTGCCCAGTCTGCATCTGAGTTCAAACCCTCTCCCCCCAACTCCCACCTGTGGGTCCCCAGGATGAGGGTTAATGGGCATCCGGGAGAGCACATAGGAGATGTGCAGGCAGTCCAGGGCAGGCGTCCAAGGTTTGGCCCCCTTTGGGTGCCCGCAGCCCACGTGCTGAGGTGTGTGTGGGCAGGCGGACACACAGCAGTGGAACAGCGGGGGGCGGGAGGTCAGAGGCTGCACAGGGACCCACAGGCTCTCGTGTGAGTCTGCGGGCTTCAGAGCCCATCAGGCAGGGTGAGCTGGCCGTGTGCTCACCACCCAGGTCTGTAAACAGCGTCCACACGGACCCCTTGATCTGTGCCACCCTCCCTGGGGCGCAAAGCACAGCCAGTGTGCTCACCCTCACTACGTGGGTGAGAAACCCGAGACCCCCGGCGTTAGGTGGGGTGTTTGAAGTCTAAGGCGAGGCCTCCCTGGTGGTCCAGTGGCTAAACTAAGACTCTGTGCTCCCAAAGCAGGGGCCCCGGGTTTGATCCCTGGTCAGGGAACTAGATTCCACATACTGCAACTCAGAGTTCACATGCCTCAACCAAAGCTCCCACATGCCACAGGGAAGACCCAGCACAGCCAAATAAATAAATATTTAAAAAAAAAAAAGAGTCTAAGGTTACGCTACTTTAAGGATCAAACTGGGAAAGTGCATCTGTGGAATCAAGCAAGGGACCAGCCGGGGAGTGTTGGGCATGTATCTATAGTCAAGTCCAACTCTCTGCGACCCCATGGACTGTAGCCCGCCAGGCTCCTTTGTCCATGGGATTCTGCAGGCCACTGGAGTGGGTTGCCATTTCCTACCCCAGGGCATCTTCCCAACCCAGGGATCGAACCTGTGACTCTTTGTGTTTCCTGAATTGGCAGGTAGATTCTTCACCACTGGGCCACCTGGGAAGATGCTAGCTAGAGCACGGGTGCATCTGAGAGTGGGAGGGGCCAGGCCGGCTGTAAAGCCTCCCAGGTGAGAACAGGCGTCTGGCTCTTCTCTGGGCCAGCGGGCCAGGGGGCGGGGCCGCTCACCGGTCATGGCCATGTAGCCCAGGAAGCAGGCGATCTTCTCCTGGCAGAGTTCCTGCTCCTCGTAAGTTAGCAGCTGGTAGATGAACTGCCAGAGGACCTGCTTGGCTGGAGTGTCCAGCACCGGGTAGACGTCGACGATGAGGGTGTCGATGTTCCTGGTGGGGGAGGGGGGTGCAGATCAAGGAGTTCGTGACTCAGGGGTTCACCAGAGCGGGCTGGGTTGGGGACGGGGTGGGGGTGGGGGGCACTTCAGGTCCTCACGCCCTTCCCCTCCTTCCCCAGACAGAGAAGTGGGTGGGAAGGCAGGCTCTGCGGACAACCTGCCCGGATTCAAATCCCAGCTCTGCCACCTGCCAGCCAAGTGATCTTCTCCTATTACTCATTTCTCTGTGTCTCAGTTTCCTCCTCTGTAAAATGGGAGACAAAAATAGTATCTACCGAGAGTTTGCTGGCGGCTCAGGGGTTAGGACTTTAGACTTTCACTGTTGTGGCCCAGGTTCAATCCCTACTCGGGGGAACTAAGATCCTGACTCATTTGGAAAGACCCCGATGCTGGGAAAGATTGAGAGCAGGAGGAGAAGGGGACGACAGGGGATGAGATGGTTGGATGGCATCACCGACTCAATGGACATGGGTATGGGTAGACTCCGGGAGTTGGTGATAGACAGGGAGGCCTGGCGTGCTGAGGTTCATGGAGTTGCAAAGAGTCAGACACGACTGAGTGACTGAACTGAATTGAACTGAAGATCCTGTAAGCTGGGTTGCTTGGCTGGGGGATGAGGGGAAAGCATCTACCGCACAGAGCTGTTGTGAAGATTAAAATGGATAGAATGGGGACTTCCCTGGCGGTCTAGGGGTTAAGGCTCCACACTGCCAATGCAGGGAGCACAGGTTCCTCTGGTCAGGGAACTAACCTCCCCCATGCTCCAGGGCCAAGAATTTAAATTAGAAAAATGTATAGAACATATTTGGAAAACTGACTCAAGGCACTGGTAAATAATGGCCCAAGGCCCAAAATTTGGCCCTCCACCTGTTTTTGTAAACCAAGATTTACGGGAACATGGCCACTTGCACTGGTGCATATTGTCTCTGATCATTTTCAAGTGACAACAGCAAAGCTGAAGGGTTTCAGCTTTCAGTGGAGACTGTACGGCCTGCAAACCCTAAAGTATTTGCTATTGGTTCCTTTCCAGAAAGTTTGCTGATCCCTGCATTGTATGGAAAAAAATAAAACTGATCCTCATGTAACATCACACATAAAGATGAACCCTGGGTGGATAAAAGACCAAACTGTGCAAGGTATGATTACAGAACTAACAGAAGATAATGCAGGAGATTTCTTTTGACCAAGGAGCAGGGAAGGACTTTTTAAATAAAAATTCAAAAGCCAAAGCCATAAGGCCCCATATGCATTGAATGTGATGATACAAAATCAAGAAAACCTGGGGCTGACAATACTAGATATAATGGAAGTAATAAGACAGTAACAAATGGGAGAAGATACTTACAATGTCTAACATCAACAAGGAATCGGTATCCGAAATGTACAGGGAATTCTAGTCAATTTTAAGTTTTGCTTTTTGGAACTTCCTGTAATTTTTTCCACATATATTTGTTCCATGGTTGCTGAAATCTGGAGATGCAGAACCCACAGATATGGAGGGTTGACTGAGGGTGTTATAACTTGGATGAATGCTATTGTTGTTTAGTCGCTAAGTCATGTCTGACTCTTTCGACCCCATGGACCGTAGTCAGGCTCCTCTGTCCATGGGATTTCCCAAGCAAGAATACTGAAGTGGGTTGCCATTTCCTTCTCCAGAGGATCTTCCCAACCCAGGGATCAGAAATCTGTTATGTCTCCTGCGTTGTAAGCAGATTCTTTACCACTGAGCCACCAGGGAAGCCCATGTGAATGTCGAAAACATGCTAAATGAAAGAAACCAGACATAAAAGTCCACACATTGGGACTTCCCTGGTGGTCCAGCGGTTAAGAATCTTGCCAGTGGAGGGGACATGGATTTGATCCCTGGTCCAGGAAGAATCCCACATGCTTCGGAGCAACTAAGCCTGAGTCACAACGACTGAGTCCACGCTCTTCAACAAGAGAAGCCGCGGCAACAAGAAGGCCATGCGCCGCAGCTGCAGGAGCCCCCGCTCTCCGCAACTAGAGGAAGCCCGTGAGCAGCAACCAGGACCCAGCATGGCCAGAAATAAATTAATTAAAAATTTAAAAGGTGGGAAAATGGTTATAAAGAAGTCCACATAGCGTATGGTTCCAGCATTTGAAATCTCCAGAACAGGGAAACCTACAGAGAAGGAAAGTGGATTACTGGTGGTTTAAGGTGAAGGGGGAGTGGGGGAGGTTGGGGGGTGGGAACAACTGTGAAATGGTTGGGACTTTCTTTTGAGGTGATGAAAATGTCCTAAAACTGAATGTGGTGATGGTTACAACACGTTTGTGAACATACTAAGAACCAGTGCATTGTACACTCAAATGCGTGAACTGTATGGTATGTGAGTTATATTTCAACAAACACATACATTTTTGTTTAAACCGAAAAAGGATGCATGTCTTGCATGGACCAAGACAATGACCCTCTGGGCTGAGGCGTGTGATAAACGCTCCCGCTGCTGCTGAGGTGGGAAAAGAAAGATGCTACTCCAACCTGAATAGGGTCAGGCTGGTTGTGAGTGCCCAAGGGTGGGTGTTTTGAAGGTCCTGCCAACCACACTGCAGGGGCTCACTGTCTGCTTCAATTTACAGACGAGGCTGGGACCTGGCCAGGTCACGTGGCTGGGAGGTGTCAGAGCTGGGGTTTGTTTAGGGCAACCCAGTGGACCCCACATTCAGAGGCCCCTTTGAGATGCTCTCAGGAGCTCAGGCAGGTGAGTGGTGGTGAGTCTGGGCAGGATTTGGGGTCCACCCACGGCAGATGCCCCCGACCCCTGCCACCCTGGGGTGACCACCTGTGCTGGAAGAAGCTCTCAAGGGCCCGGCAGACCCCGTAGCGCTCGGGGGGCGTGAGCAGGTGCTCCAGCTGCTGGCTGAAGGTCCTTCCCTGCACTCGGATACTGGACGGGAGGATCTCTGCCACCCACTGCAGGGAGGTGAGCGCCGACGACGGGTTGGGGGAATCCATCGAGTCGGAATCTTCGGTGGGGGTGTCACAGGAAGGAGAAACACGAGTGAGCTGGCGTCCCCAGCCTAGGCAAGGTTTGCCCAGCTGCTAGGGCCAGGGGACCTCCCGAGCTGGGGTGAGAGATGAGGACGGGGCTGGAGGGGGAGCCCTGAGGCTGCCCAACCTGGGGAGGGAAGCTGCAGGTCTGCGGGGAGAGCAGAGGCCTCGGTAGACTCGGGAATCCCACCCCTGGTGACCCAAGTAGGGGCTCCAGCGGCCAAGGCGACCCAGGGCCATGGGCGTCTCACCGCTGGCGAACGGGACGAGCCCCTCCTCCACCACCAGCGTGGGCATGGCGCCGCTGCCCTGGAGCATGGACACCACCTTGTCATGGGAGCAGTTCCTGCCGAGCAGAGGGGGCCCCGGAGGGCCGGCCCAGCGTGACCCAAGCGCACACCACCCCCGGACCCCCCTGTCCTGCTGGAGGAGGCCACACGGTGAGGCCACAGGCGGGCCCGAAGCCAGGGCCCTGCCTCGCCCGTGCATTGACCTTCTCTGCAGGAGAAGTTGCAGGCCCAGGGCCAGCTGGACACTTGTGGGTACAGAAGGCGTCATGCCCCTGTCCTCCCTGTAGGGTCCCCCCCAAGGGAACGACACACATGATCCAGTCAACCCTTTGCCCCAAGCACGGAGCCTGGGTGTCTCCCGGCTGGAAGGACGACTTGACATCCTGGAGAGGGTGGGAGGGCAGATTCAAGACTTCCCATAGGAGGGGGGACAAACAGGGGACCAACTGGTCAGAGGCCCGTGGCCGGGATGTCCCGAGAGTCAGGAGTCCTGGGGGCTGTTTGCCACTGACCTCATGTCCAGTCCATTGAGGAAGAGGATCCGGTCTCCTGACTTGAGGGAGGCATTGTCAGCCGGGCTCCCTGGAAGCAAGGTGAGAGGGCGGGTCAGCTGAGCAGGGACCCGCCCCGGGGAGCCCCAAGTCGTTGTCCTGTTTTACAGGTGAGAAGAGAGGTGGGTGGCAGAGATCAGGAGAGCTTTTCTCACAGATCCATGCACCGGGGACATGAGATGCAGAAGGGCAGAAGGAACTCAGCATCAGCAGGTGAGCCCATGGGGATGGGTCACTGGAAGCATCGCGCCCAGGGGAGGGGCTCAGGGGGCAGGACAGACCCGGTGGTGACAGAGCAGGAGAGCTCAGAGCAGCGCCCGGAGCCGTTCTGCCTGCAGAGAGCTTCCACAACGGAATGCACTTCCTTCCCAAGAAATGAGTCTTCCCTCCCCTTGCCAACCGAGGGGCGGCAAGGAGGAATTCCTCCAGATGTCACCATTCCACGAGCAAGAAGGGGCAGGCCAGGGGTGGAAGAGGGGAGTCCCTGGAGACCGGATACTGGGAAGAGGCCCTGGAGCCCTGCAGCCTGCCCATCAAATGCCCAGTTCTCAGTGGGCAGTGGGCGCAGGGAGGGTGGTCTGGGGCCCGATCTGGGCAGGCACAGGCTCTGTGCTGGCTGCTGCAGTCTCAGGCAGGGCCCCGGGTCCTCCCTGCGGGCGCAGGAAAGGTCTGAATGGAGAACCTGGCTCAAAGGTGACCCTGCACTTGGAGGGGGTTTGCCCCGACTGGGGAAGATGGGTGATCTGGGTCGGCTGCTGGGACACTTAAAGGACACAGGCTCCTCAAGGTTGGGACCTGAAGAGGGGAGCAGCTGCTGACCATCGACCTCACAGGCTCCTGCACCCCATTCTGAACAACCCACCCACCCCTCACCAGGCAGAACAGACTCGATCCAGACAGGTCCATGGCCACGCAGCGTGAAGCCGAAGCTCTTGTTGCCCTTGTAGACTCGGACTGTCCTGGGGAGAAAGAAGGGGCGGGGTGGGGTCGCTCAGCGTGCCTTTCTCTGGGGACAGGAGCCCGCGGGGAGCATGGGATGGCAAGGGCCCGCGTCCCACTCCCCTTAACCTCTCCGGACTCCAACCCCCAGGTGCCCCCGCTTCGCCCCCGCGCCCTCGGCCCGGGTCTCCATTCCTGAGCCCACAGACGGAGAGGCGTCCGCAGCCCGTCCCGGGTACCTGCGCGCGCCCCCGGGGCCCGCGCGGCCGCCCAGCAAAGAGGCGGCCTTGCGCGGGGGCGGCTCGTCGGGGCGGCGCGGGGCGGCGCTGGCGCGCGTGGACACCAGGAGGCGCTCTGGCCGCTCCTCGCTGCGGCTCCGGCGCAGCCGCTGCGCGCCCTGCGTCCGCCGCGCGCGGCACAGCTTGCCCAGCAGACCCTGAGACACCACCTCGTCGAAGCGCGCCCGGTGCTTCTTGGGGATGAAGATCCTGCGGGCGAGGACCACAGAATCGGGGCGCGCCCCCTGGTCGCGCCCCGACCCCGGCAAACTTCGCGGGCGCCGCACTGGGCGCACTTCTCCGCCCAGCAGTGGCCTGGGGCATCAGTGTCCCCCTTGGGGCCTGGACTTGTGCCCTAGTGGGCCCAGGTCACACGAGGGCCGCGGCGCCCAGCTCGCTCCACTCTGGGAAAGCCTCCTTCCCCAGGTCCCCATTACTCTGGCCTCAGTGCCCTCCAAGCCCTTCCGTGGACCTGTTCCTCCTCTTGCCTTTGTCTTCCCGTCTCTGGCTCCCCCGGACTTCCCTCCTCTCATGCCCTCACACCAGCCAGGCCAAACCTCAGCCAGGGGGTCCCCCCCCCCCCCACCTTCTCCCCGCCTGGTTCCAGGAGAAAAGTCTGCTGGAGAAAACCTAGCCACCATCCGCGCTGGGGTCAGACTTCGCCTAGACCCTCATGAGACTCCCAGTCCCGCACTGGGTCTCCCACCAGCACCCCCAGTGTGGGTGGGGACCACGGCATCCAGTCCTGCTCCTACCCTTTGGCCCAGCCTGTGCCCCCCGCCCCAGCACACTCTGCTCCCTTAGCTGACCTGGGTTCGCCTTGGACACCCAACCCTGGCCTTCCCCCAGTTTAGTCCAACATGTTTTAGGAAGTCCCTGCTATCAGTGCCTGCCAGGCGCTGGGCTTCAAAGGTGAAGGCACTGTGGTTCCTGCTTTCAGACCTGGAAGTGCCTTGCGAGGCCTCAGGGAGGCTCGTCCACACCCTGGGACGTTTCCGCGGGGCCCCTGGGTCTCCTCTACAAGGCTGGAAGCTCTCGGAGGACGGGGTCTGCAGCTCGGGGGTGAGCTACGGTGACCGGCCAGGGCTGAGCGCAGTTAGGACTCAGTGACGCAGTAGACAGGGTGGTCCAGCAGCGGCCCCCCACACCTCTGAGTAAGGGCAGCGGTCAACATCCTGGGGACTCCCTGGCCCCTGGCAGCGGATTCTCAGGCTCAGAGGGGGTCCGTCACGTTCCAGGGTTATGCGGCGGTCCACGGCTGAGGTGGAACCCGGGCTCTGGCCTCCACACTGTCACCGGGCTCCATCGAGGGCCCTTGAAGTTCTGCTTGCTAGTGAGGCCTCTCTGGCTGCATCCCAAGGCTCCTTTCCCTATTCTCTGGACCAGGAGCCAGCGCCAAGGGCATGGGGGAGGGCAGGGAGCAGTGGCCTTGCAGCCAGCGGACATCCAATCCCTCTGAGGTTGCCTGGTGGCCCCCACCAGTTCCCTTGATCTCTGTGGGTAGGTTTAATGAGGCCAGGTGGCTGCCTGGTGGGAGGGAAGGGATGCGCGTCCCTGGGGAGGAGGGTGAACCCCCCCCCCCCCACCGCCCCGTGAGCTCTGGTCCAGATCGGGACGTTCCAGGCAAGCAGGAGGCAAGAATGATGGCCTGCTCGTCTCTGCCAGGAGAGCCATCACCCGATACACTCATCCGTGCCCACCCCAGCGATTTCCGAAAATCCAGGGCCTTAGCCGCATTCCCCGGATGGTACTCCAAGGTATGCAGAGCCAGACGTCTCCGTCTGCTGGCCTGCACGGTCCCTGCCCGTCTCCTGCCCAAGCAAAGCAGAGATGACAGGCACGAAAGCGTCTGCTTTACCCTTTGGGCTCCGGCCTCAGGCTCCAGAACGTATCAGCCCAACAGCCCCAGCCCCTAGGTCCAACCCTCTAGCAGCAACGAGAAAGGGCCTCCCCCACCCCCACAGTGGGAACCAGGGTGAGTCACCAACTGCCCAGGCGGGAGAAGGCTGGGTGCCCTCTGCCCTCCTCGGTGTCCGTGGGCCTGAGATGGAAGCCTAGCCAGCCTGGTGTGCCAGACGCCCTTCTGGCTGGTGTGGGCCCTGCGTGTGCCTCTGTCTGGCCCATGCACTCCAGCCCTGGGTCTGCTCCGAGCCGACAGCCCCAGCAGATCTAGGTGCAGTGGGGCCTCATGGACAACTGTGGCTGATGGACAGACGCCTCTTTGAACCGACGGCCTGGCTACCACTGTCCTCAGACTCCCAGGTCCCTGCTGTGCCAGCAGGCTTCTCTGTGGCCACGGGGCTCTTTGGGAGGCCATCCAGTGACCTTGCACTCAAGAGTTGATCTGTTTTCTTAGGGGGCTGGGTCCAAATCCAACTCCAGATTCCCATCGGGGGCCCCCACAAGGCCCTCTGTCTCAATCACCGTCTCTGCCTCGCTCTCTGTCTAGCTCCTTGGATCTGTCCAGTTGCACGAAGGAAAGAGGACTTTTCAATCCCATCCTTGGTCCCCATCCCGCATCCCGACCCCTAGGGCGGCGGGCAAGTGCCCACCGCGAGGAACCCCCTCTTTAATACCCTTTGGGTTTATGTCCACTCTCCCAAGCCCCTGCCCCCAGTCAGGCTGACTTGCTGGGTACGCACCCAGAGCAGGGAAGCCCCTCGGTGCCCGAGCCCCACCCCTTTTCAAGTCAGCCGGAGGCGGGTCCGTCGCACCAGGGCGCGCGGTTCCCGCGGGTTCGGTACGCGCGGTTCGGGGAAACTACCGAAAGTGCCGAGAGAAGCCCTGGTCCTTCCCCATCTGGAGACGGCGACGGCGGCGCGCTAGGTGCCGATGGCCCGGGGGTGCGGAGCCCGGAGCGGAGCGAGGGCGCGGCGACTCCACGCGCCTCTGCCGGGCGAGCGCGCTCAGCCCCTCCCGAGCAGGCTGGGCCCGCGGCCCCGCGCCCGCCCCTCTCGGGTGGCCCCGCCCCGCCCCGCCCCTCCGGGAACTCTCCCGTCAGCTCCTCGCGAGCTGGGGCCGTTCGAGCCGCCCCTCGGCCTCCTCTGGCCCCCGTCCACGAGACCTTCCCCAGGCGCCTCGCCTCTGATCCCTCGGGCTGTGGCGCCCCGGGGAGTCCCCAGCACCGGCAGCGAGACGGATCCCGACAGTTCAGAGGAAGCTCCGATTGCCTTATGTAGAGTCTGGGAAGGCTTTCTGGAAGAGGTGGCCTTTACGCTGGGACTCAAGGATTCAGCCGGTGTGTCGGCCAGAGCGGCCTTCCCTCCTCACCCGCGGGAAGCTCCAAAGAAAAAGAGGCTAGAGAGGGAGGCCTTGAATGCCGTTGGCAAAGCTCAGCCTACACTCTTGCGAGCAGAGAGGAGCCATGGGAGGGTCTAAGGATTTAAGAGGAGGTGAAGGCACTCTGAAGGTTTTGGTACACCAGGGGTGGGGTGATGCTGGGAGGGGGCACAGTGAAGGATGCTGGGATGGGACAAGCAGCTAGTTTCTAAAACACAGGAGGTAGAGTCAATGAGACCTGGGGGCAAGTGAGGAGGGGGCAGGTGAGGGTGATGGTGGGGGAATAGGGGGTCTCCCTGGGATGAATGTGTTCTACTGGAAAGGAGAGGGGAGGACCTGCAAGGGAGGAGACGGAGCTAAGAAGAAAGAGGCATCAGGTCGCTTCTGGGCCTGCCACTCTCTGGGGTCTGAGCAGGAGCAGACCCCAGGGACCCCACTAGGTCCCCCCTAGCTAGGTCATGAGCCCTAGCTTCAGGTTGAAAGGGTGAGAATCTGAGTTCTGGGGACCAAAGGGTAGATGCCCGAGCCGCCCAGGGCATCCTGGGGAGGGGCTTCTCAAGGGCCACTGCACAGGGTGCGGGGGTCATCAAGAGGCTCTCTCCCATCAGGAGGCAGTCACCACCCAAACAGGCTGGAACGTCAGAGGCAGGAGCCCCTGGGGACTCAGTCTCCATCTCAGTCTTGTGGGGAGCACCCTTCATGGTCCTCCTGTGGGCTCTTGTGCCTGTCACAAGGAGGCCCCTGCAGACCCGACGGTCAGTCTCCCTGCTCCATCCAGGCCATGCTGCCCAGCACACTTTGGTCCCCATGCCCGGCCCCAGCGAGGACCCCCCCCCCACGCCCCCCGCCTGGCGTGACCTCATGGGGCTGAAGTTCTTCCCTGGAGCAGCAGGAAGCCAGAGCCTGTCCTCACTCGGGGTCCCCCTGGGCCTGGCCTCAGCCCTGCTCACAGTGAGCGCAGCTCCCTGCGTCCACGGGCCGAGGGCACTCACTGTCCCGTCAAGACAGAGCCCTTCCCGGTGGTCATGCGTCAGCTGTGATGGCCCAGCACCCAGAACCAGGCCTGCCCGAGGACGGTGACGACTCCACGTGTCTGTGGGCCCTGGAGATGTGACCACGGAGAAGATGCTCCTGCTTGCATCCAGACACAGCCAGCCGTGCACACGCTGCCATGGGGCCACCTCAGAGCTGGTGCCTCTGACCCAAAGCAGCACAGGGTGGGCCGGACTGGCCTTTGCTGAAGCATCTGCCCCAGCAAGAGGGTACCACCAAAGGGCAGATCACACTCGGGCAGGGCTTCTCAATTGGGGGTGACTTTACCCCTCAGAGGACATTCGGCACTCTCTGGGGAGAGTTTTGGTTGTCATAAAATGACAAGCGAGAGGGGGTTGTGCTATGGCATCTGGTGGGAGGAGGCCAGGGATGCTATAAGCGAAGTACAGGAGAGCTCCCAACAACAGAGAATCACCAAGCTCTGAATGTTGATAGCGCTGTGGTTGAGAGACCTCTCTAGGGAGAAAGAGACCTTCCCTGGGGTAAACCAGTTTCATCCAGCATGTGCTGGATGCCTGGCACTGCTTCTGACATGCTGTCACCAAATTTTCCAAATAACTTTGTGTGATGTTGTCTCTGACATTTGTCATTAAAGCAGAGGAGGGTGAAAGAGGTGCTCGAACCCTAAACCCCAGTTTCTCAATGAATCTCTTGGATGCTGGCAGTTGGCAGAGTCTATTTACATGCTTTCCCACCAAGAACCCTGCTGGGAGGGAACACATGGAAATGATGGACCCCGTTTTATGGATAAACTGCTGAGGTTAGTGAATCTGCTCAAGGTCACAGAGCCCGTGAGTGGACTGGGGGGTCAAGTGCAATCTGCCAGGACTCAGAACCCAGCTTCCCCAACCACCTCCATGGCTGCCCTCTCCCCTGCCCTCCCCCTGATCCTTCCCTTCTTTGCCTGTTTCCTGAAACACTAGCAGGGCACGAAGCCCACTTCGCTTGCCTGTTCCCTCTCAACCGCGTCACACTTTCCAAACTCCCTGGCCTGTCCTAATTAGAAAGTCATTTTTATCACTTCATCAAACTGGGATCCCTTTGGGGACAGACCCAAATCAGGCTCTGAGCCACAGGAGTAACTGCCGTCATAAAGAAAGATAAGACCCTCTACTTCCATCGCTGCCACTGACCCAAATCTCGCCCTCGTGGCCACACTAAGATGAAGAGGCCACGCTGGCCGAGATGGATGCAAGTTGCGGATGGACATGCTCCCCGTGTGCGCTGTCCTGCAGGGCGGCCACCAGCCAGACGGGGCCACTCCATACTTGCCGTGTGGCTGCTGAGACTGTGAAGCTGAATTTTAAATTGCATTTTATATTCATTAAGTTTCATTTTAAAGAGTGGCATGTGGCTAGTGGCTACTGCTCTGGCTTGACCCAGCTTCACGGTCTCACTGCTCCTTCTTCTTTCTCCCCAAGTCCTCTGCTTTGGCACCTGGACCACCTTCAGAAGTTGCATGGTGACTGAAGCGGTTTCCAGCCTCGGTCAAGCGTGCCCACGCACCTGCCCACATGTATCTTTACCCTGTGCGTCCCCAGGTGTCCAGGTTGTCTCACTTCATTCCCCTCAGTTGCAGGGTCCCAGGGCCAGAGCCCTTCACGGCCCCCTGCCAAGGCGGGGTGACTCACAGCTAGGCACGGTTGGTACCTGAGGCTGGGTTCTACAAGGCAGCACCCTCACCTTGGCATTCCGAGGCTCCCCTCTGCAGCTGGATGCCTGGCCCTGATGAGCCGTCTTCCCTCCTCCGCAGGACACACGGCTGCACCCCCCTGGCCACTCTGCGGCCCTGGGACTGCCGCCTCCTCTGGGCAGCCTGCCCTGACTGCCCCGTGCTACCCTTCGGCTGGCGCTCAGCTCTCAGAATCATAGAAAACTGAGTCTGTGCTATTCCTCTGGGCCCTGTCCGAGCTCTCTCGGGAAGGGGCTGCGTGGGGATCACCACTTCACCCCTAGAACCCAGTACATCAGCCCCTGGAGCCTGGTGGTGGAGGTGGGGAGTTGGGGGATGGGGGCGGAAGCCACGCTGCCAGGGGACCCCTCTCCCTGCAGAGCCCAGCTGGGCGCCGCCCCCTCCTCCTCCGGCAGCCTCCCCAATTTTCCTGTCGCACTTGACACGCGCTGACAACAGAGGCTGCTGTTTCATCTCCCCCAGCGGCGCCCCGGGGACGCTGCGGGGACCGGGCATCCCCAGGTGTCCAGCGTTCCCGCTTCCCAGGCTCTCAATCGAGCACGCCCAAGGGGGCGCCTCCTCCGCTCCCCCAGCTCTTCCGGACCCGCTGCCGGCAGCTCGGGACGAGCCGTGGACGGGAAAGGCAGGCACGGGGTCTGTCCCAGGAGGCAGACCGGCTGGCCCGGCAGAGGCGGCGAGGACGGAAGCCCGGGCAGCGCCGAAGGGAGGACCGATGAGGCGGACCGAGAGGGCCTCCGGCCGCTGAGAGCCGTCAGACACGCGTGCCAACTTCCCCGGGGACAGCCTGGCCGCCGGGCCCCTGGCCCAGCTCTGATGCGGAGGGGCGGGGCTGCCGGCCCATCACCTCCGCGGGGAGCCCTTCCGCCCCAGCGCATCATCTCAGCAAATTTGTTTCTAGACATAACTTTTTTTTCTTTTTTCCTCTCCGGGTTTTCCCGGCAAGGGTCAGACCCCCAACTCACCCCAGGCAGCTCATGGTGGCCTCTTTCCGTGGCCTTCTGTGCTCCGCTGCAGAGCGGAGGCGCGGCTCCCGGCTTGGGGAGTGGGGGTGGCCAGCCCGGTCCCTGACATTGGCCAGGCCCAGGGGAGGGGCAGGCCGCGGGGTGAATGGCAGCGAGGGGAGGGGACGGGCTGAGCCCAGGAGGGGAGGGGCGGGCTGGGGGAGCCGCCGCCGCCCTGGAGGCGGGGGCTGCCGAGCCAGCCCCCCAGCACATGTGCGGGGAACACTCCACTCAGGCCCAGGGAGGTCTGATCAAAGCCGTGCCGCGCGGGGCAGGATGGGGGTGGAGGTCAGGGCGCTGGGGAGATTCCCAGGCCATTTCAGGTGTCATAGGACCTACCAGGAGATTTTTTTCTCCCCCTGAAGGATGAATTTAGAGTCCAAAGCTGAGGAGAAAGTGCTCAGTCAATTGGTTCATGTTCTTGTGAATGCTGCTCATGTGCTGTGTGACTCTGGGACAGTCCCTTAACCTCTCTGAGCCACAGTCTGCCTCTGGAATGGGGATGATGATAGTACTGGTGGGATTCAGTGAGAAAGTGGGCACTGGTAGGTTCTTGGCACCCGGCTGGCATCAACAAAGGGCAGAGCGAGCACATTGTTTATAGGATTCAGGGGGCAGGGGTGGGGTACCGGGGATCAGGATAGGCCCAGCACAGTCCTCGAACTGTGCCGTTATTCCCTCTCAGTGAAGAGCTGGAGGCTTCTGTGCTCTGGGTTTGGGACAGAGCAGGCCAGCAGGAGGCCGATCTTCTCTGCAGCCCATCCCAGGCCAGCAGTTAGCAGTCCTTCCTTCTCACTCAAAGTGACATCCTGGCTGCAGCAGCACCAACAGCTGCCCTTTCCAGGGTCAGCCTTTGGGGTCACTGACCCAAAACCCTGCTTTGGGGGCAACAGGGGGTTGGGGTCCAGCTCAAGGGCTGACCACGCAGCAGCAGCAGCACCTGGGGTGGAGGCGGGAGAACGGACACCCTTGCCGGCCCATCCTGACCCGGAACGAGTACCTGAGGTTCTCCAGGAGGGGCCCTCGGGCCTCGGGGGGCAGCGCCAGGGTGAGCGCCCACACCAGCTCGTCCACCCGTTGCTCTGCCGCGAACTGCTTCAGAGCAGCGAACACCTGCTCCTTGGCGGTCGGCTGGTCCCCCAAGACCTCGTCCACCTGCGGGGAAGGGTCTGATGAGTGGCCACGAGGGCGCTGGTGCAGAATGCTGGGGAATCAGTCCCCCCTCTCCCTTCCTCCCTCAGGACAGCAGATGTGGCAATGTTGCCTGGGCCCCCCTGCGCACTCCTAACCCAGACCCCGTCAGACCCCACAGCAGGCCCTACGAGGTGGGCCAGGCCAGCGTCTTCATTTCTATATCTAAGGGAACTGAGGCCGCTGGAGGTAAGGTGGCCTGGCCAAGGCCATAGGGTCAGGACACAAACTCAGAGACAGCCCATCTACTGACTGTTGTGAGGATCAAAGGAATCCATCCGTGAGCTTAAACACGTGCCAGGCGCTCGGTAATTGCTAGTTACTATTGTTGTAATATTCTACTCCCTTCCACCACACTGCGAGCTGAGAGAGCACACAGAGACTGCTCTGGCACCACGAGAAAGCCCTGGAGCATGCCTCGCTGTACATTCCGACTCCCTTAATGCCCCCTCCAGACCTGTGTTTTCTTCACCTTTCTGTACACACTGGCTGATGAGCGACACAGCACACCCACTCAGAGGATCCTGTGCGACCACCGGACGTGGGCAGCTCAGCGCCAGCGTCCAAAGCCTAAAAATGCACCTGTCATTTCACCCCACGATCCTGGGAACACATCTCGATGTGTCCTGACAATCGCACAATGACGTATGAGTGAAGAGGTTCACCCTTGCCTGGTTTATGATACCGAGATGTTGACAGTATAAATATCTGACACTATGGGCTAAACAATTGTAGCACATCCACTTTGGTGATATTTGTCTTTCCTTGGCTATGCAGCCAAGATGGAAGGACGTCCCAAATCAGGTGGGAGACAAGACCCTGGTCCTAATGGTGCAGCCTCGGGCAATTGGAGGCTGTTGCCCAGAGCTTTGGTTCTTGAAGGAATGGTCCGGAGATGTGGAGACAAGGAGCTGATGCAGGGTTGTGACAGAGCCCTGTAGTTCGCCCTGAGCAGACTCATTCTGAAGGCTGCTTAGGACAGTTGTGCTCTAGGCTGCACATTCTTTCTTGGTTCTAAGCCGAGGAGAAGGGGGCGAGAGAGAATGAGATGGTTGGATGGCATCATCAACTCGATGGACAGGAGTCTGAGCAAACTCCAGGAGACAGTGAAGGACAGGGACTCATGGCGTGCTGCGGCTCATGGGATCACAAAGAGCCGGACATGACTTGGCACCTGGACAAGAGGAGGTCTCCAGTTCTGACTCTCTGAACTGCTCCTCCCCCGAATCCCTTTTCTGCCCGAGTGAGTAGAGTCAACTTCTGCTGTTTCGCAGCCAAGTTCACTCCATACTCTGCAATACTGGGTACAGTTGATTCCAGGGTGAGCACTGTTTTTTTTGGCCAAACCGTGGGGCATGTGGTCAGGTTTTAATTCCCTGACCAGGAATCAAATTCACACCCCCTGCATTGGAAGGTGGAGTCTTAGCCACTGGACCGCTGGGGGAAGTTCCTGTATTTTAAATTTTAGCATCTCTGAGATCACCTTGTGTCCTGTGGCTAGCTGTTATTCTTGTGCACGTATGAATTTGGTCATAGGTCTCATATTGTTACTTCCACAGAGCTACATACATTGCTAAATATGTCCAAATGAGTCTAAAAGCCCTCTATCACCAACTACAGATTAAGTGACAAGAAGATAAGGAAGCACGTGTCATGGGTTAGGTGGCTAAAATTTTTCTTAGTGGTAAATAAAACAAGTGCACCTTGCAATTGACCGTGTCTAAGGTTTGATGCAGTGTGGTACCATTTGGTCAGAGAGAATGATGGTGTAGGTCTTTATTTAAAGACCATGGTGTGAGGAGTGATTGCTAACGAGGGCAGGCCTTCTTTCTGGGGTAATTATGATTATGCTCAGTCATGTCCGACTCTGTGCAGCCCCATGGATTGTAGCCTGCTAGGCTCTTCTGCCTGTGGAATTTTCCAGACAAGAGTACTGGCGTGGGTGCCATTTCCTACCCCAAGGGATCTTTCTGACGCAGGGATCAGACCCTCATCTGTGTCTCCTTCATTGGCAGGTGGATTCTTTACCACTAGCACCACCTGGGAAGCCATTCTAGGTATGATGAAAATGTTCTAAAATTGTGGTAATGGTTGCACAGCTCTGTGAATATACTAAAAACCATTGAACACACTTTAAATGAATAAATTGTATGGTATGTGAATATATCTTGATAGAGTTGTTATAAAATAATGGAAAATGTTTATGAGAGGCAAGGTTTCAAAGGGAACACACAGTGTTACATTTTTATCAGAGATTATTATACATATGTCTGCATAAGGAATATGCACTGAAGTTTATAGTGATTTTGATTATTTTTAGGTCAGTGGTTTCCTTTTTTTTTTTTAATTTGGCCACTTGGCATATGAGATCTTAGTTCCCTGACCAGTGATCGAACCTGTGCCCCCTGCATGGAAGCTTGGAGTCTTAACCACTGGACCACCAGGGAAGTCCCTAGGTTTCCTTTCTATTTTTTAGGCAGTGAGCTTATATGACTTATACAGTCAGGAAAAGGCATGCATGTTTTCATTGTTCCCTTTCCCTCTTTATTTTTTAACTGTTGTAAAAATGCACATAACATACATTTTATGTGCCAACAAAGGTCCATCTAATCAAAGCTATGGTTTTTCCAGTAGTCATATATGGATGTGAGAGTTGGGACTATAAAGAAAGTTGATGGTCAAAGAATTGATGTTTTTGAACTGTGGTGTTGGAGAAGACTCTTGAGAGCCCCTTGAACTGCAAGGAGATCCAACCAGTCAATCTTAAAGGAAATCAGTCCCGAATATTCTTTGGAAGGACTTCTGCTGAAGCTGAAACTCCAATAGTTTGGCCACCTGATGGGAAGAACTGACTCATTGGAAAAGACCCTGATGCTCAGAAAGATTGAAGGCAGGAGGAGAAGGGGACGACAGAGGATGAGATGGTTGGATGGCATCACCGACTTAATGGACATGAGTTTGAGCAAGCTCCGGGAGTTGTTGATGGACAGGGAAGCCTGGTGTACTCCAGTCCATGGGGTCGCAGTCAGACACGACTGAGCGACTGAACTCAACTGAAGATAAAATTTATCACTGCAACCATTTTAATAATGTACAGGTCAGTGGCATTAAGTACATTCGCCATGTAGTATAACCATCACCACTCTCCAGTTCCAGGACATTCTCATCCTCCCAAATGGAAACCCTGCTCCCACTCAGCAGTCAGTCCTCATTCCCTGGTTCCCCAGCCCCGGGAAACCACTAATCTATTTTTCAGCTTCTTTGGATTTGCTTATACTGAATATCTCTCATGACTGGAATCTTATACTATGTGGGCTTTTCTGCCTGGCGTTGTTACTTTTTTATATGGAGCAGTTACCACTGTCTGTCCACACTCAAGCAGATTCCCTGCCTTGTTAGTCAAGGGTCTGGGGGTGCCTCTGGGTGCCGACATCCTGAGCTGACCCTGAAGTGGGGGTGGGAGGCTGGGCGGCTGAATGAGCCTGGGAGATGGCCCAGCATCTCTCTCAGACCCATGTGGGTCCCAACTTCAGCCAGAGCCGGGGCGTTCATTACCCCTTCTACTCACCTCCAAACGTATCAACAAGCCCCGCCTCTTTCCCCTCCAACCCCCACTCTCAGATGATGACGAGCTGGCCCCCTTCCTGGGCAAGGCCAACCCACAAGGCCACCGAGTCACCAGAGTTCCCCCTGCCCCTTCCTGCCACCTACTTGTCACTCAGCTCTCAGCTTGAAAGTTCCCTCCTCAGGGAGCCTGTCCTCACCACTCTGATCAAGTGGCCCCCATGATTCTCTCTCCCTGTTTATTTCTTCCGTTCAGTGATCATCCTCTGAAATAGCTAGCTCACTGAATTGTCCATCGACTCAATGGACGTGAGTTTGAGCAAACTCTGGGAGATAGTGAAGGGCAGGGAAGCCTGGCGGGCTGCAGTCCACGGGGTCGCAAAGAGTCGGACGTGACTGAGCGGCTGAACAACATTGCTTTGTCCACGTGCTTATTTTGTCTCCCACACGGCGGGCCAGCAGACTCCCCTCCTGGTCCTGTGCACAGCTGTCTCCCCAGTCCTTGCTGGTCACAGGGCCTTAAGCAACAGCTGCAAAGTGCGTGGATTTCAGTGACTCTGCTGCCGCCTTCCCTTCGGCTCATACAAATTGTTCACCTCTCTTCCCGCCTATAAATAAATCAGTAAACTCCTCCCCTGACTCCACAACCCTATCAGCCTCTTCTTTCTGTCCAGAGCTGTCGACCCTGGCTATTTTCATACAATGGTGCTGACCCGCTGCAATCCCCCCCACCCCTTGCCACAAGCATTCCCTGATGCCGCTGCTCTGGCCGAGGACCCCAGACAGCCCTTGATGGTGATCTCCAGCCCATGGTTTGCCCCTGAACTTCAGAACTGTATACACAACTGCTTCCTAAAAGGCAGCACGGGTGGATTAGGAAAGGCTTTGCAGAGGGGGTGACGTCACAGAGGGTGAGCATGTATTAGCAGGTGGCTTCGAGGGCACCCGGGCCGAGGCCACATTCTGTGCACGCCTGAGCCCGATCAACTGCATCCCAGATCTCCTTCAGCAGACGAGATGGCCCGAGACGCGGCCTGACATCTTACTCCCGTCCGGGCCAAGCACAGGGCCTGGTGCACTCAGGGAGTGTTTACAGAGCTGAACCAAAGAGCTGCAGGCGGCCGGCCGTTCTCAAGGTGCGTGGGGCAGGCTGCAGTATCAGTCACCCCCTCCTCCTTCCAACCCACCAGGCCCAGGAAGGTTAGTGGCTTTGAAGCCAAAGCCAGCTGCAGCCTCGATTCAAAGGAGAACATGGCTCTCTGGAAAGATGTTTTATGTAAGAAAGAGGAAAAAATAGCTCCTCCCTCCTGGGGCCCCACCACAGTGCGGTTTTGGTTCAGCTATTACCCAGACGCTCTCAACCTACATCGAAGCATGAGGCACCATCACGGGACACTAATGGATTTTCTATTAAATATCAGGCTCTGCAAGGAGGAAAAACTGGGGCAGGGAGAGTGCTGGCGAGAACCCGAGAGCTGATTGTCGCAAGCCGGTGGGGGTGCTCCACGGCTGCCCTTGATCTTCCTGAGGTGGTCTTTTCTGGGGATTTGTGGAACTGCTTGGCGAGCTCTAACCAGAATCCACCACTCCCTGTTCCCCCTTGTCAGAAAACGTGCCGAAGCCGACCTGGGAAGATGGTCAGATTCCTCTCTAGGTCACAACCCTGACTTTGCTTCCTCACCAAGTCCACTCTGCCCATCTGGGGGCTCTGACCGCCTCTCCTCTGACTCCTCAGGGATTGGATGGAGTCTGGGACAGACTTTTGGGTCTACAGCGAGGCATCTGGGATCACAGCAGACTTTACCAGTTGCTATGGTCTGAATGTTTGTGTCCTCCCGCCTCCAAAATTCATGTGTTGAAAATCTAATGCCCCAGGTGATGAAAGTATTAGGAGGCTGGGCCTTTGGGAGGTGATTAGGTCATGAGGGTGGAGGTCTCATGAATGGAATTAGTGCCCTTATAAAAGAGCCTCAGGGATTTGCTGGCAGTCCGGTGGTTAAGACCTCACCTTCCAATCCAGAGGGTGCAAACTTGATCCCTAGTTGGGGAGCTAAGGTATCCCACATGCATCTTAGCCAAAGAAAACCAAAACATAAAACAGAAACAATACTGTAAATTCAGTAAAGACTTTAAAAAAAATGGTCCACATTAAAAAAACTTTTTTTGAAAAAAAAATTTTAAAAAAATAAAAAAAATAAAAGAGCCCCAAAGAGATCCCTTGCCCTTTTCACCATGTGAGGACAAAACCAGAAGTTTGCAACCCAAAGCAGGCCCTCACTCATGCATGCTGGCACCCTGTTCTCAAATCTCCTGCCTCCAGAGCTGTGAGAGAGAAATTCCTATTGCTTATAAGCCACCCAGTCCATGGTAGTTCGGTTATGGCAGCTGGACCAGATTAAGGCACTCAGCTCAGTTCAGTCGCTCAGTCGTGTCCGACTCTTTGCGACACCATGAATCGCAGCACGCCAGGCCTCCCTGTCCATCACCAACTCCCGGAGTTTACTCAAACTCATGTCCATTGAGTCGGTAATGCCATCCAGCCATTTCATCCTCTATCGTCCAGTTCTCCTGCCCCCAATCCCTCCCAGCATCAGGGTCTTTTCCAATGAGTCAACTCTTCGCGTGAGGTGACCAAAGTATTAGAGTTTCAGCTTCATCATCAGTCCTTCCAATGAACACCCAGGACTGATCTCCTTTAGGATGGACTGGTTGGATCTCCTTGCAGTCCAAGGGCCTCTCAAGAGTCTTCTCCAACACCACAGTTCAAAAGCATCAATTTTTCAGCACTCAGCTTTCTTCACCATCCAACTCTCACATCCATACATGACCACTGGGAAAACCATAGCCTTGACTAGATGGACCTTTGTTGGCAAAGTAATGTCTCTGCTTTTTAATATGCTATCTAGGTTGGTCATAACTTTCCTTCCAAGGAGTAAGCGTCTTTTAATTTCATGGCTGCAATCACCATCTGCAGTGATTTTGGAGCCCCAAAAAATAAAGTCAGCCACTGTTTCCACTCTTTCCCCATCTGTTTCCCATGAAGTGATGAGACCAGATTCCATGATCTTAGTTTTCTGAATGTTGAGCTTTAAGCCAACTTTTCCACTCTCTTCTTTCACTTTCATCAAGAGGCTTTTTAGTTCCAATTCACTTTCTGCCATAAGGGTGATGTCATCTGCATAACTGAGGTTATTGATATTTCTCCTGGCAATCTTGATTCCAGCGTGTGCTTCTTCCTGGCCAGCGTTTCTCATGATGTACTCTGCATATAAGCACTAGGGCTCACCAATGTTTCTAGGTCTTCCCGCCTTCCTGGACACACAGAGGACTACATTTCCCAGTATCCTTTGGGAGCAGTGGTGTGATTAGTTCTGGGCAATGACTATCCACTGAAAATGCAGGGATTCGCTTCCCAGCACCAACCCCCTCTAGCCCTCTGAGTCCTTAAGAGTTGATGCACAATCTTCTAGGCTCTCTTCTTCTACGGCGAATCTCGGAGCTTTGTGTTGAGATGGAGAGAACCTTCTGGGTTGAAGGAATCATTATATGTTCTGCATTCTACTATTATTGTCTGTATTCTATTCATCTACATTTTGATCAGGCTGGTGGTTACAAGGGTGTATGCCTATGTGAAGTTCATTAAACTGTACACTTAATGAATGTGTTTTACTGTATATCTGTATTACCTCAATTTAAAAAAGAAAAGCAACTCCCACAAATCGAGCAAACAAAAATTACGAAAATTAAGGACAGGACTGGAAGCTTGAGCATCACTATATTTCTGATAAATCTTTCCTTAGAAGTTTCCTTAGCTCCAGGTTCCCACTCCTAGCCTGAGGAGGGACTGCCCGGCTCCTGAGGCTCCGGGTCCACAGTGCCCAGCACCCCAGAACACCGCCCCCAGAGCTTCACCCCAGACCGCCCTGTCTGTCCCGTAGGGCCCTGCTCCGCCCTGCGCGCCCTACCTTGCGGCTGAACTCCTGGGCCTTGCGCCTACGCTCTCGGTGCACGGCGTCGGGGCGCTTGCGGCCGGCTAGGCGTAGCAACTCGCGGCCCAGAAAGAGGCTGCGGCTTGAGCGCGGGCTCCGCAAGGCTGTGGTCAGCGGCTCGCAGCCGGATCCCGCGCCGGGGCAGCCTATGGGGCCGGGGAGCACGCCCAGGCTGGGCGGCACGCGCGGGCAGCGCCGGGCCAGGCGCACTAGGCGCTCGCGGCTCAGGCCGCCCACGGCTAGCCCCTCCACCTCCAGGATCTGGTCCCCGGGCCGCAGACCCCCGACGTGCGCACTGCTCCCTTCCACCACATCCAGGACAAAGCAGGGACCCGAGCCCCCCAGCCGGAAGCCGAAGTCCTCCGGCCATCCCTGGTTGGTGGCCGGCATGGCAGTGGTGGCCGTGCAGCTGGAGGCGAGGGAGGTCACGGGGGACTCCTTGTGGCCTTGCCCGCAGGGCGGCATGCCGTTCAGACTCAACGTGTGTGCCAGTCTGAGCCGCCAGTCTTCCTCTGCCTCCATGCGTTCCATCTGTTCTTAGGATATCGCCTGACCTCCTGGATTGAGCTGTGCCTGAAATTCACCAGCTTCGATGTGACAAAAGGACTTCCCCTTGGTAGTTAGGAGTTCACGAACTCCTGCAGACTTCGGGGGTTATTTGCCCTTTGAAATGGCCTCCTATGGCAGCTTTGGTGGGGGTGGTCTCTGGGTTCCTGGCTTTAGGACAGGCTCAGGGGAGGGGAGGTGGCTCTGTTCTCCGAAAGCAGATGGTGGCGTGGGCTGGAGACACAAACGTATCGGGGGTGGTAAGGGTGACTGTCCTGAATGGAACAGTCTATGTGTGTATTTTTCCATATGTCTGATGAGAGCAGGGATCCATGGATGGCCTCTGAAACTGTAGGTAAGATATGATGTAAAGGCTTTGTTTTCTGGGGGAGAGTCTGTAGTTCTAAGGAATTCTCGCCCCTGGCTTAGACAGACCTCTGGGGGCTGGATTTTGAAGGCCCTGGTTTTGGTCCTCCTCAGCCTTCTGAAGATGTTTAGACAGCCCTCCCACCCACCCTATGGGTGTCGTGCTCCTGTTGACTCTATCTCCCAGGAGCTGGCCTCTCCCAAGACACTCTTGGAGTTGGGGGCAGGGAGGAGGCCCCCAAGTGTATCATGGACTGGGGAGGAAAGTCCTCGAGTGACATCCAGTGGGACCTGTCACCCGCCGCCAGAGGGCTCGGTGTGAGAACTCCTCACACTGGGTAGGGTGGGGCTGCCACTCCCTGAGGCCCACGTGGGGGCCCTGGTCCTCCTCTGCCAGGCAGTAGTGCTGCCACGGAGTCTCAGGGCACTTAACCTTGTCACATGTTGGCAGCGTGGGACTCCTGGGTCCACTGGGCCCAGGTGGGGTGGGGGCATCCCTGGGTCTTGGAGGGGCCTGAGATCAGTTCTTGCCCCGTGAGTCAAGCAGTCAGCTCGTGCACAATCAAAGACGGGCTGGCTGGAAACTGATCGGGGGCCAGGCACCTGCTCCCCTTCCACGTGCATACCGGTTCTGACCAGCGACCTGTGACAGGGCTGCGGGTCAGAGGCCAGAGCAGGGTGCTCCTAACCTGTCTACACCCAACCTGGGGAGCCACAAAGCCGAAGAGGCTGCCGGCACTCCAGTGCGTCCTCAAGCCCTGCAGGTTGACCTCAGCCCTTTCCCACACATGCAGAGCTCCCCTCCTTCCCCTTCACCTGGAAACAGGAATCCAGGCTCCAGACAGGGCTTACCAGGGGGGGCATCCCAGGGTACCCGTCCCAGAATCTTGGGCGCCGCACCTCCCCCCAGGTGTGCTCACCTTCCTCCCTGGTGACGGCGATGGCTGCGGTGACAGAGCACAGCGCTGGTGGGACCCCTGGGGACACTTGCTTATTGCCAGCCCTCTCTGCTCAGGGCCTTGGCATCGGTTACTGATGCATTGGAGGTGACAGCTGGAGTTTCTAAGGCAAAGTGATCCTCCGAGTAACCTGAGAAGGCCCCCGTTACCAGGCGGACCAGCAGCATGGCTGGACAGCTTGGCTAGCGCCCAGAGTGGCCGGCTCCTGCTGCACGGTCCTGGGGGGTGCACAGTGGTCCTCAGGCAGGAGCCAGGGCTGACTGGAGCTGGGCCTGGGGCTGGGTCCACCCCTGAGGCTGCAGAGCTTGGCTGCTTGGTCAGGAGGATTCCGTTGGGCTGTTTTGGGGTGTGTGTGTGGGGGGTTCACTCAGTCCAGTGATGGCAGAGGGGACCACTGAGACTCACTGAGGCATGATCTGATCCCCACGGAGGACACCACTGCCTGAGCCCCACAGGCCAGGCTTAGTGGCGGGAGAAGGGGAGACCCAGGCCAGAAAAAGGGCTTGGGATGGGAGAAAAGATGCTGACCTAAGTAATTATGGAAAGGAGCGGAGTTTGTGAAACGAAAGGCAAAAGGAACCATGCGTAACACTGTGCTCTAGTCGGTAAGGTTGTTCTCTACAAGGGCTCAGGTTAACAATTCTTAAATCACAATATATATGCACTATGGCATTGAGCAATTAAGTCAGTAGATCATGGGAGCCGGATTTCTCTCTGCTGCGGTGGGAGGTTACAGACGAGCCTACAGCAGGCAGGCAGAAACAGAAACGTTTCTAGATTCGCACAGAGACACAGCTTAGTGGCAGTGGCAGTGCTTAGTCGCTCAGTCAGATCTGACTCTTTGTAACCACATGGACAGCAGCCCACCAGGCTCCTCTGTCCATGGAATTCTCCAGGCAAGAATACTGGAGTGGGCTGCCATTTCCTCCTCCAGGGAATCTTCCCGACCCAGGGGTCGAGCCCGGGTCTCCTCCATGGCCGATGGATTCTTTACCACTAAGCCACCTGGGAAGCCCACAGAGGTGAGTATGTGCACATAAGTTTTCTGGCTCTGTCAGCTGAGAGGGCTTAGAAGCAAGGACGTTCCCCCCCAGCAATGAGCACATCCAGTGTGAGAACTTGATTTCTAAGATCTCTGCCCAGAACAAGGAGCCCAGGCTCCTTGGAGAAATGGCTGATTTCAGGGCTGGGGCGGGAAATACAGGAGGTGAGCCTGGACCGTCTTCTAGTGCCAGAGAGTAAGGAAGGGCTAAACACGCGCGTGCGAACACACACACATGTGCACGCGCGCGCACACACACACACACACACACACACCCCATGGGGTTTGTCAGAGGGACACAGAAGCCAAAGGAAAGGGCTTCCCATAGTCAAAACTGGAACAATCTGAGCAAGAATGTAAATCATACAGACTTGGGTTGTAACCTAAAGTATAAAATAAATATCAACAAGTTTACACTAATATAAACAATGGGGTAAATAAGTGAGGAAAAGAGACAATCACCTGGACAAGCTTCTCCTTGAAGGGAACTCCCACCCTTGAGTGTGGGCCATGCTTGGTGGCTTCCTTCCAAAGAGGACCGATGCAGGGCTGGGAGACAGTACTTTACGGCGGGGAAAACTGATGGTCATGACCTCAGTCAGGTGGTAAAGGTCATCACCAGCAGGGGAGAATCAGGCTGATAGCATGGGCCCTTTATATGATGTGAGGAGAATGGCACTTTGCCTCTGTGGTCTTCCTCTGCAAAACCTGTAACCAGTCTGACTATGAGAGAAACTCCAGGCAAACCTAAATTGAAGGACGTTCTGGAAATACCTGACTCTTCAAAATGGTCAAGGTCATCAACAACAAGGAAAGCCTGAGAAGCTGTCACAGATTGGAGATCCAGTGACTAGATGCAGCGTGGGATCTTGGGATGCAGAAGGCACTTCCGGTGAAAAGTAAGGAAATCTGAACTAGCTAATAATAATGGGTCAACATTAGTTCTTCAGTGGTGACAAATGACAGCAGTAGGGGACGCTGGGTGCAAGGTAAGAGGGAACTCCATACTGTCTTCCAACTTTTCTGCAAACTTAAAACTGTTCTGAAATTAAAAGTTGAGTTTTAAATCCTTTTCTCAGGATGTGGGGGATGGGAATCAGATAGATTAGAAGATATTCTTAATAAGTCACCATGAATGAGCTGGATGTTCTCCAGAGTTTGCTTTACCCAAAGGTGCTCCAAGCTACTGTGTGTGTTTCTGTGTGTGTGTGTGTGTGAGATAGATGTGTATATATATGTGCTCTAGTCTCATATACATTATAAACTCTGCTAGAACGATAAAAGTATATCCTCATTGGAAAAACAACAACAACAACCTATGAGTGAACAAGAGTGTCCCCAGCCTGGTGGAAGAGTGACTGACGCTGTAACTGAATACATCTTAAAGCACAGCTCCTGCTAGGCCGCAAAACTGCAGTGCTGCGTGGTACCTAGACATAAACCAAGGCAGTCACAAGGCTGATTTACTTGGGCTGCTCTTTTGTCCTCTGGACCAACAACCTGGTGTTTCTCTGCATGGTAAAAGAATGGATTTCCTGACACCACTGATGGGAACATAAGATGGTACAACCATTAGGGAATACTGTTTGACAGTTTCATGAAAAGCTGAACATGTGAAACACTTTTCAAATGACACCTGTCCCACTCTTAGGTATATCTTTACCCAAGAGATATGGATTCAATGGACATGAATCCACTGACAGATGAATACATAAAGAAGATGTGGTACTACTCAGCCATAAAAAATCATGAAATAATGCCATATGCACCAACATGGATGGATGTAGAGATTATCATACAAAGTGAAGTAAGTCAGAAAGAGAAAGGCAAGTATCATATGGTATCACTTATATGTAATCTAAGCATATCAAAATATGAATTTAAAATATGATACAAATGAACTCACCTAAGAAACAGGAACAGACTCACAGACATAGATGACAGACTTGTTGCCAACGGGAAGGTGGGGATGGGGGGAGGGATGGCTTGGGGGTTTGGGATTAGCAGATGCAAACTATCATGTATAGAATGGATAAACAACCACGTCCTACTGTATATAGCACAGGGAACTATATTCACTATCCTGTGATAAACCATAATGGAAAAGAATATGAAGAAGAATCTGTGTATGTATAACTGAACCCCTATGCTGAATAGCAGAAATTAACAACATTGTCAACTATGTGTCAATAAAATAAATTTTTAAAAAAGACCTGCAAATGAAGGTTTATAGCAGCACAATGCACAGAAGCCAAAAACTGGAAACAATCTAAATATCCATCTACTGGAGAATGGAGAGACAAGATTGTGGTCTGTCTATACAGTGGAATGGAATGCTACCCACCCCCGCATACTGCCCTCTTTGGAAGGATGTCCCTTCAAGGTGGAGAGTCATGCTCTACATAAATTATTTGGGGTTCTTCTGTATGGGAGACATACTTTTTCTCTCTTGGCTTATTCAATCACTTGTATCAGTATGGACTCATGGATATTTTCTTTTATACTTTGTTTTATAATCCAGTACTACATTATTTATTTTGTGGCTCAGATCGTATGTGTATTTCACAGTCTTATTCCTGGTACTACAACACGGGCCAGGCTCAGCCCACCCCTAGAATCAGCTGTTTCTCCCAGGAGCTCTGGTTTCTTTTCTCGGAGAATGATGTTAGAAACCAAGACCTGGATGTGCTCATTGCTACTGGGGTATCCTTGCTTCTGGGCCCTTTCAGCTGACAGAGCATCGCATGCGCCTTCTCATATAGTCTCCACTATTTCCCAGTTTAGTTAGGTCAGCGTCTCTCCCCCTCATCCCTTTCACTGAGATTATTCATACATTTGTAATACAGTTTGATTTTGGTGGGTCACATTCTGATTCATCTGGGATGCCCTAACTTACTAAATGAAAAAAAAAAATTTTTTTTTTTGTTACACCCTGCAGCATGCAGGATCTTAATTCCCTGACCAGGGATCTAACCCGTGCCCCCTGAATTGGGAGTGCCGAGTCTTAACCACTGGACCACCAGGGAAGTCCTCTAAATGCTTTTTAAAATTTGCATACATTAAAGTTCACTCTTTGGGCTATAACTTTCCATGGATTTTGACACACGCTTAATGTCACATGTCCACCATGAGGAGTTTCATTGCCCTAAAATATCCCTTGTGTGTCATCAATCTTTCTGCTCCCTCAGTCCTCGGGTAACCATTAATCTTTTTACTGTCTTTTTTTCAGATTGTCATATAAATGGAATCAAACAGCCTGGTTTTTCATTTAGTAATGTACATTTAAGATTCATCCATGCTTTTGTGTATTCATAGCTCATTCCTTTATATTTTTGTGCATTATTCCATTTTATGGAGGGACCACCATCCATTCACCTATGAAGGACACCTTGGTTGCTTCCAGGTGATTATTAATACATCTACTATAAACATTGACATATAGGTTTTCATACAGACATAAATCAGTTGGGTAAATATCTAGAAGTTGTACATAAATACATATATTTTCATGTGCTTTTTGCTACCTGTGTATCTTCTGTGGTGAGGTGTCTGTTCATTTGGTTAGTTTAAAAAAAACTGTAATTGTTGAATTTTAAGAGTTTTTTCACTGTGTATTTTGAACACAGGTCTTTTATCTGATATGTGATTTAAAATATTTTCTCCAGTGGGTAATTTGTATTTTTATTCTCTTAACAGTGTTATTCCCAGAGCAAAGTTTTAAAATGGAATAAAATCCAGTTTATTAAAATTTTGGGGTGGGGGGAATTATGCTTTTAGTGTTGTATCTAGAAACCCATCCCCAAACCCAAGGTTGTGTAGATTTTCTCCTAATTTTTTCTTCTAGAAAATTTTGGAAACATCCAGCCCAACCCGGGTTCCCTGTTAAGAGTATGTTGTGGGCCTTCCCTGGTGGTCCAGTGGTTAAGACTCTGCCTTGCAATGCAAAGGACACGGTTCGATCCCTGGTCTAGGAAGATCCCACATGTCTCAGAGAAACGACGCTGGTGGGCCACAGCTAAGGGACCCCAGCTCTGGAGCCCTTGAGCTGCAACTGCTGAGCCCACAGCCACAACTGCTGAAAGCCCGCATCCTAGAGCCTGAGCTTCGCGGCAAGAGAAGCCATGGCAATAAGAAGCCTGCAGAAGACAAGGAGAGTAGCCCCCGCTCGCCACACTAAAGAAGCCCGCGCACAGCAGCCGAGACCCAGCACAGCCAGTAAACAAGTACTTTTTAAAAGGGTATGTTGTAGTTGATCAGACTTCCCCTATAAGAAGAGGCTTTTATCAGATACGACTGCAAACACCACAAAATGAATCCAGTTGGTTATAGGCTGAATTTCGTCCCCTCAAGTTCCTATGTTGAATTCCTAACTCTTGTATCTCAAAATGTGTCTGTGTTTGCAGATAAGCCCTTAAAAGGGATGGTTAAGTTCAAATGAGGCTGTGAGAGTGGTCCCTAATCCAATCTAACTGGTGTCTCTACAGGAGGAGGACATTGGACACAGAGGACAACCAGGAACTCACATGCATGGACAATAGACCATGGAGAACACAGCGCCGAGGACAGAGGCTTTCAGAGCGCCGACACCTTGGCCTCAGACTTGCTAGCCTTCAAAAGTGTGTGAAAATCTCTATTGTTTACGCCACCCAGTCTATGGTATTTTTTATGGCAGCCCTAAGAAAATTACTCATTGCCGTACTAAAATTTCATCAGAATGCTTTAAGAGGTTCTTCATTCAGGATGTGTTAGGAGCTGCGTACTTGGCCTTGGCCAAGGAGAGCAAATGTGGGGAGGCAGCGATTGATTGGGAAGGCCCAGACATCAGCTTAAAACTGGCCGCTGTCTTCCTCTCTCCAGGCCAAGTCTATCCCGACACATCCGGGCACTCAGGACTGAGGAGACTGAGCCCAACTGGGCAATTAACACCTTGCAGTCACATCATGGACTCCTCCCCGAAGCCCTCTGAGTGTATCTGCATTGTGCGGCGCGACCCTGGGTAACAAACGCAGGGGAGCAGGTGACGGCCTGCTGGGGGATGGAGGTTGGTCCAGATGACTGTCCCTCCCCGTGACATGAGAGCCGAAGCGGACCAATGTCATAATGGAATTTTGAGGGTGCGCTTGATGACTAGCACGGGGTCATCAACTTGGCTAGTGCACTAATCAGGGTGATGCGTGCTGGCTGTGGTGCCAAACGACCTGCAGTTTCAGTGGCTTAACATAATAAAGTTTTATTTATTGCCTACATCATAGTTCAGAGTGGGTTGAGAGGATTTCCTGGGTTGGGGGTGGGGGCTACCTCCAGGAAAAGATGCTGGGTTCCAGATCCTTCTATCTTAACATCTTAAACATGTGGTCCCTTCTGTAAAAGCCATTACATCAATAGAAGGGGAAGAGACTGCCAGACGATTGTGCAGGAATGTTTTAAAGGCATGGTCTAGAAGCGACCTGCATTTCTTCTGCATGCTTTTCAAAGCCCAGGACAAACTTCAAAGGAGCCTGGGAGATGTTACTGTCCCCGTGCCCAGGCAGAGGAAGCCGTGGGGTGAGCAAAGGGCATTGTCCCTAACACAGACAAGGACACTCATTTTCCTACCCAGTTTGCAAATGTTGGGGTGCTGGAGAACATGGTGGGGTGGGGAGTCAGCCTCCAGAGGGTCGAGAATGCTGGCTGACACAGCTGTTTCAAAACAAGTTTAGAGGAGGAGAGTTGGCTTAGCGGCAAAACAGGGAAAAACCTGGGGGCTTACTTACCCGTGGGTCTGGGGTGAATTAAGGATGAGTCTTGTTGGGGTTGCTCTTCGGAGAGGAGTGTGGTGTGATGAGCAGATTTTGGGACTGTAAATCCCATGGCCATGTCATAGGAAGCATTAGCGGTACAACAGTGGAGAACAAAGTATCAGCCGTCACGTCCAGATGCAGGCAGGCTTGACTCTGCTCAGCCCCTGGCACAAGCCTTGGCCTGACATTGCGTGCAGAGCTGTGAGCCAAGTGCTGGCAGGAGTCTCTCCCAACGTCCCTGCTTCCACCAGAGAAGTGAGGTCAGCCCACTGGTGCACCTCGTCTTTCTCCCCTTGGTCTTGTTTCCCCTCTACTCACTTGAAAGTTATTTTACCTTCTTTTGTTCATCGAGGTAAACTACCTCCAGCCCTGCCAGGAATAAGACCACACCCATCCTTAAAGAAACGTGATACAGATTTGGAGAAGCCGCCCTTCCCATCCCTTATACCTGCTGCTCTTTCCCTAATAGTCAAGGTAGCTTTAGGAACTTGGGGTGTGTGTGAGGGGGTCGGCAGTGGGAGATTGAGCCTTAAAAGAGCCTTTCTGGTCTTCCGGCCTGCTAAGTAGATTTTAGTGCATCTGTTGAAAAGACTAAGGTCTGAAATACAAACTATTCGTGTCTCTCTGTGTGTGTGTGTGTGCGCCAAGTTGGGGATTCAGGAATTGAAAAAAAATTGCAAAAGCTTATGGTTTAAACCATACATCATAGAGTGGGACTGTCTGAACTGGGACCATGAGCCTCTTTCACACCCCAAAGAAGTAAGAGTTTGAGCAGCAGGTGAGGAGGGAGGCTCAGGAGGAGCAGACTCATCCCCCCCAACTCAGAACCTGGGCCACAGGAGCCAAGCTCAGTCCAGTTATGGCGAAACACAGGAGGCTGCCTTTGGCACCTTGGACCCTGGGCCAGCTTGAACTGCTCTCAGCGGCACACACACCTCTCTGCATGCCCGTCACTGCTCCTGGGAGCACCATCAGAGTGGGACGGTCAGGGGGCTGCACAACCTCACTGTGTCGGGTGTGACAAACAACAAACTGTGTCTCCCAGGGGCCTCTCCCCTGGGCCCCCGGCTTCGGGCGAGTGCTCAGAACCACATCAAAATGCCAGGCTCTGGGTGCCCCTCCTTCAGACTGCAGAGCTGGCAAACTGCTAATCCTGCAGGTTCTGGAGCTCCGTCCGCAGCAAGAGGAGTTGCGTGGTGGCTCGGGGACCAGAGGAGCCCACGGAGCCCGGTGCCAGGACAAGGGGCACCTTGCTTCCCAGACGCCCATTCCAGACCCCTCCCACCCGCCTACTGGAGACACGAGGTAACCTTTCCGCCTGCCTGTTGGCTTCCGTGGCGGCCCTCTGGGTTGACCATCCTAACGAGGCTGTCTTTCCTGGCCCCTCTTTCCTGCTGCCCCCGTGATGCTGGAGAGCCTCTGCCTCTTCTCTGTTTACGCCCTCTTGCTCTTCCTAAGGAATCGCATCTGTCCTGGGCGACCTTGCAGGGCTGTAAGGCTGCAGCTTTGTGGCTAGAATTTCTTCCCTCTTCCTTTGAATACACGTTTTCTTGAACTTACACCAGGAGACGGCTTGCCAGGAAGGAATTTTATTAATAGATTTGCCTTTGAGTCTGGGAGATGAAGGGCGTCCACTGTGAGCTCCTGCTACGCTTCAGGCATCTCCTGTTCTCACAGCGGCAACTTCATTCATCCTGGGCTCACTTTTTTAAACTTTTAATTTCATTTTGAAGTATAGTTGATTAACAATGTTGGGTTGGTTTTAGGTGTACAGTGAAGTCATTCAGTTATACATGTATCTATCCTTTTTCAAATGCTTCATCCTGGGCTCATTCTTAATTGGTGGGACATTTTTTTAACATATTGCTCTTTTCATTCCAGATATGACACCTTATTAGGTACCCATGTATTGAGTGTCTACCCAGCACCCATGTCCCTTTCTAGTACTTTCTAGTATTATCCAGGTCTCCATCTGGAGTCTTCCTCTCCCCTGAGCAGCCCCTATGATTTGGGAGAAATTGATCCTCCCTGCAGCCTCAGGGGTGGGGGCGGGGGGCGCTTGTTCAGCTCACTAAAAGGCAAAGTTCATTTTCCCAGCCTCCAAACTGGGTGCAGGAGTTAGCCTCTGCCTCAAGCCAACCAGGGTGAATCTTAGTACTCCCTATTTGGGATCCTGGGTAAACCTCCCTACTCTCCCCCTCATTGGAAGTGTATGTGGAAGTGTGAATACCTAGAGGTAGCTGGCAGCCATCCCAGGAGGAAGGCTGGTTTGAGGATGAAGCTGATACTCAGCTGACGGAGTGAAGGACAGAAAGGACCTCTGTCCTTGATGCTGCCACTGAGCTGCTGCTTCAAACCATTCCTGAAGCCTGCCCTGTCTTTGGACATTCCAGTGGCAGAGGCCAAGTCTCCTTTGCTTGCTGAACTCCTTTCAGTTGGGCTTACTATTACTTGCAACACAAGGAACTCTGATACCCCAACACTTTTCAGAGATCAGAAATACTTCCCACTTTGTTCTCCTGTATTGATTACATTCACCAACCTTGAGGACTGTGTCTATATGAGTGGCCAATGCTGACTGAATGTCCTTCAAGCGCATTATCTCATTTAACCCTTACAACAACCTTTGCAGTCTCTTATCCTTACTTGAACTGATGAAGAAACAGGCTCAGAGAGGTTAAATAAAAACTACACAGCTAGAAGAGATTGGAACCCAAGAAGCCAGATTCCTGAGCTCATCTTCTTCTTTTTTAAAAAAATATTTATTTATTTGGTTGCCCCAGGTCTTAGTTGCAGTATGTGGCACCTTTAGCTGTAGCATGTGAATTCTTAGTTGCGGCATGGAGGATCCCCGACCAGGGATCCAACCTAGGCCCCCTGCATTGGCAGGGGAATTGTTAACCACTGGGCCACCAGGGACATCTGATAACTTTTAGGTATATGTATACATACACTCTCATTTGAGAGGTACCACAGCTGGTGGTGAACTGCAGGATTGGTAACCAGAGTAACAGAGCATTTGGGGTGAGGAGAGCTGAAGAGGGCACCAGCTCAAGACCATTCAGAAACAATCAGGAATGGAGGTTCTGCCCTGACAACCCCTGTGACCTTGGAGCTGAACTCACTTAGCTTAAGGGGCAGCAATCAAGGCAGCCAAGGCCAACTGGAAACTGTAAGCTAGCCAAACCTGCGTTATCTTCCGGCTGGTTAATGGTGACAAGGTACGGCCCAACCTACTGGGCAGAAGAATTTTTGTTTTGGTTGCTATCCAGGATATAGATTTTCCTTCAGATAGAATTCATCCTTATTCTTTCATTTGTTCAACACATTTTTATTTGAGAATCTATTTATGAACAAGGCAGGGCTTCCCAGGTGGCACTAGTGGCAAAGAATCCACCTGCCAATGCAGGAAACACAAGGGATGTGGGCTCAGTCCCTGGGTTGGGAAGATCTCCCAGAGGAGGAAATGACAGCCCACTCCAGTATTCTTGCCTGAAAAATCCCATGGACAGAGAAGCCTGGTGGGCAGAGTTCAGACATGACTGAGTGCACAGACACACATGTGAACGAGGCACTAAGATAGTTGCTACTGATACAATAGTAAGCAAATACAGAACCAATGCTTGCCCTCCAGCAAAAATACTATCATTATGTTCTTTTAAATTCTTTCCTTTATTTTTCCATTGTAGAATTCTTCCTGATCAATAAATCACTGTTTGCAAACAAGGACCATGTGCTATATTCGCCTTTGCAAGGCAAATATGAAGTCCTGTACATCATTTCCAACTGCTGCTTCAGTCATTCCCTTGGGGATAAGAGATGGTGGTATACAAGGTGGTTGAGTCTGTCAACCGATCTTGTAGCAGGTAAAAAGTGACACCACAGGTCCAGTTTCAGGGGCTGACAGGAGGGCTTCGGAATGCTCCAAGAGGGACTCTCTGCTACAGGCTTTACAGGTGATATACTCCTTCCTATCCACTTGAATTAAACTTTTGGTTTCAGGCAGCGTTTTCATATGCTATTTATAAACTCGTGTCAAGGTTCATGCTCGGAGATTTTGAAGAAGAGAAGGGAAAAAATAAAATACCATCACTGAGTAAAAAACTGATCACTGAGATATATGTTCTGAGAAAATAATTCAACTGAAAAAAAAGCCTATGCATATGAATATTTGTAAATCTCTATAATACTAAAAAGTATGAAATGGTACAAATGTCCAATGATAAGGTTAGATTAAGTTCACTATGTCATATCCTTGAATAAAAATTAAAACTATCTAGGTAGAGGAAAAGCATAAAGAATCAACCTGCCAATGGAGGATATGCAAGAGACCTGGGTTCAATCCTTGGGTTGGGAAGATCCCCTGGAGGAGGGCATGGCAATTCTCTCCAGTATTTTTGCCTGGAGAATCCCATGGACAGAGGAGCCTGGTGGGCTATAGTTCATGGGGTTGAAAAGAGCCAGACACAACTGAAGTGATTTAGCATGCACTCATGCAAGGGAAACATTAAACAGGAATCCTAGCTTCATTCTAATTGGTTTTGAAAAAACCAATTACTGTAATTATCAATTACTGTGATAAGGAAGATAGGATTATCCTCATTGGATGAGATCAATAAAGACCCACTCCTATTCTCCAAAGAAGACACACAGATGGCAAAGAGGTGCATGAAAAGATGCTCAACATCACTAATTACTAGAGAAATGCAAATCAAAACTACAATGAGATATCACCTCACCCCAGTCAGAATGGCCACCACTAAAAAGTCTACAAACAATAAATGCTGGAGCGAGTGTGGAGAAAAAGGAACCCTCTTACACTGTGGGTGAGAATGTAAATTGGTGCTGCCATGATGGGGAACAGTATGGAGGTTCCACAAAAAACTAAAAATAGAGCTACCACGTGATCCAGAAATTCCACTCCTGGGCATATATCCAGAGAAAACTACAGTTTGAAAGGATACATGCAACCCAATGTTCATTGTGGCACTGTTTACAACAGAAAAGACACAGAAACAACCTAAATGTCTACTGATGTTCAGCATCGCTAGAAACCAGCCAGTTGTAATTAAGACAGCCCAGCACAGCAATCAAGCACACTAATTCTTTAGCCCAATGGCCTGGGTTTGAATCATGGCTCTCATATCTTTTAACTCTATGGCCTGACAGGAAATCGTTTAACTTCTCTAGGCTTCCATTTCCTCATCTATAAAAGTAGTATAATAATAATAATAATACTTAATTCATTGTAAGTATGAGAGCTTGTGCCTTGGAAGAAAAGCTATGACCAACCTAGGCAGCATATTACAAAGCAGAGACGTTTTTTCAGTAGTCATGTATGGATGTGAGAATTGGACTATAAAGAAAGCTGAGCGCTGAAGAATTGATGCTTTTGAACTGTGGTGTTGGAGAAGACTCTTGAGAGTCCCTTGGACTGCAAGGAGATCTAACCAGTCCATCCTAAAGGAACTCAGCCTGAATATTCATTGGAAGGACTGATGCTGAGGCTGAAACTCCAATACTTTGGCCATCTGATGCAAAGAACTGACTCACTGGAAAAGACCCTGATGCTGGGAAAGATTGAAGGCAGGAGGAGAAGGGGATGACAGAGGATGAGATGGCTGGATGGTATCATGGACTCGATGGACATGAGTTTGAGCAAGCTCCGGGAGTTGGTGAAGGATTCCTGGGGTGATGGGACTCCTGAACTTCCACAGGAAAACCAGGCATGCTGCAGTCCATGGGGGTTGCAGTCGGGACACTACTGAGCAACTGAATTGAACTATCTCATAGAGTTACTATAAAAATTAAATGATAAATATTAAAAAACTTTAAACTACCTAGAACAGTACCTGGAACATAGTAAACGCTACGTAAGTGTGTGGTGAACAAATAAATAAAATGCCATTTAACTCATCAGAATGTATATATTAAAGGAGCTAATCTGGGAATTCCCTGGTGGTCCACTGCTATGGCCTGGGTTAAGGGTTCAATTCCTGGTCGGAGAACGAAGATTCTACAAGCACTGTGGCGTGGCCAAACCAACAAACAAAAAGGACCTGATCTCTCAAATGCTTGCAAGGGTTTGGAGAAACAGGCTCTTTCAGACATTTGAAGTGGAAGAGCAATTTAATACAATTTATTAAAACTAAAAATGCATAGGGTTGCAAAGAGTCAGACACAACTTAGTAACTAAACAACAATGACAACAACGACAACAATGCCTATATATTCTGGGGCCCAGAAATTCTACTTCCTGTAGCTGTCCTAGAAAAATATACCTACTTGTGGGTAATGAACTTAATGAAGGTATTTTCACTGCAACACAGTTTGCAATAGCAAAACCTGAAATTGACTTAAATGTTTAATAATAGGACTGTTACATTTAAGGTTGCCAATTGGCACCCCTTAGGCTCAATTTGTCCTGCAGGTATGTTGTGCTTAGCCTGAATACTGTTTCATAATCTTGAATTGGTTGCCAATATTAAAAAATTAGATTTATGTCATAAAGATCCGTGTTTTCAAATATTCTTAAAACACTGGCATTCAAGTTACAATCCTTCGGTCTGTGTAAATAGCTACTTTTGCTTAGAACAAAACACACCTGCTCCATTTTGTCACCTTATTGAATTGTTACTTGCATATCCCCTGTAGGCACTAGAGTTTGAGAGTTTGGCAGATGAGTTATGGCTCCGCCAAATAATGAATTGTACATGTGAGGTAAATACAACATAGCAGATGATTATGTAGTGGTGTGAAGGATCACCAGGACATACTCTGGGTTAAAAAAAAAAGAGCAAGCAAGAGGTAGAACCATTATGTATACGATAATGCTATTTTGGTAAACAAAAAACTATGTATTTGTATGTATACACTACAATGTAAACTATGAAGTTCAGGGATTTTTCCACTTTATTGTTATGTTCCTAGTGCCTAAAACAGTCCCTGGCATATATTGGGTTCTTAATACATATTTTAAAAATTTTATTTTGGCTGCACTGGGTCTTTGTTGCAGCACACAGGGTTTCTCCAGTTCCTGTGCACGGGCCTTCTCTTATTGCAAATGGAGTACAGGCTCCGTTGACCCACAGCAAGTTGGATCTTAGTTCCCCTACCAGGGACCGAACCTGCATCCTCTGCGCTGGAAGGTGGATTCTCAACCGCTGGGACCATCAGGGATGCCCCTCAACTTGTTGTTGTTGTTTAGTTGCTAAGTCATGTCTGACTCTTTTTGAGACCTGCCAGGACTGTAGCCTGCCAGGCTCCTCCCTCCATGGGATTTCCCAGGCAAGAATACTAGAGTGGGTTGCCATTTCCTTCTCCAGGGTATCTTCCCAACCCAGGAATAGAACTCACGTCTCTAGTATCCTGCTTGGCAGTCAGATTCTTCACCACTGAACCACCTGGGCTTCCCAGTCCCTCAATACATTATGTTTAATAAGTACATAGAAGAAGGTGTCAGAGGATGAGACGGCTGGATGGTATCACTGATGCAATGCACATGAACTTGGACAATCTTCAGGAGATGGTGAGGGACAGAGAGGCCTGGCATGCTGCAGTCTATGGGGTTGTGAAAAGTCGGACATGACTGGGCGACTGAACAACAATGTATAAATGTATAAAGAGTTGTGAAAGATACACACTAAATAAGTGATTAATTCTGTCAAACTACTGAGATTTGGGAGGGGTGGTGGTCAAGGGAGGTTTTCGCTCTGTATAGTTTGACTCTTTTACAAGGAGAACACAATATAGTATTACTTGCATCAGTTTAAAAAAATGAAAGAAAAGCAGTCCAGCACAAAATACCCTAGTAATCAAACCAAGATTTAAATTGAGGCCCAACTAAAACCATCTAAAGAAAAATGAATGGGATTAAAAATAAAACTCTGCACTTATGAGTGAAGAAAGCTAATCAAAATACTTAACTACCAGCTCAGAATTAACCAGCAGGGTGATGAGTCCGCTGAAAACACCGATGAAATCCAGCCACTCCGCATACTTGATGAGGCTCCATCCATAACCACAGTCCTCCTTGGTGCTATCATATTTTCTGATTTTTGGGTTTTGTTTCTCGATTCTCTGTCCTCAAGTTCATGAATGCCTTTCACATAATGTATCAGAAAATGACCAGCTTGGGAAGTTTTTTAAAAAGGAAAAAAAAAAAAGAAGAAGAAGAATTAATAAACTGGGGGTAGGTAGCAAAGACAGGCAAAGAGAAGCGCTTTAATGTCAGTGTTTGGAGATCACAGACATTTCCCCTCAAAGGGAGGATAGGCCTGCCTCATGTTTTCAGAGGCATCGAGAATAGACCGGTCTCAGCGGATTCTGAGGAGTCAGGGCAAAGGAACACCCCACGGGGGCCTTCTCAATGCTATGTTTGGAAGCAGCTTTTCTCTCTCCAGGTTCAACTATCATTAAACAACCTTCCTTCTTATCCTCCACGTTTGGAGTCAAACAATCCTGTACCACCCAGGGGCAGGATGTTCAGAGCTGTTCCGAGACATCAGGAGCAAAGCCACTGGAAAGGTTGAGACGGGTCCAAACGGTGCGACCGGCAGAAAGCAAAGCAAACTCTGTTCATCACGAAGACACAGTGTACGAGCGCCAAGGTGAGCCTGTCCTGGGCCGCCCGGGCCCCTGCACGGCTGGGAGCCCGGCCCTGACTGGGCTCTACTCAGGTCGGCGGGCGGCTAGGTCTGCTTCACAACACCGGCGTCCTCACCCGCACCAGGCCTGGGACAGTCTTTTGTAAGATTTTTGGCAACGGCTCTCCAAAGCTGAACCTGCGGCCGTCGGTCTGAAAGTGCCCAATCAGGAAACTAGAGACACCTCAGAGAAAGCAGACCACCACAGACCGCCCCGCCCCAGCAGCCTCCCGCAAGCACTTCCGCCGGAAGTCGAGCGGGCCAACAACAGCGTCTCATGTTGACGTCACGTGTCCGCCGGAAGTCTGGGGACGCGCCCTCGAGGCGCCGGCCAGGGCGCTGCTGGTTGTTGGCAGATCTGGGCGGTAAGTCAGCCTCCGCTGGGGTGTTAGGTACCCGGGCTGGCGCAGAGCCGTACGTCTCCCTGTCTGACCAGTCCTTTCCCGTTGTGTGTGGGGTTGCCCGGCGCCCAGACACCCTCCGTGTCCCCTCCGATCTTTCTAACCCCGCCCCCCAGCCCTGCTTCGGCTCTGGGGGAAATGGCCGGAGCCGCTGGGATCTTCGGACGGAGTGTAGCCTCGGGCTTGCCCTTCTGTTGGGTCCCCAGCTGGACTCCTTAAGTATAGGGATAAACACCGAGATCCAAGTCTCTTGGGTTATTTCTTCCCGATTAGCTTTTTTGCCCTTTCGAAATCTTAAAATGCCCATTCACCCTGCAGGGGCACAACATCCTCTGACTTTCACCTTCTTTCCCACAGTAGAGTCTGCCCCCGACTCCTGGTCTGTCACGTCGTGTGTATTGAATTGCTGTCTCTGCAGCCAGATCCAGCCTCCTAGGGGAACCATGTCTCCTGTAACTTTCGGTGCCACTCGTTGCGCCAGGCACTCGCCGCTGCGCAAGAGGAGATGCCGTTTGAGTTCTCCGTGAATGTTCGGAGGAGAAATGCCAGAGCTGCCGGCTGAAGGCTATCCAGACAAAAGAAATATGTAGGCTGGGGACCCCGAATCACCTCGTGAGAATTACTGCTCTTTGTTTCTTCTGCCCTATCTCGTGGAGAGTTTCCAGTTTGGTTATCTCAGTTGGAAGTTCTGCCCAGAATCATATCTGCCAAGGCCCAGAGTAACCGTTTGCAGTTTCTTAATACAGTCCTGTGTGTTGACTCTGGTCCCCCAGGGGGGTCCCTGGCCTGGCCTGGAGGGTTGCTTCATGAGACACCATTACTGATCCTGGCCCCTGACCTCCTCTGCTGGACCCTCTTTCCAATAGTATTGTCAGCAGATTCTCTTGGGTACATTTCATATCAGTGTGCTATCTGAAGGAAGACCGATGCTTTCTGCATATTCTTTCCCACTGATTTGGGGATTTGCAGGCAGGAAATGCCACAAGGCAGACCACAGTGGTTTGATTAGGAAACTCTTGAAGGGTGCCCAGGTGAGCAGCTCCACTGAGAGATAGTTCGTGCTTGAAAACTGGAGAATTCTGTTTGAGGAGCCGCTTAGGGAATCAGTGTCTGAGAATATGCGTTGGAATATATCCCTCAGTAGTGGTCACACTCTTTCTGTTCTTTCGTAGCCCCAGGATGGACTTTCTGGTTCTCTTCTTACTCTACCTGGCGTTGGTGCTGCTTGGTTTTGTGATGATCTGCGTAGGCTCGAAAACCCATTACTTGCAAGGCCTGACCAGCAGAGGGGCACAGGTAACAGTGATGCTTGGAGAACACGTGAACACCGCCAGTCTAAAAGGCTTGGGCTTCTCAGGTGGCGCTAGTGGTAAAGAATCTGCCTAACAATGCAGGGAACAAAAGAGACGCAGGTTCGATCCCTGGGTCGGGAAGATTCCTTGGAGGAGGGCATGGCAACCCACTCCAGTATTCTTGCTTGGGAAATCCCATGGACAGAGGAGCCTGATGGGCTGCAGTTCATGTGGTCACAAAGAGTTGGACACGACTGAGCGCACATGCACACACACCAAAGGCTCACCAATTTTCCATCAGAAGAAAAAAGTGATGCCATTTTTATTCATTCGTTCACTTGTTCTTTCATTTATGGCAGTTGTGGTATATTCCAAAGCTAGCATTCTCAAGACTGGCTGTTTTTCTCTGGATTTGATGCCTGTAATTGGGCATGGATGTGAGAAATGTGTGTCTGGAGGGCCCTGATGGGTGAAACTGGGGGTTGTGTGAACAGAAAGCTGAACATCAGGCTGCCCACACTGCTCCAGGGATCAGAATGAGCAGAATTGGGGTGAAACGCCTTGGGAGGGAGTTGGCTGGGAGGGACCTGGGGTAGTGCCCAGTGGAGTCTGGGACTTAGGATTGAACGCAGGGCAGGGAAAGGTTTTGTTAGCAGTTCACATGAAAATCCAGCCCCTCTGCTCACCTCCCTTTGCCTGAAGACCCCCAGTTGGTGCCTTGTGTTTGGTCAGGGTGGAAACGGAGGAGCGGGCATCAAAGGAAGGCCTGCTGCAGGCGGCCCTCCTCTGTCCTCGCTTTAATCGGTTCTCTGCTCATAAGCAGAAACACACCTTAATATTACCAACACTGCTGGCTGAAAGTGAAGCATCTGATTTGTTTAAGAGTTGGGGGCGGGTAATGAGAAATGAAACTGAACCTTTCTCTTTTGTTTTTAGATATTTTCATATATAATTCCAGAATGTCTTCAGAGAGTCATGCTAAGAGTGCTTCATTACCTCTTCCATACAAGGTATTTCTATTTCAGAGTTTTAAGTATCAGTAGTATCTTCTTTCCTGTTTAGCCTATTAGCTGTTGCTATCCTCTGGCTTCAGGAGGTTCCTTGTTTGTTTCCAGTGTGTTAAGGGGCACGATGCTGGAGGGATCAAGAGTCCTGGGTTCAGACCCTCTACTCATGGATAATCTGCCTTATATCTTTGGGGTTTCAACATACCTAATTTTAAATAGAAATATTTAAAGAATGATAAAATGCTGACATGCATTTCTATAAAAAGAAATGTATCTAATACTGAGACCTCAATTCCCAACAAAGATGATGATGATAATTGATAACATTTATTGAATACTTACTGTGTGGGAGGCAGTAGGTGAAAGGTTTTACGTGATTACTATTATCTCAAGCCCAAAAGAAGTGGTGTCCCTTGGTTCACTTTCCATAGCATCAGTTCGGTTCAGTCGCTCAGTTGTGTCCGACTCCTTGCGACCCCATGGACTGCAGCACACCAGGCTTCCCTGTCTGTCACCAACTCCCGGAGCTTGCTCAAACTCATGTCCATTGAGTCGGTGATGCCATCCAACCATCTCATCCTCTGTCGTCCCCTTCTCCTCCTGCCTTCAGTCTTTCCCAGCAGCAGGATCTTTTCCAATGAACCAGTTCTTTGCATCAGGTGGCCAAAGTATTGGGGTTTTAGCTTCAGCAGCAGTCCTTCCAGTGAATATTCAGGACTGATTTCCTTTAGGATGGACTGGTTGGATCTCCTTGCAGTCCAAGGGCCTCTCAAGAGTCTTCTCCAACACCACAGTTCAAAAGCATCAATTCTTTGGCGCTCAGCTTTCTTTATAGTCCAACTCTCACATCCATACATGACTACTGAAAAAAACCATAGCTTTGACTAGATGGACCTTTGTTGGCAAAGAAATGTCTCTGCTTCTTAATATGCTGTCTAGGTTGGTCATAGCTTTTCTTCCAAGGAGTAAGCATCTTTTAATTCCATAGCATGGCACAAGTTTTTCACAGAGAAGCCCCTGTGAACAAGTCGTCTACCTATTTCTTTCAGAAACAACACCTTCGTTATCCTGCATCTCATCTTGCAAGGGATGGTTTATACCGAATACACCTGGGAAATATTTGGCCTCTGTCAACAGCTGGAGTTCTCTTTATATTACCTTTTCCTGCCTTATCTGCTGCTGATTGTAAACCTGGTTTTTTTCGCCCTAACTTGTGTAACCAACCCTGGTAAGTTGAGGCTCTTAGTATAGAAACCGGTCACAGCTCACTGTCAGACTTGTTGACAGTGTTACAGACAAGTAGTGGTCCCTCTGAGGGCTCTGCGGAAGATTTGATATGTAAGGTGTGCACGAACTTTCAGGTTTGTTTGTTTTACATTTTATTTCTTTCTTTATGGCAATGTGGAGTCTTCAGTGCTACTCGGGCTTTTCTCTGGTTATGGCGAGTGGGGACTCCACTTCATTGTGGTGCACGGGCTTCTCTTGTTGCTGAGCACAGGCTCTAGGGCCCATGGGCTTCAGTGGTTGCGATTCCTGGCCTCTAGAGCACAGGCTCAATAGTTCTGGTGCATGGGCTTCATTGCCTTTGAGGCATGTGGGAACTTCCCGGACCAGGGATCAAACCCATGTCTCCTGCGCTGGTAGGCGTTATTCTTTACTGAGTTACCAGAGAAGCCTGATCTTTCAGTGTTTTGTGTTTTCTAATTTTATCTTTTTCCTTCTTCATGCACACAGGTGTGCTTTATTTTCTTTTTTTTTAACTTTAAGTATTTTTTGCTTCTTTGCCTCACAGATTATTTAAAACTATTTAAAAATTGCCATACACTTTTATTTTTTGATACTTTCACTTAATTGTATTATGTACAGAGCTTTCAGTATATATGATACATTTTCTTTTAAAATGGTTAGTGATATTTGCATTATGCCCAGGTATGTGGTCAGTTTGTATAAATAATCCATGTGTTCTTCAAGAGTATTTATTGTCTAGCTCTTAGATACAGGCAACCGTATAAGTCCATTAGATCAAGATGTTAATTATGTTGAGGTCTTTTATATTCATACTATTTTTGATTGATTACTAAGAGAGTATGTGATCTCATTCTAATGGTAGGTTTGACGGATTTTTTTCCTTCACATATTTTGAAGCTGTTAAATATTTGTGTGTGTATAATAGTTATATATACTCAGGAGTATTCAAGTTTAGAATTAGTATTATCTCCTGATTCTTTTTTCTAAATATAATGAGCCTCTGTTCCTAGTAATGCACTGTTCTCAAGGCCTCTCTGTCTGATATTATTACACTGTTTTTTGCTGGATACTTGCTGGGTACTTTTCCCCATTTTTTTAGCCTCTATTTTTGAAAGACTAAATGTGCACTCATTAATGAATAGATAAATAAAATGAGATATACCTCTTCAGTGGGATGTTACTCAGCCATAACTAGGAATAAGTACTTATACATGCTGTAACATGGAGGAACCTTGAAAACATGCTCAATGAAAGAAGCCAGGTAAAAAAGACCACATATTGTATGATTCCATTTATAGAAAGTGTTCAAAAAAGGCAAATCCATAGAGACAGAAAGTAGATTGGAGGTTGCCAGGGGCTGTGGGACTAGAGAGAAATGAAGAGTGACTGCTGAAGGAGTTCTTGTTGGGGTGATGCAAATCTTCTAAAGCTGATTGTGATGGTAGTACAACTCTGTGACTATAAAAACCATTGAATGGTGCCCTATAAACAAGTCAGTTGGTTTTATGAACTATATCTCAATAAAGCTGTTAATTTAAAAAATAAATTATTTGGAATGCTAAACATAGCAATTTTAGTTGTATTTTGCCAGGACAGATTGCTTGAACACCCAGTTGACTGTATAGCTCAAAACTGACACTTGTCCTTCCTTTTTTCAGGTACCATAACAAAAGCAAACGAATTACTGTTCCTTCAAGTTTATGAATTTGATGAAGTGATGTTCCCAAAGAACGTGAGGTGCCCTACTTGTGATTTAAGGAAACCAGCGCGGTCCAAGCACTGCAGTAAGTCTGGCCCTGGCCCCTCCAGCTCCGCCCTCACCCAGCAGACAACATTCTCTGTCAGAGGATGTTACATACGTCTAGAAGCGGCCATTGCAGGTAGGGACCTGATCATGCTTTCTTTAAGATACCTGAGATGAAGCCTTGTGTTCTCGTGAGCAGCCTTCAGCTCTGGGTCCAACAGCCCGTCCTTTGCCTGGTGGCTGGGCTTGCTGCCCAAGAGATGCTTCTGTGGGATGTTGCGTTTGCTGACTTCAGTCCTGGCAGAGCCTATTCTCTTAGGGTGTGCCCGAGATCCTGGATCACTGCTGTCCAACAGAAGTGTCCTGTGAGCCGCGTAGGGGATTTTAAATTTTCCAGTAGCCGCATTGCAAAAGTAAACAAGAAATAGACAGAATTAGTATCATATGTTTCATTTAACCTAACATACCTAAAACACCATCTTAACGTGTAATCAATATAAAAAATAAAAATATCACTCATGGAGTGTTTATATTCTCTTTTCATACTAATTCCTTGAAATTCAGTGTGTTTTTTACATCACTGTTACATCTCAGTCAGTAAACACCAAATGTTTATTGGACATTCTTGATGTGTGTTTAGAGTTCATAAAATTTAGAGTTGGAAGAACTGATTCATGTACCCAAGCTCTTCTAGACATTTGCAATAGTTTCTCAGTGACTGAGTCAGTACCAGAACATCCTTGTCCTTTAATATCCACATCTACATTGACGTAAGGGTTCATCTTTATGCAAAAAAGTGATTTGACTTTGAAGTAGAAGCATCAGTTTTAAGATTACATCTAAATAAAGTCAGTTCAGTAAGTATTGTGTCACCTCAGTGTCACTCACATTGAACTCAAAGGAGCATTGCATAAATTGGAAAACAAGTGTGAATTTATCAACGTCAACAAAGTATTCCTTGAGGTTTTTCTTGTAGCCACGTTTCAAGGCCTCAGTCCCCACATGTGGCTACTGTATCGGCCAGTGTATTTACACGGCGGTTCTGAAGATGTGGTGGCGGCAGCTGCCATTTCCCCAGCCTTCAGTGCTCATGTCCGTGTGTCGTTACCAAGGATCAGTGCCGGCCTGTGGCTCCCCTGTTGCCCTGCAGGTGTGTGTGACCGGTGCGTGCACCGGTTTGACCATCACTGTGTGTGGGTGAACAACTGCATCGGGGCCTGGAACACCCGGCACTTCCTCGGCTACCTCTGGACGCTGACGGCCTCGGCCGCCACCATGGCCGTGGTGAGCGCCGTGTTCCTGGTCCGGCTGGTGGTGATGTCAGACGTGTACCTGCAGACTTACGTCGATGACCTTGGTCACTTGCAGGTTGTTGACACCGTCTTTCTTGTTCAGGTAACTACTGTTCAGGTGACTGCGTTGCGGGCTGTTTGCAGAACAGCCCCTTCAATCAAGGTGGTCTTCTGTCCATCACTACAGACCCTCTGTGGTACCCCTGATGCCCACATCCTCTTCCCCACATCCCTAATGCCTGGCTACCGCTCACCTGTCCTCTCTATCATTGTTACTGTGTGATTGTTACCTCCATGGAATCCTACGGTAGCATTTTGGGGTTGGTTTTCTCCACTCAGCACAGTTTCTTCGAGATCCATCTGGGTGGTTCTGTGCATCAGTAGTTCATTACTTCTTACTGCCATACCGTATTCCATGGTGTGGATGGGTCAGTTTGTTTAATTAGTTACCCTTTGAGGGACATTTGGGCAATTTCCAGTTTTGGACTATTACTGATGAGGCTGCTATGAACTTCCATTTATAAGCTGCTGTATGAAAATAGGTCTTCAGTGTCATTGTGGATTGTATGATAAGTCCATTTTAGGTTGTTTTTGTGTGTGTGTGTGAATTATGCCCTCTAATTATTTATCTATTTGATGCTGGGATAACACATTGTAACTATATGAGGTGACTGATGTGTTAACTAACCTTACTGTAACATTTCACCATATAATCATTATGTTGTATATTACATTGTACACCTTAAACTTTCACAATGTTATTTGTCAGTTATATCTCTATAAAGCTGGGAGTGAAAAGAAAATTTGAAATATCTTGGACAAAAATAAAATGTAAACTGGAAATTATTCCTCTCCCAACAATTTCACTCTCCAGAGGCAAACACCTTTATAGTTTGTTTGTTGTTTATTTCAGGCTTTTTTTCCCCATGTATCTGTTTTATATGGCCATACACCTTCACAGAGTTAGCTTTATTTTTACACAAATAGGTTTCCATGGTGACTTTTGCATCTTATCTTTCTCGTTGGGCAATATATTACCAGCATCTTTTCCAAATTAATGCACAGACATTGACCTCACTTCAGTGGCTCCTTATTGTTCCATAGTGTAACTATCCCAGAGTTTTATTCTACCTCCTGGATGGACATTTAACTGGTTTCTTTTGGGAAGAGGGGCTGATGCTCAGTGAATACCTTTGTATATGTATTGCTGTGGTCATACTGTTTTCAGAGAGAGACTGATCTCTTCTGTCTGCCTGGACTTTATGTTGATGCATGAACTAAGATCTGCATTTATTTTTGTTTATTTTCTGCACAGCCACCTGGCATAGCACCACTTCCCAAGTGTCCTTCCCCTTTTCCCTCAATGTACGTGCTCCGTTTATCCCGTGTGAAGTTCTTAGACACACCAGGCTTTCCTCCTGGGCTGCTTGTCCATGCCATTTGTGTTGCCGATTATCTCCAGTGGGTCAGAGATGGGGGAGCCGGGGAGGCAGCTCTGCCACGCGTGTGGACAAGACCCTGGCTGGTGGGGTGACCCTGACTTCCGTCACCGTGTGGCTGTCTAACACGCTGCTTCTCCTCTGCCCCCAGTACCTGTTCCTGACCTTCCCAAGGATCGTCTTCCTGGTGGGCTTCGTCGTGGTGCTGAGCTTCCTCCTGGGGGGCTACCTGTGCTTCTGTCTGTACCTGGCCGCCACCAACCAGACCACTAACGAGTGGTACAAAGGCGACCGGGCCTGGTGCCGGCAGTGTCCCGACGTGGCCAGGCCCCCAGCAGCGGAGCCCCGGGCCTACCGGAACATCCACTCCCGTGGGCTCTGGGGCAACCTTCGAGAGATCTTTCTACCTGCTACTGCGCGTTACGAGAGAAAGAAGAAATAGGGATGGGAAGAGTGTCACTGCCTTTTAAATATAGTATACATTTATTTATACATATGGATATGTTCTAAGCATTGGTTTATTTGTTTTTCTGGTTTCTGCTGTGTTTATGAGTTGGCTTTCAGTGGCTAAGGAGAGGAGGGAAATTAGTATTTGCTGGGTGTCTAATCCTTGCCAGGTACCCTGCTAATAAACCCTTTTATCCTCTGTTCACCCAGCTGGCTGAACAGAGCATCTCTGAAGTCCTGGTGCCAAGGGACTCAAAGGTGACTTCTCAGAGGTTCCTCTTGCCCTTGGTCTCCCGCTGGGCTCCTAGATGGGAGGGGCCTCATGACCGGGTCCACCGATGTGCAGGAGGGCCCCTGTGATTTGGAGTTGTCCCTGGATGCACCCTCTTTGATGTCCTTTCCATCTTTCCCAGGGAAGGACCTTGGCTTTTTTTTTTTACGTCCTGACCCACACCCAGTATCCTCACCTTGACCCACCTGCAGGCCAGGATGGGCCTTTTACAGGAAGCTTATCCCTGTTGGTCTCTTGCCTGCCCTCCACTGGCCTCTTGTGGCCAAACTCAAGTCATTTCTGCCCTATTTTTAAAACGCCAAACTAAGCCCCAGTTAATCCATGCAGAAAGATGAACGCAAGCAAACAAGAGATTCACAGAAAGTGCTGAGGGCTTTTAGGTTGTCAGATCTTGGTCGTCAGGCGCAGGATAACGGTTCCCTGTGTCCCTCCCAGGCAGGCCGGGCCACTCCAGAAGGCATTGGGGAATGTGGACTCCGGGGTAGGAGGTATCGTTCCGCGTCACTGCGGTCCCAGGAGTTAAAGACTAGATTCAATCTTATAGTGAATGAATGGCTGAGGCCTGAGCCAGCGCCCTGCACCAGCATCCTGTCCTTTGAAAAGCTCGGTGAAATCAGACGCGCAGGCTTTGAAGGCCGCGCTGAGAAAGCAAGGGGAGCTCAGGGAGGGTCTCTGGGGGGTGGGGGGTGGGGCATCAGGCCCTAGGAGCCTTCTCCGGCCCTGGCACACCCTCGGCAGGGGCGGGGTCTGGGTGGGCGGGGCTGCCGCTTCCGTTCCCTCGGGCCGGGCCGCCAGGGGGCGTGCTCCCCGAGGGCGGGCCCTCGCCGCCGCCGCCCGCGCTTGGCCCCTGCGGGCCGCCGTCGCCGCGCTCCGCCTCCGCTGCAGCGCGGCCCGCGGCGTCTGGTTCTCAGGGCTGTCGGTGGCGCTGTCGACGCGCACCTGGGGCGCCCGCCGGCCGCCGGCGGGGGCATCGATGGCCCCCTGAGCGGGCCCGAGAGGGCGGCGGCGGGCGGGCGGGCACCGCGGCGCAGGCCCGGGGTCGGCGGGCGGAGGCCGGGCCGCGGCCTCTTTGTCTCGGCGGCGGCGGCGGCGGCGGGCGCGTCCGCGGGGGCCCCGGGGCGGAAGTCCGTCGGCGCTCCCGGCGACCCGGCCGCCGCGGCCGCACCATGAGCGACATCCGGCACTCGCTGCTGCGCCGCGACGCGCTGAGCGCCGCCAAGGAGGTGCTGTACCACCTGGACATCTACTTCAGCAGCCAGCTGCAGAGCGCGCCGCTGCCCATCGTGGACAAGGGCCCCGTGGAGCTGCTCGAGGAGTTCGTGTTCCAGGTGCCCAAGGAGCGCGGCGCGCAGCCCAAGGTGCGCCGGGCGGCCGGCAGGCCCCCCACCCCGATCCGTGAACCCCGGCTCCCTTCTTCCCTTCCCGGTGACAAGCGTCGGCCGCACCGCGAGCTCTCTTCGGAGCAGCAGCTCCGTCCTAGCCCTTGGCCTGGCTCCTTCAGCAGCGGCCAGATTGCCTGTTTTGCGAGGCATGTGACCCCCGCGTCTCCAAGGTTTTGTTAAAGGAAGAGACCGTAGGTCATCCCGAATCCCACAGGGTGATGCATAATGACGCAGAGTCACATTTCCCTAGATTTAACAATCGATTTCTACTCCGTGGGACCCGGGCTTTAGGGAGGTGAAAAGTTCCCTGGGGGAAAGTGGTGTGAATTAATTAATACGCTTCATTTCTTCCCGCTTCTCCCGGATTTGTTTTACAGAGGTTGAATTCACTGCAGGAGCTCCAACTTCTTGAAATCATGTGCAATTATTTCCAGGAGCAAACCAAGGACTCTGTCCGGCAGATTATTTTTTCATCCCTTTTCAGTCCCCAAGGGAACAAAGCGGATGACAGCCGGATGAGCTTGTTGGGAAAACTTGTCTCTATGGCAGTGGCTGTGTGTCGAATCCCAGTGCTTGAGTGTGCAGCATCCTGGCTCCAGGTACTTCTCCTGCAAGTCTCTGAAGATGTTTAGTGACAGGAATTTGAATTTAGTTTGGGCTTCCCTCATAGCTCAGTTGGTAAAGAATCCGCCTGCAATGCAGGAGACCTGGTGTTCGATCCCTGGGTTGGGAAGATCCCCTGGAGAAGGGAAAGGCTACCCACTCCAGTATTTTGGCCTGGAGAATTCCAGGGACTGTACAGTCCGTGGGGTCACAGAGAGTCCCACATGACTGAGCCACTTTCACTTTCGCTTTGGTTTCTAGAGAGTTTTTTTCCCCTATGTTAAAGAATCCACAGAAAACGAAATTCTGTACAGTAATTATCCTTCAATAAATAAATTAAAAAAATAATAGAATCCACCTGCCAGTACAGGAGATGCAGGAGACTCACATTCAATCCCTGGGTGGGGAATATCCCCTGGAGAAGGAAGTGGCAACCCACTCCAGTATTCTTGTTTTTTATAGTTAGATCGGTAAGCCTATGAGTTGTTCCGGAGTGCCACTTCTAAGTTGATTGCTCTTCTAATGGATATGGAGATAGAAGCCTTCTAGAGTATTTTTAAGCATCTAAGGGAAAATGCAGGAGACATAAGAGACATGGGTTCGATCCCTGGGTCAGGAAGATCCCCTGAAGGAGGAAGTGGCAACCCGCTGCAGTATTCTTGCCTGGAGAATCCAGTGGACAGAGGAGCCTGGCAGGCTACAGTCCATGGGGCCACAGAGAGACGGACATGACTGAAGCCAACTTTGCACACACACATAGTAGATTGTGTGTTAGGTTTTTGGAAGATCTATTTTGTTTTGCTTTTTTGTTACTCAGAGTTGTTGAAAAATTCCTCATCCATTTCGAGTAATTATTAACTCAAAATTATTATTAATTTTGTGTCAGCTAAGTTAACACAATTTACCACATTCAGTTTCTCAAACTTGCTTCATTTCCAAAGACTTGATGACATTTGGGTTTTTAAAAAATTTATCTCAGTGTTTTTTCCTGTGATCTTATTAGTCTTTAAAATTTGGCTAGTAAAAATAGATATTGTTCTTTGTGGCACACAGGTGAGACTTAGTGAAATGTATCTTAATTGTCACTATTCTGATTTCTGGGGTACCTGAACTTATCTCTCGTGTTATCTTTAACCTCAAGATAACCTCTGACCCGTGGCAACCTAGCTTAGTCAAGCTTAGCACCTTGAAGTTCATCCTGTGATTTTCCGTTTATCTCTCGTGGTGCTGTTGCACTGGCTTTCTAGCAAAGTGAAAGCAGATGTTAACAACGCAAAGGGTCTTGTGGCTTGGGTCAGGGTTTGCCACCGAGGGGCATGGACTGCAGCTTCCTCTGGGGAAAGGTGTAGAGGTGGCTCGTTTAGTGCCTGAATAAACAGCCTGGCCTGACACCCTGCAGTTTGCAGGCCCTGTTTCAGCCCTGGAACCATAGCATCCTGAGCACCTGTTGAATGTGACTACAGATTGGCATCTGACCAGGAGGGAGAAGAGACCGGAGGGTGGTGATGTAGGAACCTGTACTAGGAGAAGATTGTAGGAGAAATTGAGACAGTGCTGCTGCAAGTCGCATGGCAGTTCACAGACTCTCCTAAAGCACGTCAAAGTGGTAGCAACTGTTAATTTTTATCTTTAGAGTCTTACCTGTAGGGTTACAAAAACTCATTTCCCCACTTGAAGTCAAGAATGAATTTTCCCAAGCAGACTTCAAAGCAGGGGTCAGCAGGCCTTTCAGGTAAAGGGCAAGACAGTAAACCTCCTAGGCTTTGCGGGTCCTGTGATCTCTGTCACCCCTACTCAGCTCTGCCTTTGTAGCCCAGGAGCAGGGCTGTGTTTCAATAAAACTTTATTTACAAAAGCAGGTGGCAGGAAGGATTTGGTCTGCGGGCTTTCACTTGCCAGTCCCTGCTTCTGAGTAAGCAGGTCACATCTTCGCCTCCTGGGAGGGGTCCTGCCCGTTCTGATCTTCACTGTGTGTTTACGGTTGCTCGTCTGCTGGCTCACCACACCTGTAGTTAATGGACTGTGGCTTCTTTCCAGCGGACGCCTGTGGTCTATTGCGTGCGGTTAGCCCGGGCCCTCGTGGACGACTACTGCTGCCTGGTGCCAGGATCTGTCCAGACGCTGAAGCAGATATTCAGCGCCAGCCCTCGCTTCTGCTGCCAGTTCATCACCTCTGTCACCGCCCTGTACGACCTGTCATCAGGTAAACTTTATGAACAGGCTGTTGCACTCAGAACGGCGTCAGCTGATGGCCAGCGGTGTGTACGCTGACCGCCCAGCCAGCGAATGCTTTGTCTTTTTATTTTTCCCTCTGCATTGTGTATTTTATTTCGGGCTGAAAGGTAAAGGCACGGGCTACCTAGATCTCTGGGATTTCCTAATGGGAAATTCTCATTAATGAATCCCACCTGGCTGGCTGAACGGTCCAAGTAGCAGACAGCCCAGCAAGCTAGGGTCTGGTGTCTGGGATGGGTGGCCGGACTTGGGGGCACGCTGCCACAGCAGGACACCTTCCCTGTCCGTCTCCACAGAGGCGGCCTAAGAGCTGACAACAGTGTTCAGGGCCTTTGTCTTCTCATAGGAGAGATTTAGTTAAAGCCAGTTCACAGCATCACAGTTGGCCTTTCATCAGTTACTCCAGGGCAACAAGAGCAGAAATTGGTTTTAACATTGGATTAATAAATGGATTAATTAACATGTGAAGAAGGAAAAAGTGTTCACAGGATACCACTCACATGCTTGAACGGACCTGAGACGTGGTATTTTTCTCTTACGTCAACTTGCCCGCCTGATATGTCAGGGATGTCTGTTTTTTTAAACTGCTTCCAAGGTGTGGTTGGCATCCAAGAAGCTCTCTGTATTTATGCGTGTGATGTGATGAGTTTGGAGCCACGGAAATCACTGCCTGCAGGGCAGTGGCCCGGAGGGCGGGCGTGGAGTCTGCCAGCAGCGCCGCGGTAGCTGTGGCCAGCACTCGGGTGATGAGAAGGCCTTCCTGGGGTGTCTCCACCTCCAAAGCCCCAAAATGGAAGGACTTCACCTAACCAAACAGAACACCCTCCTGCCCGATGGGTGCAGAGAACTCGGGTCTCCATGCAGCAAGGGTGTGGAGATGGGCTCCTCAGGTCCACACACTTGTGTACACAGCACACTTGTGTACACACACTGCCTTCAGGCTCTGGACCTGCCTCAGCTGAGACGTGTGCAGGGCTAGGGAGGGGCTAGGTTGCTGGATAAGCGGGCCTGAGACTGATGTTTCCCAGATGGACACGTCTTGGAAAGTCAAGGGGACAGACTCAGAGTCACCAGTGTTTACCTTGCCAAATCCAACTCATAGACAGCTGCTGCCTCCTGATACCGTCATTTCATAGCAACACGGAACAGGTGGTTCATTCACAAAACAGCAGATAAGCTTAGGGAAAAGGCCAGTGTCCCTTATGATAGAGTATCTAGGGACCTGACACCGACTTGGGGCTCACTTCCCCCAACTCTCCGCTCTCAGGCATGGCCCTGGAGCACAGCAGCCTGGCAGGGACTCCGTCAGCCTTAGCTTTGTCGTGAGCTGAAGGCCGCACAGCCCCAGGGATGGGAGGCTGGGACCCGCTGCTGTGCACACAGCCCACGGGCAGTGTGCGGTCACCCCGGGATGGGTGGTGTCTCCTCACGGTTAAAAGCCGCCTGGGGTCAGGTCTGGGCCCACCATGGACTTTTTTTTTTTTTGGCCACACCATGTAGCATGTGGGATCTTCCCTGACCAGGGCCCCCTGCCCTGGGAGGGAAGAGTCTTAATCCCCGGACTGCCGGAGAAGTCCCCCCACCGTGTACTTTTAATGAGCCTGGAGGAAGTGACTTAACATCTCAGTGTCTCAGCTTCCTCATCCTTTATATAGTAGATGAGTTGTTTGAGGACTGGGTTAATCCGTGTGAAAGCAACTGGTCCCTGGCACATCATTATCTCAGAGTGAGTGTCAGCATGTGTCGTCATAATTTCTCTCTTTTGCCCTGGAATGTCTCAGGGATCACAGGAGACCAGGCTTAGCTTAGACAGGGGCTGGCTTGGCCCTTAGCAGCTGGCAGATCGCTGTCTGGACTCTGAGCTGCCCCCCGAAGTCCACCATAGCGGTCAGTGTACCTATTTGGTGACAGGTGATGAACTGGTGGCAGAAGCAAGGGTTGGCGCTGAATACCTGCTTCAGCATCTGCATGGATCCTGGCACCGGACAGCAGGAGTCACGCACAAGGGCCCTGGCTAACGCACACGATGGACCCTGGGGGACACCAGACACAGACGAGACCTGCTCCCGGGGGAGGGAGGACGTGTGGCAGCGGCTTTAGATACAGATTGTTGTTGTTCCGTCCCTCCCGTCGTGCCCGACTCTGTGCCCCCATGGGCTGCAGCACGCCAGGCTTCCCTGTCCTTCACCATCTCCCAGAGTCTGCTCAAACTCATGTCCGTTGAGTCGGTGATGCCATCCAACCATCTCATCCTCTGTTGGCCCCATCTCTTCCTGCCTTCAGTCTTTCCCAGCATCAGGGTCTTTTCGAATGGAATAAAAACACCCTAGATACAAAGAGTGGATTTTTACTTAAATTGACACATGGGGTCTTCAAGGCATAATGGAGTTTTCGGGAATTTTTTGATACATGGGATCTTCAAGGCATAATGGAGTTCTTGGGAATATTTGGCTTAACACGTTTCTTGAGCCCCACCATGGCCAGGCTGGGAGTCCCAGGACGCTGAGTCAGGTGAGAACCAGCCCTCAGGAGGGGTTGTTCCAGGAGAGGAGTCAGAAGTACCCCATCTTCAGGAGAGGACAAAGGCACAGGGTATCGGGTGGCGAGTCCTGTGAGCTGGAGGTCCGTCTTCCCATCTCCTCCTGTCCCCACGGACCCTTCTGAATGAATGCATCTTTGTTTGCAGACGATCTCATCCCCCCGTTGGACCTGCTTGAGATGATCGTCAACTGGATCTTGGAGGACCCCAGGTTGATCCTCATCACCTTCCTGAATACTCCAATTGCTGCCAACCTCCCAATAGGATTTTTAGAGCTCACGCCGCTCACCGGATTGATCCGCTGGTGCGTGAAAGCCCCCCTGGCTCACAAAAGGAAGAAGAAGACCCCCTTAGCCAATGGCCACGTTGCCGCCAAAGTCCCGAAGGCCTTGGGCGGGGCGGACCGGGACCCGCATCTCTTGTACTCCAAGCTGCACCTGAGCGTGCTCCAGGTGCTCCTGATGCTTCAGGTGCATCTGACCGAGAAGAACCTGTACGGCCGCCTGGGGCTCGTCCTGTTTGACCACATGGTCCCGCTGGTGGAGGAGGTGAACAGATTGGCGGACGAACTGAACCCCCTCAACGCCTCCCAGGAGATCGAGCTTGCCCTGGACCGGCTTGCACAGGCTCTGCAGGTGGCCATGGCCTCTGGGGCCCTGCTGTGCACGAGAGGTGGGTGATGGCCCGGTCGGGCCCCCCTGGGGTGGGGGCACCACCCCCTCTGGGGAAGGAAATAGGGGCTCCCTCCCAAAAAAAAAACAAACTAAAAAAGAATTTTTAAAAAAGGAAGCTCGGGGCTCCTGGACAAGGACTTCTTTCCTCTGGTTTTAAGACGTCTTGCCTCTTGGTGACCGCAGGGAGGAGGACAGAAGTCCCAGGGCGCTTCTGGTTAGAATTCCTCACCAAGACATCTGGGTGTCTCCTGGCTGTTTTGCCCAGACCTGGGGCTCCTCCAGAGCGAGGATAATACCAGCTTCATGTCCTTCCTCCAAGGGACTCTTCTTTTCTGCAGTTCTTTTCTATTGCGGCATACTTTACATACGGTGAAATGCACGATGAAGTGCAGGAAACTTTCCCATCACCTGTTCAGAGGGTTCCTGAATTCTGCGTTTCAGTGCTGGAACTCGGCCGGGAGCATGACCTGGTGTTGATGACATGCCCGCCTTTGCTCTATGACCGCTGGCTCTCAGCCCTTGACGGCAGCCCTGCGGGGATCCCAGTGACCCGTGTCCCTCATATCTCCCTCTTAGCCTTGATCCGCTGTCTCTGGGCCCTTTCCCAGCCACCTGACGGGCTCTCAGCAGAGCCAGCCCCTTTCCTAAGTGATGTCTTCTCTTGGGGACCTGGCGTGTTAAAGCACATACAGAAGAAAAACGAGAACCCGGTTTCTGAGCAGTGATAGATGAGAACAAGGCACTGACTATCCTGCTGGCAGCCTTAAACATCCATGATCTCTCCCCTTGTCATCTCCCGGCTCTTCCTTACTTCTCTGTCCCTTTGATTTCAGATGACCTGAGAACCCTGTGCTCCAGGCTGCCTCATAATAAGTAAGTGCCCTCCCCAGCCTTCTGGCTGGGCTGGCGCGGGGGTGGAGGCAGGGGTGGTGGGGTGTGCAGGGCAGGGCGGACCGCTTTTCCTGGCTTCCTTGGGGAGAGCTGACCTGCAAGGTCTAGGGCTTCTGTGTGTAAGGCACCCCCCCAGGACCTGACAGTCAGCAGGGGGAGGGGGTGGATGTGATCGCGAAACCCACAGGAGAGGAAGCCCCAGCAGAGAGTCCATCGGAAGGGTGAGAAAAGTGGCCCTGTTGCTGGGCGTCAGTGAAGAAGCTGGAGTGTCCTTTGTCATTGTTATTTAGTTGCTCAGTCGTGTCCGACTCTCTGCGACCCCATGGACTGTAGCCTGCCAGGCTCTGTCCATCGGATTCTCCAGGCAAGAACACTGGAGTGGGCAGCCATTCCCTTCTCCAGGGGATCTTACCGGCCCAGGGCTGGAACCTGCATCTCCTGCTAGTCTCGTGCCTTGCAGGCAGATGCTTTACCGTTTGAACCACCATAGGTGTCCTTCACCGCTCACGAGGTCCGCGCGGGTGTGTATCATGCTGTTGTGTCACCATTGGTGACATTATGGTGGCACAGCCCTAGGGAGGCAGGACAGAGACGTGGCCCTGGGGCACAGCATGTGGGTCAGGCCAGCGCCTTGACGTTGGGCGGCACAGACAGGTTCTGAGTGCAGCTCTGTCTGTGGTTTGCAGTGACGCCGGGCCGCCTTGTCACCTCAGTTCCCCCCTCCGCGCCCCCCCCCCACCAGTTGTAAAGTGGGGGCAGTGATTTATGTGCCTCCAGGGTCATAGTGAGGTTTAAAGGAGGTGGCACTGCAGAGTCCCTCATCCACGGCGCACGGCAGTCTCCCCCTCACTGGTGGTTCTTGTCCTGATCTGGGGGGAAGCCGTGGTAAAGTGGTGAGGAGCAGGAACCGCGTGGCCACACAGCTGCTGGTGAGAATCCCAGCCTTGCCACCTCTTATCTGTATGACCTCAGGCACGTTCTCGCTCCCCCCGTTTTCTCTGTAAAACCAAGAAGACCATGGCACCTGCCTCGGGCCCCTCTGCCTCCCATGCCCTGCTCCCCGTCATGGGATTTCTGTGACGATTAATTGAGTAAAAACACAGGAGGCAGAGAGCACCCGAGAAGTGTTGGCTGCTGTCCGTCTCCCATCGCCCGTGTCCCTCAGGTGTTCTGTCAGTCAGGCTAATTTCACTGAGTCTAAGAAGCAAAGAACTGTGTGCACAAAACTATTTCATGCAAAGGCAGTATTACTAGTAGCAAAAAAGCTGGAAGCAACCTAGCCCTCTGTTCCGTAGGGACACTTAGCAAATTGGTAATGTTATATCAGAAGCGTGGAACACTGTTCAGTTCAGTTCAGTTCAGTCGTGTCCCAACTCCTTTCGACCCCACGGACTGCAGCACCCGCTTCCCTGTCCATCACCAACTCGCAGAGCTTGCTCCAACTAATGCCCATCAAGGCAGTGATGCCATCCAATCATCTCATCCTCTGTCGTCCCCTTCTCCCGCCTTCAGTCTTTCCCAGCATCAGGATCTCTTCCAGTGAGTCAATTCTTTGCACCAGGTGGCCAAAGTATTGTGCGTCTTCGCTAAAAACAGTGAATGTGTATAGTTGAATGCAGCGTGCAGGTGGGCGGGTTTACAGGAACGAGAACAGCCAAGTTAAGTTAGTTGGATGATTAATATTCTTCTTTCTGAGGGTTTTTAAATATGGAGGAATGTTCCTTCCCCTTGGTTTTTAACACGGATGGTGGGGCTCCAGGGCCGTCGTTGGCAGGCAGTGAGGAAGGACATAGGTGAGCGCGCCCCTCGGCACAGTGCATGCCCAGCCACCCAGGGCCCGACCCACCAGCCCCGCCGGGGCCCAGGAGGGCAGGCAGGTGTGACCAGCTGAGTGCAGGCTGAACTTGAGGCCAAAAGATGGGCCAGGGGCTATTCCCCGGGCTGCTGGCGAGAGGGGCCGGGGGGGGGGTTCCGGGAGGGCGTCTGGGGGTGAAACAGAGAGGCTGGAATGCAGTGTTTCCTGGGGGAATGAAGTGGTCCCACTGGAGATGCTCCAGCAGCAGAGCAGGGCCGCATGAAAGGTCGGCCCAGCCCCGGGGGACAGGGAAGCTGGGGGGCGTGGAGGGGGCCTAGCAGGCGGGATTCCCTGGCTCTGTGAGACAGTGGAGACCCTGGGCTGAGGCTGGGAGAGCAGAGGTCAGGGGAGCGGGACTGGGGAGGAAGCCTGCGTCCTGATGGAAGGGATTGGTTTTTAGGCTGAGTCCCTGCGGCCAAGCTCGAGGTGGTGAGGAGGTTAAGATGCCCTCCTGATTGTGCTGGGAGGGGAGGGCGGGTCAGACAGGACCAGAGGAAAGAGAGGAAACTCTCCCAGGGGGTTCAGAAGGGGCCAGCAGTGGAGGTGACATTGAATTCAGGACGGAGGAGGACTTCCTGGAGGCAGAGGCTGTGGACGTCCTGAACCGCTGAGAGGAGGGTGCAGACCCGGGAGGAAAGGAGTTGGAGAGGGGAGGACTAAGGCTCCTGGGGATGGGAGTGGGATGGAAGGGGGCCCTGAAAGTGGTCGAGGACTGGGTCCAGGCCCAGGCCACCTCTGAGGACACTGGGTGTCAGGGTCACGTCCAAGGCCAGCTGCGTTGTGGCTGTGCTTGGCGTGCAGTTGGGCCTCAGTCGTTCAGAAAGCCTTGGAGACGCGTGGCCCTCCGTCCTTTTTGCTGTGGCTCCTCCATCTCGATGACCCCCCCTGGGTATGGACAGCTTAGGCCGAAACAGACAGTGATCCGTGGTTGTCCCCGAACCACAGACTCAGAGGCCGTGTCCGGAGCTCGTGTGGACCTCAGGGCCCCTGCTCCCCGGCTCTGTGAGCAGGATCCTGGCGTTTCTCACCGTGACCTCTTCCTCTCTGGGCGCCCCCAGTCCACATCCCACCGCCTCCAGGTCAGCCCCTCCGTCCTCCTGGGCACACAGCCTTCCTCACCCAGAAGCCTGGTGCCATCAGCCCGCCTCCTCCCCACAGTGGCCCGCGGCAGGCGGGCAGCACTGTCGGAGTCGGTGCGCCCTAACCCCTCTCCTTGTCTCCACAGCCTGCTCCAGCTGGTGATCTCAGGCCCCGTGCAGCAGTCGCCCCACACGGCGCTCCCCCCCGGGTTCTACCCCCACATCCACACGCCCCCGCTGGGCTACGGGGCCGTGCCAGCCCACCCGGCTGCCCACCCCGCCCTGCCGACGCACCCCGGGCACACCTTCATCTCAGGCATGACCTTCCCGTTCAGGCCCATCCACTAGCCTGGCTCCGTGAACCACCAAGTTGGCACCATGCCTTCCACGCCTGGTTTGGAGGAAGCCTTCCCGGGAGAGGGCAGTGAGCGGAGAGGAGGCCGTGTGGGTGGCCAGGCGGCCCCTCCTCACCACAGGACCCGGTCGGTGCCAGAGTTCGGTGACATTGGCATCTAGGCGCCTCCTCCCTGTCAACATCCGTAAAAGTCCAAATGCGACCAACGAAAGGAAAATCATCCAGCCCTCTGCGGAGCCACGCAGGCACCTTTAGAAGCTGCCGGGACTGTGAGCCTGTGGTCCGGCGTGTTGTTGCAGACACCCCCCCGAACCTGTGCCCAGGGGCGTGGATGGGGGACCAGCGTCGCCAAGTCCGCCTGCCTGGCTTCCATCCCTGGGCATGGGCTGCGTCCCACCGAGACACAGGCCACGCCTGCGGCTCAGGGAGCACAAGGCTGCACCTCTGGCATCGCGGGCTTGCACCCAGCACTTGGTACAGGTCAGCGAATCCTGCAAGCGTGGCCCCCCGCACCGAGGAAAGGAACTGCTGTTTTAATGGGTTCCCTAAAGTTCCTTTTCGTATGCTCAAATAAAATTTTTCTAAACCGTTTCATAGACCATGACCATTATGGAATGTGTTTTAAAACTTACTAGCCGGGCCCTTCGGAAGTGTCCTTCCCAGTCTGCTGAGACCCTGGTCAGAAGACCGGATACCATTCTAGCCGCTCCTGTTGCCAGAAGCGCCACAGATGCTCCTCACCCTGTGCAGAGCGCCAGGGTCTGTCTCTTTCAGTCACAAGTCCTTTCTGCCCTCAGGGACAAAACACAGGCCTCACTTACTGGTTTGGGGAGGAGGGATAGAGACTCAGTAACCCCGTTGCTGGGCTCCCCTAGGCCGAAGGTGAGGCGTGAGGCGGTTACAGCGAACAGCAAGCGCTGAGGGCTAAGATCAGCTCGTAGGGATGAGATTTAACCTTGTGGTGGTTTACCCTGCTACTTCTGGCTGCAGACCAGACCCTGGAAGGCCAGACGAGACCAGGTTTTGTGTGTGTGTGTGTGTGTGTGTGTCCAGACCTGGAAGGCCAGACGAGACCAGGTTTTGTGTGTGTGTGTGTCTGTGTGTCTGTCTGTGTGTGTGTGTGTGTGTCTGTCTGTCTGTGTGTGTCGTCTGGAGTGTGAGGCGTCCCTCAGGGTAGCACGGTTGCACTGTAGGGCCCGTCCTTGGTTGTGAGTCCACGATGTGGGTGACCATGACCACGAGTGCTGTCTCAGGGACGTGAGCTCTAGGCCCTCGTGGGCCCCCGAAGTGCTCAGTCAGGCTCCCACCGCCCCAGCCATGTGTAGGAGCCAGTCTGCAAGCAAAGCCGAGCAGGACTCTGCTTTTAAATTGCTTTTGAGAGCCATGAACTAGAGAAGGAGATGTCCTTTCCTTTGATTTCATTATCCTCATGTTTTCTGTTTATGGACAAATCTGATGTCAAAGCAGGAGCTGAAGTCAAGTGTCTGCTTCCATCTGTCTCGGTGGGACACATCCACGGGACTAAGATTAGCACTCACTGGTTCTTGGTGTTAACTCTGGTACCGAGTGTTTCTGAAAAGGGTGCAAAAGGGGCTCTCCTATCGCTTCCTGATTAGAGGGTCTCTGAACCTGGCTGTGTCCCAGAAGGTGGTCGTCACCATTTATCTCCAGGGCTACATAGTCTCAGCTCCACTCAGACTTCAGGTGATTTTGCAAAAAAAAGAAAAAATGTAGGAAACGAAGCCACTGGAGCCACAGATTCCTTCTGTGGTATTTTTAGCAGTATGTGGGCAATTAAAAATGCTGGACCTCCTGTTACGTGATTATGTGCCAGGCACTTGCACCTTTTTTTTAAAATAATGGTGTTTTACATCCATTAAAAATTGATATATAAGAAAACATTAGGCAACAGAGGAAACAAGCTGTATCTACACAGAATGTATAAGAAACTACCCATTGAGCCAAAGACATTCCAATTTTTAAATTGAGTGAAGGGAATGAACAGAAAATTCATAGAAAAGAGGGGCTTCCCTGGCGGTCCAGGGGTTAAGACTCCACACTTCCACTTTTTGATCCCTGTCAATTCAAAGATCTGCCACAGCCAGATAAATAAAGTCTAATAAATAAGTGTATTTTTAAAATGATATACACTAAACCAAAAACAGTGGAAACCTCTGGGGAAGATAGTGGACATGGGGTGATAGCCAAAGGAGGCCTTTCCTTGTCTATGTAGTTTTAAAGTTTCAATTTTTATTTTTTAACTCAATTTTAAAAAATATTCTGAGTCATAATGAAGGACAAGACTGAATCAGTCGCTGACTCGCATAAGTAAAAGAAGCCTGGGTCTGGCGTAGGTCCCAGCCAATAACCGCACACAGTTTATGTTTTTATAAGGATGCTGTATTCACATGTTACTTGTCTAATTACACTTAAATTTTTAAAGTGCATTTTAGAACTTCGATTTCTGGTAGTGACGGTTAGATTTTTCAGCCAACCCTTCTGCTTCAATTAAAAACACTGGATAACATACAATGACCTACAGACAAACTAGCAGGTTATAAAGAACATCCAGCTCAGGGGCTTCCCTGGTGGCTCAGTGGTGAAGAATCCACCTGCCAATGCAGGAGACACGGGTTCGATCCCCAGTCTGGGAAGGTCCCACCTGCCATGGAGCAAGTAAGCCTGTGCATCTCAACTATTAAGCCCGCGCTCTGCAGTCCAGGAACCGCAACTGCTGAGCTTAAGCGCCCAACTACTGAAGCCCTGGCACCTAGAGCCCGTGCTCCACAACAGGAGAAGCCAGCGCAGTGCGAAGCCCGGGCGCTGAGACTGGGGGGAGCCCCCGCTCACCGCAACTAGTGAAAGTCCACGTGCAGCAACAAAGACAGCACCGCCAGAGACAAGGTATCCAGGTCACATGGTAATGAAAGCAGGTAAGCTGCACAAAGGCACTTGTGCCCCTGAGGCCCGCAAGGATGAAGGGTTCAAAGTGGGATCTACTAGGAGACCCACTCTCCATTTTGCTGGAACCCCCAGGATATACTTTGAAGAAGAGCAGAAGACGGCAGGGAAGGTTGCCCTGGCGCTGAGCGGAGCCTGGGAAAAGCCAAAGGGAAGTCTGGTTCCTAAGAAGTGAGGGGCGGGGGCAAGTCCTCACCCCAGGTTGACAGCACTGGTTACCCCAGGACACTGCCTGCTGTGACCTCAGTCCTTGGGGGTTCCTGGACTTGCAGTCCTCCCAGGTGCCCGGGAGGAGCAAACACACATTCTCTGGAGGAAAGTCACTCATCCTAGGCTCAACCCACGAATGACTGTCCGAGGAGACCGACTGACGTCCAGTGAGCAGGTGCCAAGGGTGGGGACCTGCAAAGATGCACCTGACAGAAATGGGTTCAAAAAGTCTTCCAGTGTCACAGCTGTCAAGAGCTGGACTAAAACAGTCATGGTTAATGGCATAAAAGACAAGTGAGAAACTACAGGGGGAAATTACTGGGTAATTGTGAATTACCTAGAAGATGCAAAAACAAAAAGGTAGAACTTCTAGAAATGAAAAGTAGAGACTTCCCTGGTCGTCTGGTGGCTAAGACTTCACATTCCCAGTGCAGGAGACCCAGGTTCAATCCCTGGTCAGGGAAATAGATCCCGCATACCACAACTAAGAGTTCGCATATACTGCAGCTAGAAGATCCTGCAGGCCATAGTGAAGACCCGCAAGATGTAACAAGACCCGGCGCAGCCAAATTAATTAATTTTAGAAAAATGGAAAGTATAATAGCTACTGAGTTCATTGGAGCTGATGGGAATGCAAAATGGTACAACCACTTTGGAAAGAAATCGTGATATTTAGCAAAATTACATATGCGTTTGCCCTTTGACCCAGGAACCTCCTTCTCAATCCAATGGCAAAAATAGGAGACAATACACATACGAGGCTTTTCATTGCAGCATGATGTGTAACAGCAAAAGATGAAAAACTTGCCATGAGTCTATTAACATGATGTTTTAGCCACAGGGAAGAGTATTATGGTACTGTTTTTTGAGGTTTGTTTTTAACATCTTCTCCTAGGGAGTGACTGCTAGGATTTATTAAGCAAAATGAAAGAAGGAAGGTCCAGAAAAGTGTGTATCACATGCTACCTTTTGCAAAAGGAAGGAGGTGGGGAACATGTAAATTGAAATGAAGGAAAGATAAAGGAAAAACTAATAATTGTAGCTGAGGGGAAGGAGGAGGAGAAGGGTGAAGTGAGACATGTGAAGCTAGACTGCCGAATGTACCTTGTTTTCTTTGACTTTGGGGCCGTGTAAATAATTAACTTCATTAAGTCAGGGAGAAACATAAAGCAAACTGAAGCAGTGAGATTAATTTGTAACTGAATCGCTTGCATCAGTATTTTAGGGACTTCCCTGGCAGTCCAGTGGTTAAGACTCTGGGCTTCCACTGCCTGGGTCACAGGTTCAATCCCTGGTCAGGGAACTAAGATCCTCCATGCCTCACAAGATGGCCTAAAAGTTAAAAAAAAAAAAAAACAGATAAAGTACAGTATTTTAATTATACCTATGCCTTCTTCAGGGCTTCCCAAATAGTGCTAGTAGTAAAGAATCTGCCTGCCAATACAGGAGACATAAGAGACGTGGGTTCGATCCCTGGGTTGGGCAGATCCCCTGGAGGAGGAAATGGCATCCCACTCCAGTATTCTTGCCTGGAGAATCCCATGGACAGAAGAACCTGATGGGCTACAGTCCACGGGGTCACGAAGAGTTGGACACGACTGAGTGTCTGAGCACATGCCTCCTTCAACTTATGAAATCCTGTTCAATGTCATTTAATTTTTTAAGGCAAATTAAAGCAATGAGGTCATTTTTGCCCATCATATTGTCAGCTGTTAAATAAGTGTGGCAAGCAAGCATCTGCTCTGGTCTTTGTCACTAAGTCGTGTCTGGCTCATTGTGACCCCAGGGACTGTAGCCTGCCAGGTTCTTCTGTCCATGGAGTTTTCTGGGCAAGAATTCTGGAGTGGGTTGCCATTTCCTTCTCCAGGGGATCTTCCTAACCCAGGGATCAAGCCCACATTTCCTGCATTGGCAAGCGGATTCTTTACCACTAGCCACCAGGGAAGTTGGAGCAAGTGTATGTGGCAGAATTATTAGCCATTGCCTTCCAGTATTCTTGGCCAGAGAATCCCATGGACAGAAGAGCCTGGTGGGTTACAGTCCATGGGATCTCAAAGAGTCGGACACAACTGAATGACTAATACCAGCCATCTGGGCTTCTCAGGTGGCGCTAATGGTAAAGAATCTGCTTGTCAATGCAGGAGACAAAAGAGACGAGGGTTTGATTCCTGGGTCAGGAAGATCGCCTGGAGTAGGAAATGGCAACCCACTCCAGTATTCTTGCCTGGAAAATTCCATGGGCAGAAGAGCCTGGGGGGCTACCGTCCATGGGATAGCAAAGAGTCAGACAGGACTGAACGACTGGACACAGCCAGTTATCTGTCTCCTTGATAAAGGACCTCTTTGGGGGCAGATGTTTGACAGGCAGCCCCTCCAGGGAAGCTGGGCTCCTCCTTTGGAGTGGACTGTGTGCGTGTGTGCTAAGTCCCTTGAATGGTCAGCACTCTGCTTTCACAGCTGTGGGCTCAGGTTCAGTTCCAGGTCACGGAGAAAAAAAAAGAGCAAGTTGTTGCATGTCAATGTGCATATTAGGATCTTGACTGTGCAAACACATTGTGAATAAATACCAATACATTCTAGTTATGATGGATCTGTTGTTTCTGTCCATCCGCAATTCAGCCCCCCTTTCCTGCTGGTGATGGCATCCTGACTTCACCCCTGAGGCCCTGGCTCCATCCTTGACCCAGGCCTGGCCCAACTGAGCCCTGCAGCCCCCGTGGTGGTTGGCCCGAAGGTCAACCCATGAACCAATGAACCCTAATGAAACCCAACTCTAAGATCTGAGCCAGAGCTGGCATAATCCTGGGATCAATAAGCCAAAGGCAGGGAGAGTCCATCCTGAAAGCAAGGGGGATTTAATGACCACACACATGATCAAACAGCCCAGGGTCACCCAGCATCCTAGGAAATCCTCCAACAGAAGAAATGACACAGACACATTAGAAAAAAAAAAAAAAAACTGGAGCAAACAAAGATGACAGAAGGAGCAGGGACAAACTTCACTGTCCTCAGAGAGATATGAGCAAGTACTGGAATTGTGAAACAAGAACAGCACACAAGAGAAAAGCAACAGCTTGAGAATAAGAAAGCTCTGGGAAACAGAAGACAGAATACCAGAAATAAAAGCATTCAACAGAAAGCTCAGAAGAAAATGAAGAGAAAATCCTCCAGAAAGTATACTGAGAGGTTAAGTGATGAAAAATGGAAGAGAAGTTGAAATGACGAGAGGAGTGGCACAGAGGGTCCAATGTCTGAAAAAAATCAAAATTCTAGAAAAGGACAAAAGAAAAAGAAGGGGAACATGATCAAAGAAATTACTCAAATTCACTTCTCGGAACAGATAAACATGAGGTTCCAGATGGAAGTGGCTGCCTGAGTCTCCACAAGGGAATTTCAGAGTACAGGTTTTAAAAAAATATTTACAAGCTTCCAGAGAGAAAACTAGTGGAAGACATGGCAACTCACTCCAGTGTTCTCACCAGGAAAACCCCACAGACAGAGGAGCCTGGCAGTCTATGGTCTATGCAGCCCCAAAGGATCAGACACAACTGGGCGACTGAGCACACAGCACAGAGAGAAAATATACGTGCAAAGGATCGGGTATCAAAATGGCCCTGGACATCCACAGTAGCAATACTGGAAGCCAAAAAGCAATGAAGAGGAGAGTGACTTCCCCAGTGGTCCAGCAGTTGACTCTGCTCCCAAAGAGGGGGGCCCAGGTCCATCCTTGATCAGGGAACTAGATCCTGAATGTTGCAACTAAGTCCAGCACACACCACCCTGGCCTCATAGGCTGGCCTCACGTTTGGACGTTCCCAGACCACCTGCACTTCCGACCGGCTGACTACAAAATCAGGATTCCTGTGACCTACTCAGGTTCGTTAATGCGTTAAATCAACTCACAGAATTCAGGAAAGCACTTATACTGATGACGGTCTGAGTGCGTGTCTGTGTGTTCAGTGGTGTCTGACTCTTTGCGGCCCCATGGACTGTAGCCTGCCAGACTCCTCTGTTCATGGGATTTCCCAGGCAAGACTACTGGAGTGGGCAGCCATTCCCTTGTTCAGGAGATCTTCTCGACCCAGGGATTGAACCTGGTTCTCCCGCGCTTCAGGAGAATTCTTTAGCATCTGAGCCACCAGAGTTTGAAGCTCTCACCCAGAAAACAGGATAAAGACCAGGCGAATGATTAGACAACGGGAGGATGGGAGGGAAAGTATGCACGTCTCTGTGTGGTGTCAACAGTTTAACCTGCATCTTCCAGAGTGGGATGTCAATAGATATGATCTAAGCTGGAAAAAGCAAGTGAGAGCATTAAAAGCATATTATTTAGAAATATGGCAGGAGATATCTGAAGAAATGGGAGTGGACTCATAAGTGAGGAGAAACTTCTCTTGTTGCTGCAGATTTTGTAGAACTATTTGACTTACTCAACTTGGTATACATGTTACCTTGATTTAAAAAAAAAAAAAGAAAGAAATTAAAGGCAAGGACTTACCTGGCAGTCCAGTGGTTAGGACTCCATGCTTCTAACTGCAGGGGGTCTGGGCTCAATCCTTGATCAGGGAGCAAGGATCCTGCATGTTGCTGCATGGTGCAGCAAAAAAAAAAAAAAAAAAGATTAAAGGGAAGAAGAGGAAGAAAGCAAAAGAAAGGCTGGCGGCTTTGGTCAAGCCAGTGCTCAGGTGTGGACCAAGAAAAACTCCTGGGGAGAGCTGGCCCGGGAAGACACCTGGTTGCAGGTTTGCACGATGTAAAGGTGAGCAATGTGCCTGGTGAAGGAAGAGAGCCTGCAAAGGTAGCAGGTGGGGAAGGAGGGGGAACCAAGAGTGCTCTCCCAGCAAAGCTGCCTAGAGGTGGAAGGAGCTGAGAGATTCAGTGACGTGGAGGTCCCTGGTGACATCAGGCAGAGCTGTCTGAGTGGACTGATGAGGCAGAGGCCAGGCTGCAGAGAGGGAAGGAGGGCCAGGCCGATGGGGGTATGGACAGAACTATCACGGGGCATCTCTCCAGCAAGTTTGGCACCAAGGGCAGGAGAGTGAGGTGGGGGGGGGGGGGCGGTGCGTGTTTTTAAGATGAGAGAGCCGTGGGAATGAGCAAGTGCTGTCAGAAAGAAGCCGGAAGAAGGGGGAGGTTAAAAATTCGGGGTGGGAGGAGTGGATCCTCTGGGCGTGAGGTCTCCCAGGAGGCAGAAGGAGGCAGAAACAGCTCTGCTCTCAACTCTCCCAGGCAGGAGAAGGGGCACGCCTGCCCCGGGCAGGAGAGAGCCAGTTCATTCATCCCCAGACACCCGGCTAGTGGGGTGCGGTCCCACTGTCCGGAAGGAAGGCCATAATTCGCCTCCTAACACAACTGAAAGAGCCCCTCTTGGGAACCCAGATTTTTCCAACTCCAAAGATGGGCTCTTGCTGCACTGTTTGTCTACGGAGGCAGATGCGGTGAGGCAGATGCGGTCCCTGCCCTCCGGAGCACCTCATCTGGGGTGAAGCTGCCAGACAGTGCATGCGGTTCAGCCAAGGGCGAGAGGGGAAGCCCCAATCTCCACTCCCAAAGGGCCTGGAAGAATCCAAAGTCGGAACAAGGGGGCCACGGGGTGGCAGCTGTGTGAGCCTGGAGACAGCAAGGGGGGAGGGGCTGTGACCACAGGAGGACCCCTGACCCCTCCAGTGGGGCACCGCCGTGCTCCGGCCAGAAGGAGCTCTCTGCGGCCAGTGCTTTGGGTTTTCAGAGAACTGGAGCATCCTGATGTCAGCGTCAGCCCATCTCCAGATGAGAGAGAACAGAGTAGCAAAGGGATGTGGAGACAGAGGGACCCTTCCTGACCAGCGGGGAAAGCGGCTGGGCACGACCAGGGAGGCCCGCTGCCCCAAGCGGCTAAGGACGGGGCTGGGGAGGGCGCAGGGTGGGGCGGCAAGGGGGCCTGGCCACCGGGCGGTGCGCACCGCGCAGGGGCGCAGACAGAGCCAAGCTCAGCTCTCCAGTTGGCCAGGGTGGCCCGTAAGGCCCCATCTGGTCCTTTGGGGTCCACGCCCATCTGACTGCCGGCCACAGCTCCCCGCGCCCCCAGGTCCATCCTCTCCACTCCAGGATCCAGGACATGGGTCCAGGGGGTCGAAGGAGAGGCCTCTCTAGGGTGTGCGCAGCGGCCCGGGATGGGGCTTCGTGAACCGCGCGTCACCTAACTGAGTGCGACCTGAGCCCCGTTTGTCCCGGAGCCGTGCCTGCCCTTCAGCGGGCTGCCGAGCCCGGCTGGGAGCCTCCCCCGCACTCGCGCGGCGACAGTCGCCAACCCGGGCGCGCGGACGCGCACACACGGGGATGCTGCGGGGCGCATTGCGCCCGGTCCCGGCGCCCCCGGCTCGCGCCCCCCGCGCGGGGGTGAGTGGCCGGGCCGGGAAGGGTTAAGCCCACCGAGCTCGCGGCGGCCTAGAGCGGCGGCGGCGGCGGGGGCCGGGGCGCGGGGGACAGGATGTGGATGCCGGGGGGACTTCCTGTGCCGGCCCCCGCCGCCCCCGCCCCCGCCCCCGGCCCGGCCGCTGCCCGCTCGGACGCACGGCCGGCAGGTCGCACGCTCCGGCGGGCGGGCGAGCGCACGGGGACCCCGGCCCGGCCGCGGCGCCCGCCCCCCGCCCTCCTTCCGCGCGGCCAGGCCCGGCCCAGGCCGCCGGCCCGCCGGCTCTCGGCACCTGTGGCCGCGGGCAGATCCCCGGCCGGCCCCGCGCTGCCCGGGGGCTGAAACGACACTGGTCCACCGCCCACCAGGTCCGCCCCCGGTCCGCCCTCGGCGCCCGCGATGGTCCCGCCCTGAGCCCCGCGCTGGTTCGGGGCTCTGTCTCCCCCACCCCGCCCCCCGCCCCAGGGGGCCCACACCAACTTCTGATCTTGAACTCCGCTCTGCCCCCCTTCTTTTGGCCCAGGGCGACCTCGGCAACCCTGACAGCGACAGACCCGTCCCAAGTGACCAGAAAGGTCCCCCCAGTGGTCCAGCATCTCCCCGGGTGGTCCAGCATCTCCCCGGCTCTTTCTGGATGGGGGCGCCTGGCGAAGGAGCTGGTTGAACGCTCTGGCCTTCACCTTCCAGCCCCTGCTGACCACACCTTCCCTAGCGCCCAGGCTGCCTGCGGAGCAGGCGATGCTTGTGCCAGGTGAGGCCCAGGGGGTAGATCAGCGGGGCGAACCCAGGGACGCTTTTCTTAAGAGGGTTGGGCTGGATTGTGCGAAGCTGGAGGGACCTGGAGTCATCCTCTCAGGAGGAGAGGGAGGCCCGCCACAGGGGCCCCCCGGGGGGGGGGGGGGGGGGGGCGGGGAACGGGACGCTGGAGAGAGGCCGGGAACTCTGCAGACCTCAGAATCGCTGGGGCACAGGGCCAGGCCCACAGCCCTCCAGCTGCAGGGCTTGCAGTGCTCTGGGAACTGAGGTGGCACCTGGACGGACTCACATGGCCCAGAACTGGCAGTCTGCTGGTGACCTGGGAAGACTGGGCGAATCCCCAGAGCAGCTTGGGAGGCAAGAGACCAGGGAATTGAACAAACTTGTCCGTGCTTTGAGGGGGCCAGGGGAATGTGAGATGGAGACAGACAAACGAGTCTTTTTTCCTGTAAACTTCCCCAAATGTCCATCATCTCTCATCATCGGTGATAGGCAGCTGCGAGGGCTGCCCCAGGCGGGAGGCTGAACGTGGGCCCTGCGCTAAGTCAGGAGAGTCAGGACTGCCTGTGCAGGCAGCCGGCCCTGGGAGCAGGGCCTCCAGGCCGCCCTTGCTCGTCCCTTTCCCGGTCGTGGACCACACCGTCCTCCTTCCCGGGAGGGGTGAGCTGCCGACTCCGGGACAGCGAGGCGTCAGGACCCCTGGGCCGGGGCTCCCCGCTGGTCTGAACAGCTTCCTTCCTTCCCCTCAGCACAGCCAGCTCCCCAGGATCTTGGTCTGACCGCCAGGATGAAGGTGAGGCGGGCAACCAAGACCTTCGTGCGGAAGCCTCACCGTCTTAAAGATGGGAGCCTGGGACCCGACACCCCCTCAGGTAAGGGGCTAAGGGAGGGCATCTCTGACCTCCTGAACCAGGAGATGGTCCTCAGGTCCCTGGCGAGGATCCTTTGACAAAGCCCCAGGCCTGCTGAGAGGGAGCCCTGAAGGCTGGCCAGCAGCCCGCTGCCTGGGGTGTGGCGGGCAGGCTGCACGTCCCACGTCGGCAGGGTCACCTCAGGGTCTTCTGAGGCCACCGTTGGGCTGCAGCGTTGCCGGTGAGGGCTGCCTGGCGGTGCACACGTTCTCAGCCCCCGTCCCCACCTGGATGCGTGCTGACTGGGCCCCGCTGCTGTTTCCCCAGGGCTCACAGGACCTCCGTCTCCTCCCTCTCTCATGCCTGACTCTGGACTCAAGGTCCCAGATTGAATTCAGGGGCTAAGGGACACCCTTGTCACTGGCCGTGGGGCTTTGCTTTTCTCTGGGGCCTCTGGTCTTGTCTGCTTTTCCTTGACTTCTGCCTGCTTCCATCCATCTTTCTCTCCTTTTTCCCAGAGGCAAATGTGGCCTTGCCGAACCTTCCAAGACCCCCTCCACCCCTACTCTTGGCAAATCTTCCAAGGCGGCCATGCTCACGGGAGCCAACTCCCCACTTTGTGCGTTGAGAGCGCTGAGTGAGGGGCTGGGCAGGGTTGAACAGAACATGAAAAGACCAAAGGAACTGGAGGCATTGAGTGGGGATGTGTGGACTCAACTAGGACCCTTGGCCTTCCACCACACCACACCCCGCCACCACCCCTGCCCCCCCACCGCCAGCTTCCCCATGTGGCTTGTGAGATCGGAGTTCCCTGACCAGGGATTGAACCCACAGCCTCTACAGTAAGAGCTCGGAGTCCTAACCACTGGACCACCAGGGAATTCCCAGGACTCTTTTGGCTTAAATACTCAACTGACAAAAATCTCACTAGAGCAGACACATCAGATGACACTTCAGTATACATTTACCCAAATATCGTTGTTAACAGTGTGCAAATGCTGTGAGAAGCAGGGAGTGGTCGTTTGGCCAAGCACCCTCCTAGAAGTGAGAGGACCTACCCAGAGGGGTGATGAGTCCTGCCTGCCCCCAGAGGTGGTAGGACAAGGGAGTGCCCACGTGACCTTGGATTTGCTGAGACAACAGTTTGTCTGTGATGGTCTGTCTTCTCTCACTTCCCACATACTCCCACCTGTTGTGAGTGTGTAAGAAAAACACACTTACTGATCCATTAACCTAAGCGAAGGGTCTTGGGAATAAGTTTTCTAAAAGGGAATTATTTACATGTAGATATCCCTTGATTTTATGGAATCAGTATATTCCTGGAAAATCAGTCAGAAAGCAAAATTGGGTCAACCAAACCTCTGCTTTCCATCCCAAAGTTGAAAATATGATGCTATGGGAAAAACAGATGTTGAATCAGACTTGGGAATGGAGAAGGCCTCTTTGGATTTTCAGATAGCACAGCACTATGCTCAGAGTGAGAAACTGCATGTGGATTTTGTGACATGTAGCAACGAGATGAGTCCTGCATAGCTGAGCTTCCGCTATGTCGTGCACTGAGCTGGGGCTGTGTGTTTATCCCCTCTAATTTTTCAAAATTTCCCCAAAAGGGGTTTAGCTCCTTTAAGCAGATGGGGAAACTGAGGTTCCCAGGGATTAAGTAACTGGCCAGTTGCCATGTAGACTTGGGGCTGTCAGTTGTTCCTTTCCATCTGAGAATTAACAGTCTAAAACCACTTCCAGCCTCGGACTTCCCTGGCGGTCTAGTGGTTGAGACTCCACATTTCTAATGCAGGGGACTCGGGTTCCACTCCTGGTCGGGGAACTAAGATCCCACAAGCTGAGTGGTGCAGCCAAAAAACAAATGAACAAGCAGGCCACTTTCAATCTAAAGGCTGTTTCAGATGGAGCTAGTTGTATCCTTGGTATTCATATTTCCAAACTGCTTGCTGATTTTCAAACTAATTCCTAACCCACAGCTAGAGGGATTTTTCAAGCACCTACTAGGGGTGATGCCGGGGCCCTTCCTGCTTCACTCACTAAGCTGGCAGTGTGGGGATGACAAAGGTATGTTCCAGATGAGAAGGGCCCTGAACCTGCAGGAGGTTAACCAGCTGCTACCTGGTAGAATTATTGGGCACCTCCCACCTGGAAACCTCGTGTTCTCTCTGACTTTGGTGATTTTTAGAAACTGCGGTGGAAACACTTCCAGGCAGCCTGACAGAAATTCTTTATTGTGTACAGAGAGGGTGAATTTCATTTGTTTCAAGTATGACCCCTAACTGAAGTCAGAGTCCAGCATGGGCTTGTGGTTTAGCTGTGGGAATGGCAGGTTCACAGATTCCTCTCGGATGGCGGTTAGGCCCAAAGGACTTTTCAGGGAGTGGTGTTGGTGAGCCCCAGGCACGCAGGGCGGTGTCACTGGCAAGGTCTAAGCATCAAGCCTGTGTGGAAGAAGGCCCCGAGGAAAGGTCGGGGGCCTGGGGTCCAGAGTGATGTGACCAGCTCGCTGTCCCTTGGATGCATTTCTAAGCCAACTCCACACTGCTGGGCATTTCCCTTTCTATCACGCTGCCGTTGTCACAAGGTCCCGTGTTTGGGGGTCCCTGCTGAGGGCTCAGGAGCTTATCGTAGAGTGACTGTACATGGGGAAGGGGAAGGAAGGACGTCACGGGAGTCTGAACCAGAGAGCTGACTCCAGGTGTTTCTCTCTTGGCTTTCTGCTGTTCCCGCTCAGGTGGCAGCGGTGGGAGTGTGAGTCAGGAGGGAGAAAATGGTCAGGAGAGGAGCAGCAGCCCACCGCGGCCAGCAGTCTCAGCTCCCAAGCGGGCCAGTGAGGTCGCTGAGGAGACCGTGTCGGGACGGCAGACGCTGCACGCCCAACAGTCAGAACAGCCGCCAGAGCAGCAGCCACAGCGGCAGCCACACAAGCAAGGGTCAAGACCTCAGCCAGAGCCGCAGCGGCAGCAGGATGGGCGAGAGCCGCTGCCCCAGCCGCAGCCAGAACTGCAGGAAGAGCCCCGGTCTGTGCCACAGGGGCCGCTGAAACCGCGGCTGCGGCTGATGCCGCGGCAGAAACCGTCACGGGAGCAGCACAGGCAGGTGCGACGGCGGTCACGGCTGCGGCAGGAACGGTTCCAGCGGCAGGAACTGCAGGAAAAGCCCATGTGTGTGCCGTATGAGCCGCAGAGGCAGCTGCAGGAACAATCAGAGGAGGGGGCTGTGCAGGAACAGCCGCTGCCACAGCTGCGGCAGGAGCTGCAACAGGACCTGCAGCAGGGATGGCCGCAGCTGCCGCAGCAAGAGGCACAACCGCTGCAGCCAGCAGTCCAGCAGCCTCCGCAGCCACAGCAGCAGGAGCCGTTACAGCCCCAGCAGGAGCAGCTGCAGCCACAGCAGGAGTCACTGCACCCGCAGCAGGAACAGCCCCAGCACCAAGAACAGCCGCAGCCGCAGCCGCGGGAACAGCTGCAGCCGCAGCAGGAGCACTTGCAGCTGCAGCCGCCGCAGGAACAGCTGCAGCCGCAGCAGGAGCACTTGCAGCTGCAGCAGCAGCTGCAGAAGCAGCAGGAACAGCTGGAGCTGCTGCAGCAGCAGCAAGAACAGCTGGAGCTGCTGCTGCAGCAGCTGCAGCCCCGGCCCCTGGGGCCGGAGGAGGAGGAGGAGGTGGAGCTGGAGCTCATGCCGGTGGACATGGAGTCCGATCAGGAGCTGGAGCGGCAGCGGCAGGAGCTGGAGCGGCAGCAGGAGCAGCGGCAGCTGCAGCTCCAGCTGCAGGAGCAGTTGCAGCAGCTGGAGAAGCAACTGGAGCAGCAGCTGGCACAGCCGCCGGAGGTGCAGCTGGAGCTGACGCCGGTGGAGCCCGGGGTCCACCCACCCGAGCTGCAGCTGGAGCTGACCCCGGTGCCGCCCGAGCTGCAGCTGGAGCTGGTGCCGGCCGCCGCGGGGGCGCCCGCCGCGGTGGTGGTGGCGCCCCCGGGCTACGTGGTGCTGCAGGAGCTGATGGTGCTGCCGGCGGCAGCTGTGTCGGCGCCCTCGATCGTGGCCGTCCCGGGCCCGCCGGGCGGCGGCGCGGCCCTGACGCCGGCTCGGCCGCCGCGACGGCGGCGGCGCGCCCGGGACCGGCCGACCATCTGCGGGGAGTGCGGCAAGGGCTTCAGCCGCAGCACGGACCTGGTGCGGCACCAGGCCACGCACACCGGCGAGCGGCCGCACCGCTGCGGGGAGTGCGGCAAGAGCTTCTCGCAGCACTCGAACCTGGTGACGCACCAGCGCATCCACACGGGCGAGAAGCCCTACGCGTGCCCGTACTGCGCCAAGCGCTTCAGCGAGAGCTCGGCGCTGGTGCAGCACCAGCGCACGCACACGGGCGAGCGGCCCTACGCCTGCGGCGACTGCGGCAAGCGCTTCAGCGTCTCGTCCAACCTGCTGCGCCACCGCCGCACGCACTCGGGCGAGCGGCCCTACGCCTGCGAGGACTGCGGCGAGCGCTTCCGCCACAAGGTTCAGATCCGCCGCCACGAGCGCCAGCTGCACGGCGCCGGCCGCTCCCGGGGTCTCGGCCTGCTTCGCAGCTCGCGCACGGCTGCCGGGGGCACCCCGCGCGCCGAGCCGGCGGCGGACAAGGCGCCCTGACCCGGGGTCTGGGCTGGGGACGGGGCGCCGAGGTCGGGGAGGGCGCAGCTTCCCCCGCACCCGGGAGCACCGCGCGCGCTTGGAAGTTTTGACCGTGTTCCGCAACATCCTGGAATATCGCTGGGACATCGCTGGCATCCTTTTCCCGGGCCAACTGAGTGACGGACCGATTCACCCTCGGAAACACTCCAGGGAGGAAATCGACGAGGCTAAAGCGGCACGGAGGTGGCACATTGCCGCCCACAGCACATAGTTCAGGGTCGTCTTTGGGTACCAATTTCTCCCCCAGGGAAATTGGACTTGACTGGAGCTGAGAGTCACAGGGGAAAACACCCAACGGCAGGACGAGACGTTGGGTGCCATTTGGCAGAGCTCCAACACTAACCAGGGAAGCCGACATACGTGGTGTAACGCACGTGAAAGAGTCCTGGTGAAAATTATTTCATGGGGGAAGAGGAAATTTATCTGCACTACGTAGAAAACTGATCAAGGCGTTCAGTTGTCCTCAGTGGCTTTTGCCTTGAAAATACTTACGCGAATGAAAGTTCATCAGGGTGGATGAAATCCTGATGTAAATGTTTTGTGTTCGTGAACACAGGGTCCCAGCGTCCGCTGGGTCAATGTGCAAAGGCCAGGAAGTCCACTCTGGGCGCAGATGAAACCTTCCCTCCAGGGTCACACCCAAGCAAGCTTCAAGGCAGGCGCTGGGGTATTCCCAGGCTCACAGTCCATCCCTAAATCCTCTTGAATAGAAGCCGGGGGCGGAAGCAGAGGGCATTCTGCGAGTGCTGTCCAAGGTCCTAAGGGCTGGTCCTTCCATCTCTCCCACAGACCTCCCGTAGCCGCGCCCTGCCTTGCTTTCTCAGAAGCCAGTGCACCCACTGCGGCTTAGGGCTGGGACCTTGAGATGCAGGGCAGGTTCTCCCAGGCCAGGCCGTGCAGAGGGCCGTCCCGAGCAGACCCTGCCTCGTCACCGGGGGTCAGAGGGAGAACGCTGAGGACAAGGACAGGAGGCAACAGAAATGCTCTTTATGGCGGTTTTGTAAACGTCTGGGGGTCGGTCGGAGCAGCGGCAATCTCGATGTCTGTGGGGGGCAGGATGATGTGGGGGCACCTGACTCTGCTGGTCCTGGCTCTTCCTGCCCCCGACTCCCCCACGTGGCTCCTTAGACGCTGCCTGACCCCCTTCCTGCTTCTCCTTTACTAACACAGCCTGCTCCGTTTTGCCAACGTGTTGGTAAGTGAGAAACAAAATAAACAAAAATGAGGAAATACATTGTCCTGTCTTTGTGTTTTCACCTCTGGATTTTACGGGGCTTCACTTTGTCACATTTTCCCCATTGCTCTAGAAGCAGACAACTTCGTATTCAGACCCATGCCCAGCTCTGCACCCCAGACCCTTCTTTCCAGCCTGAGATTCTTGGCCAGGGATGGGCTTACGAAGTACAACTCCCCTGGGAGGGGTGGGGACCAGAAGGTGGATGCTGGAGGAAGCCGGTTTTGGCGTCTCCTCCGGACAAGGTTTGAAGCCGTCCAGTCCAATCGTAGTGTGGACTGCCGTGACAGTGGCGAGTGTGCTGGTTCACCTGAAGGGGTGTCGTGAGGACTGAGGCCTCTCCTGGCCCTGAAAGTCTCTGGCTCTAAGACTCAACAGTCAAATGCTCTCAGATGCCTTTTTACCATCTTTGTCTCCCCTTGTCATCCAGCTTTTGCACTCAACCGTCCCGCCCTCAGCTCTTCTTTGCTGGATGACCCTGGGGGCTGCTGAAGCCTCTTGACCCACGTGTGCAGAGAGCTGGATGTACCTGGGGATTGCCTCCCCCACGGTGGCTCTTGGCCCGTGAGAGACAGGTATGGGGGGACGCTGCAAGCCAAGGTCCTCCCCCTTCCAGCCCACACCGCTCGGGGGCGTGGATCATGGCCAAGCGTGTCTGGGATCTCATCCAAGCATCTCTGCAGGGTTTGCCTTGAGACTCTCCCTTACTCTGCTTCCTCTCCTTTCCGGTTTTATTTCCTTTACTCAGATACCCGCTGGGAGCAGGGCCTTAATAAATCACTCACGCCTAAGTCCTTGTTTCCAGGTCTGCTCATCAGGAGCCCACCTTAAGATTGATGGTGTTGATGGTGGTCTTAGGAAGTGGAGTCTAAGGTGGGGACCGAGGGCTTGGGCCACTCCCCCATCGCAGCAACAGTCTCTCCCTGTTGTGTGACTCCTGGCTGCTATCATTATGGACAGGACAGGATACCAGGTGAGAGGGGCTGCCCCAGCTCATGTGGCATCTTGAGGACTTGGGAGATGCGAGAGAATGGTTATTCTAGGGACTGTGGGATCGGTTGGTTTTGCTGAGCACCACTGAAGCCATGACGTGGCTGAAAGTGGGGCTCGGGATCACAGTCACCAGCTGAAAGGCCCAGAGAGGCAGTCAGGAGGCCTCCGTGCCGTAAAGAAGCTCAGCTCCTCCTGCCAAGGACCGACTACCGAAGACCAGGCCCGGGGCCTGCGGCAAGAGGAAGGAAACTTCTGGATAGGATTGGGGATGTCCTTGAGCACACACTCCCTTCGACTCTCGGGACTTGCCTGGTGGTCCAGTGGTTAAGAATCCACCTGGTAATGCAGGGGACACAGGTTTGATCCCTGGTCAGGTAATTTAAGATCCCCTACGCCATGGAGCAACTAAGCCTGCATGCTGTAACTCCTGAAGCCTGTGTGCCGCAACTAGAGAGTCTGGAAGCTGCAACGAAAGGTTCTGCACGGTGCTGCAAAAAAGACCTGCTGCAGCAAAGAAAGAAAATGTAGTTTAAAAGCATCAGCTGTGCCTCTTACCTTGTCCAGAGATGGTTGAGGCAGGTGTTTTTCAAGACACTACTTGCCCTCCTATAATGAGGTCCTAGCCCCAGCATGGCTTGGCTAGGGCAGTGCTGGCTCTGCCAAGAGAGGGGAGGGGTTATTTGCCAAAGGAGCTGCAAGTCCTGGCTAATACCTCCTGGCAGGAACCAGGGAAGTACGCTTGGGAGTGGGTCTGGAAGGTGAGGGGCTGGGAGTGGGTGGTATTTTAGGCTGGAGATTAAGACATGCTCCTGGGGCTTCCCTGGTGGCTCAGAGGTAAAGAATCCGCCTGGCAATGCAGGGGGCATGGGTTCAATCCCTGGGTCGGGAAGGTCCGACATGCTGCAGACCTACTGAGCAACTACTGAGACTCAAGCATGCTAGAGCCCTTGCTCCCCAACAAGAGAAGCCGCCGCAATGAGAAGCCCGGGCACTGCAGCTGGAGTAGCCCCCATTCAGCACAACTAGAGAAAAGCCCGTGCAGCTTTGTTAAGACCCAGCACAGCCCAAAATAAATGAAATAAAGAGACATGCTTCTGTGTCCTCTTGGGCCTGAGCAGGAGCCCCAGGAAATTTGCCTCGCGGTTCTTACCTCCTCCTTCTGACTTGGTGACAAACTTCCAGAGGTGATGCAAGTGTGTGCAGGACCAATGCCACATGTATGGTACCTTGGGACATATTTTAAAATGTGTCCCTCTTCCCAGTGGCGATAACCCACTCCAGGTCCACGGCTTTGTAGCAGGGAGGCAGGCTCCCTCAGAGCCTTGGCCCTGGCGAGGGCTCCACCCCGCCTCCTCCGGGCATTTTCAGCCACCAAATCGAGTGGTTCTTTGTCCTGAGTCAGCCTTTACCGGGTTCTGTCCTGAGCCCTAACCCTAGCGCTAACCCTAAGTCATGGGGGAGCTCTGCTTTTTTGGATTTACATCACGCTTTATCTGTTCTGTGCTGGTAGCCAGGTAGATGTGACTAATTCATGTGTGTTGAGAGATATCAAGGGAAAATTAAAGACAAGAATGTTAAGGAGATTGACTTGGAGAGTGTTTGTGACGGAGCTCAGACCTGACAAGGCTGGCTCATCAAGTGAAAAAAAATGCAGTGGGAAAAAATACCCGCCCCCCCGAACTACTGAGTATAATTAGTCTCAACTTTTCATATAATGATCATATCTGCAAGGATTTGCAAAAGATAGGGAGAGGGTTGTTTCTATGAGGGGGTTGGGAAAGGGCTCAAGGTTTTATCTATTTTGGGCACTTGTGTGAGACAGAGGAGCTCAGTATGAAGTCCTTCCTGTCTCTTTGGGATGTGTTAGTCACATTAACAGCAGTAGGGCAAACTGTCATTTTTCTTTCTTAGCAACCAGGTCAATATCTCTCTGGACTGACCCTGGGCTGTACTTATGCCATATCAGGGACTGGCTGGATAAGCCCAGAAGTCTCTGGTAAAATGGAGACTCTCCAGGGAGTAAGGTAAAGTCGAATCTATAAAACAGAAAATAGTTCAGCCCTTAGTATTGTCTTTGCTTCCTTTGAGTCAGCTTGGCATCTTTTAGAAACTAGTGATGGTCCTCTGGTGAGGACTTGGGAATTGGAATTCTGGCTGCCAGTTACTACGTGACAACTTCCCTTGCCTGTAACAAGGAAGCCAGAATATCCATTGTTCCTCGTTATTGTATGTCAAACAGGTAAAATAGTGCATGCAGATGAACCTGACATACACTAGGCACTCGGAATATATTTGTTGCATCTAAAGCAAGACACCAACACATACTCTTTCCTCTGGTTGGATTTTCTATGAGATAAGGCTTTCTACTATCCCAAGATTTGAAAGTTTAGACATTGTAGAGATGAAGACTTTGTGAGGCCCCCAGATGGTAGAAGGCCATAGTGATGCCCTTAGGCTTCTCCCTTGCAGGTCGAGTCTGGCAGGCTGCCACGTGACTCTATCCAAGGTGGTGACATCAGCCACCACCCAGGTATCTCCCCGAAGCTCTGAACCTGAGGATTCACTGGTCTCCTAGACTTGAATGTTCCAAAGATCTAAGGCTCAACTAGTCCACATGGAACCCTCCACCCCTGATTTCTCCCTTCGTTGCTTGCAGCACCATCCAAATTCACCTGGAAAAGAAGTAACTTTATTTAGTTTCTATGTTTGACCGCACCATATGGTATGCAGGGATCTTAGTTCCCCAACCAGGGATTGAACCCACGCCCCCTGCATTGGAAGCCCAGGGTCCTAACCACTGGTGTGTGTGTATGCTCAGTCGCTCAGTCATGTCCAACTCTTTGCGACCCCATGGACTGTAGCCCAACCAGGCTCCTCTGTCTATGGGATTCTCCAGGCAAGAATACTGGAGTGGGTTGCCATTCCTTCCTCAAGGGGATCTTCCTGAATCAGGGATCGAGCTCAGGTCTCCTGCAACGCAGGCAGATTTCTTTACCACTGAGCCACTGAAGCCCCCTAACCACTGGACCACCAGGGAATTCTCAAGAAGTAACTTTTAAACACATCAAAATAAAATGTAAGAAGTCAAATGGGTTCCAATAAACAAATCTTATACTTTTGCTTTAATAAAATTTCCATTCTTATATGTCTGTAAACAGCTTGGGGGATGCACATGAAAATGCATGCATGAAATAGAATTCACGGCGGGAGTGGGGGTGTCATCTGCCTAGTTCTTGCCTTGCCCTCCATGGGGCATGCTGCTGTTGAGGAGGCTGTCAGCCATCCAGTGCCTGTCATGAAGTTCATTCTGGGTGTCAGCCTTCCTGTGGGTCACCAGCAGGGACACGGGCACATGGGAGTTATGAGACATCTGAGTGCTTTTGGAATTCGTGAGATCCTGGATGGCTCTGTCTGAGCACACACGCTTTGAGTCGGCCCCACCTCTGCACAGACTCATCCCCAGGTGCACACTGCCTTCAGGGGCTGGTTCCCCAGCTGGGCAGAGCTCACTCACACTAGGCTCCTAGGCCTTGCTTAGCTGACACCTCCTCCAGGAAGCCCCCCCCCCCCCCCCCCCGGGATCCTTCTGGGTTCTCATGCTGCGGGCTGGCAAAGAGTCTGGCAAAGAGGAGTGCTGATCAACGTCTCCGCCCAGCCTTCACACGCCCCTGCCTGAGGGAGAGGGCAGTAGTGCCCCCATCAGAGAGAACCAGAGCCGGACAGTGATCAAAGCAGTAAAAACAAACTGGACTCAAGACCTAAGGTGATAGGAGAGAAGAGGTCTCAGAATAGAAGTGGACTCAATCCCGAACACCACAAGGACAAGCTGAGATTCACAGCCAAGGTGCAAGGTAGGAGGAAGCTGCTGGATGGAAAATTACTAAGAGGCAAGAAACATCAGGGGCGGGGTGGGGGGAGTTCTGGTTCAACAGACCCGACAGGATTCTTGCTGAAGGCAGGCCAGGGTGTTCAGACATCACCTGGGGAATGGTGGGCATGAGGACTCTGATCAGATATGACAGTGATCTGATATCCAGGGCAAGGGTTCCAGCGAAACTGACTTGACAGGATTTCTGCTAAAACTGGGCAATGCAGAGACAGACACGGGAGCCCCAAGGTGGATGAGGCTCAGACTAAAAGTTTGGTGGAGGAGGGAGTCTTTTGCACACCTGGCTTGTGCCGCCTCTGTCTGCACTCCACACTCCACCCCTGCCTGTTCCTCTCTGCCTGGACTTGAACCTCTGCCCCTAATTGGCAGACATTTTTGTCATCTCTGTCTGCACCCAGGCGGTGGGGGGGAGCTGTTTGCTCTTTCTTTCTGCCCTCTGCCCTGTTCCCAAGCCCAGCATAACCATGCTTGCCCTGCACTGCTGGGTGAGGGGCTAGAATGGAGTTGATGCCCAGGCAGGTGCAGGCATCTTACAGAAGGGGCTGGGGCAGGGAGGTGCTCCCTCTGGAAGGACCATGGGCAGAGTCCATCACATTACTGTCACAATCGCAGAACCAAGAGATGTTCCCAAAGTGACCAGGTGCTCCCCACATCAGCCATTCCCATTTCCATAGCTTAATTCCCATTTTGTGCCGGAGACTGAATGTTTGTGTCTGCCCCTTACTCTCCACTCAAGTTCACATGTTGAAGCCTAACCCCTGATGTAATATATGCCATCACTTTGGAGGAGGGGGACTGTGGGAGGTGATTAGGTCATGAGGGTGAAGTCCTCACGAAGGCTATTAGTTCCCTTATAAAGAGACCTCCAGAGAGATCCCTCACCCTTCCTGCAACATGGGGACTCAGCAAGGGGGCCCCAGTTCTGAACCAGGAAGAAGGTTCTCACCGGATGCTGAATCTGCTAACACCTTGATCTTGGACTTCCCAACCTCCAGAACTGTGAGAAATAAATGTTTCAGCCCCTCTGTCTATGGTGACTTTGTTGGAGCAGCCCAAATGGATTAAGATATTTTGTCACCTTGAAGCCCTGCCACTTTCCACCTGGGTCACCTCAAGAGCTTTTGGACAGCACCCAGCCACCCACCTGGACCCCTGCCATTCCCACCCCCATCATCCATCTTAACAAGTATGACCCACCTCTGCCTGATGCCTTTGTGGGCTGCCAGCTGCCATGGGGCCCTGCCCCCTCCCTCGACCCGCCCCAAGTCCCCCCACCCTTCCTCCCAACTGACAGGTCTTGCTCAGGCCAGGTCCCCCCGGCCCCCACTGCATCCCAGTCTCTGGCCATCTTTCAGGCTGGGCTGAGATGCCACCTGTCCCCTGAAGGCGTGGGCGCCTCCTCACCACGTCCCCATAGGGCTCTCACAGGACTCCAGGACTTGCTGTCTTCTGGGCCAGGAGGCCCTGCACCCCTCATTGCTGTGTTCCCCCTCCCCAGACCTGCAGGTGCAGGAGTTGTTCACGCTGAGGCCAGCCCTTCCCCCTGCTGCTTCCCCTCTGCCCAGCCCACCTCCACCAGCCTCCCACCCTTTTAAAAATGTTTATTTGGCTTCACTGGGTCTTAGATGTGGCACCCGGGATATTTGAACTTTGTTGCAGCTTGTGGGATCTAGCTCCCTGATCAGGGATGGGACCTGGGCCCCTTGTGTGGGGAGCATGGAGTCTTAGCCGCTGGATTACCGAGGAAGTCTCTCCATCAGCCCCCTTTCAGCACCCCCAAGAGAAAGACCTCCAGCGCAAGGTTAGTGCTGGTTGGGCAAAGGGGCAACGTCCAGTTTGGGTCTCTCTTTTTCTCATTCTTGCTGCTTCCTGCTGTCTCGGGCTGCACAGGCCCTGGCAGGTCCCGTCTGCCTCTTTCTCCTCCCTCTTTCTGGCTCACAAGCAGCAGGCTGGAGGGCAGAGCAGCCCCAGTGCAGGCCCACTCACCCTCCTTTTCTCCCCAGATGGCCTCGTGTTGGCAGAGGGCTCGAGTGGGACTGGGCCCCTTCCTCCGATGGTCCCTGTTTTCTGGCCCATCAGCCACCCCTCGCAGAGCCAGGTGGCTGGCAGCACTGGGTACATCTAGATTTTGTCATGTCCCCAAATGGCATCCACCTCCTGGTCCACCTCCAGTCATCCACAGCATGGAATACTGACGCCTTGTTTCTATTTATAACTCTGATCCCGGGGCTCTCTGTCACTGCCTGATAGGAGTGTAACGCTGAGTTCTGAGAGCCCCCAGTGTAAATTCAGGGCTTCCCCAGGGGCTCAGATGGTAAAGAAAGTGAAAGTAAGAGTCGCTCAGTTGTGTCTGACTCTTTGTGAGCCCCTGGTATAGTCCATGGAGTTCTCCAGGCAAGAATACTGGAGTGGGTCCCCTGTCGCTTCTCCAGGAGATCTTCCCAACCCAGGAATCGAACCGGGATCCCCTGCACTGCAGGTGGGTTCTTTACCAGCTGAGCTATCCGGGAAGCCCTAGATGGTAAAGAATCTGTCTACAATGCAGGAGACATGGCTTTGATCCCTGAGTCAGGAAGATCTCCTGGAGAAGAAAATGGCTACCCACTCCAGTATTCTTGCCTGGAGAATTCCAAGGACGGATGAGCCTGGTGGGCTACAGTCCACGGGATCAAAAAGAGCTGGACACAACTGAGCAACTAACACTTTCAATGTAAATTCAGGTGGCCCTAAAGCCGAGTCTTCCTGTGGCTGGGGCTGGGCCCTTAGCTGAGTCTAGACTTACCACTTTGGTCACCAGATTCTCCTGGCAACACAGTGACTCCCACAGGCCTTCTGGATTTTTCCGTCGCTGGTCTCACCCCTGCTAGCTTCCCTCCCCCATCAGCTTTCACACCTCGTCCTACAGCCCTTCTGCCCCCAGAAGGTTCTCACATGCTTCGACATGATCCTTCCGGCTTGGTGAGCCATGGGGCCCCCATCTCCCCCACTCCCCACCAACCAGAGTGAGCACAGGGTCCTACATTCATCCATGCACGATGTGTACAGACCGAGCGTGGACATACACCCAGATCAAAAACTCTCGCTGAGAATGAGGGAAAAGCAGGGGTCGGACTGCTGGCCTCAGAGGGCGTGAAGGATGCTGTTGCGAACCCACAGGAAGTGGTGGCGAGAGAGGTCAGTGGCCAGGAATGGTGAGTCCATGGAGCCCAAGCACAGGGCCACAGGATGTTTCAAGGAATATCACTGCAAGATGGAGGGAACAGGGGAGGGGAGGAGGCGCGTCAAGGCTGGAAGCTGGGTCTCTGGCTCCCCAGCACCCCGTGAAGACAGGCCCGCCTGGCAGGGGTTCTGCCCCCAGGGTCTGTGCCCACAGGCACCTTTGGGCAGCCAGCTGTGACCCCTGGCAGCTCAGGACTTAGGTGCTTGGAAGAGTCAAGGCCAGGTGACTTTAGATCATGCGAGGCCCAAGCGTGGTCCATTCGGGACAGCCCTGAGTAGGTACAAAGGTGACGCCAGGCCTGCAGGGCAGGGAGGGGGTCACCTGCAGAGGCTCAGCCAGGCTGAGGCTGTCGGCGAGGCCCATACATCCAATCCAGGTCCAGTGGAGCGTAGGAGCGGAGTCAGGTGGGATCACAGAGTGGGGAATTGTATTTGATTCCAAAACAAACACAGGCACTCAGGAGCCTGTCGAGGGGCTGAGGTTTTACTCTTACAGAAGAGTGGGCGGACGCCTGAGCACGCTTGGCTCCCGCAGTCTCCACAGGCGTGAGGCAGAGGGCGAGTGGGAGCAGCCCTGCAACCTGCGACCTCCGCGTGGACCATCACTCACTGTCCCGCATGGGACCAGCTTTGGGGACTCTGCCCATCACAGCACAGGAGGAAGGAGAGGCTCCGGGGGTGGGGCGTGGGGAGGAGACCCTCAGGGAGGGGAGGAAACTGCAGGGCCTAGGGCGGCAGCCTCTGCATGGCCTCGGGAGGCTGGTGGTCAGCTGAGGGAGGAGACTCGGGTAGGGACTGGGTGGGGGGCGCCCAGTGGGCAGAGTTGGTGGACTCAACGGCTGGGAACATCTGCAGAGATCAGGGGAAGAAATCGGGTCTTAGGGGCGGGGTCAGGTGGGAACAGGCCAAGAGGACATCTGAGCAGATGCCGGGGTGCTGTGGGGTTCCTGCCTGACAAGGTGGAGGGTTGGAAGATAGGGATGAGCTGTCAGTTCTGTTTCACCTGCCCCTCTCCCCGATTTGGGCTTCCCCGTCCGTTAGGAATCCCCGTCAGTTAAAAATCTGCCTGCAATGCAGTAGACCCAGGTTGGGTCCCTGGGTTGGGAAGATCCCCTGGTGGAGGAAATGGCAACCCTCTCCAGTAGTCTTGCCTGGCAAATGCTATGGACAGAGCACCCTGGCGGCCTATAGTCCATGGGGTCACAAGCGTCAGACATGACTTAGCAACTGAGTCACCACCACCTCCTCCCCCATTTGTTTCCCATCTGGTTCTGGGGCCTGACTCTGACTGCATCCCCTGCCCCCCACATTAGCAGTGGACTTGACCAGTGGGCAGCACTGGGAGGGTGGGAAGGGGAGCACAGGCCTGGGGCGGGGGGAGTCGCACTCCTCCCCCACAACCCCGGTTCCCACCCTGTGACACCACCGCCCACCTCCAGCTCCCTGCAGGCCCCAAAGCCTCCCTCCCCGCCCCACCCCTTCAGGTCCAGATGCCGGTCCCCGGTGCCTCCATTCCTGGTGCTCCCCTTTTCCTGGCTCTGCCGCTCTCCTGAGTTATCTCCCCTTCAGATCTCAATGGGACCACCTGGGGTGAAGGGTGGGGAGGGGGTCCCGGAGGCCCACAGGACCAGATGGGGAGTGCCACGGACCAGTGGGCCTGCAGAAAGGTGGGGGGATGGGCATGGAGCCTCAAAGCCCAGTCTCATCCACAGGGGCTGGTCACTTCTCAGGTCCCGGAGCAGGACCCTGCGAACCACTGGCGTGACACTGGCAGAACTTCTGATTTTTTTTTCCATCTTTTAACGAGACCTTCAATTTTTAGCTTTTAAAGATTTTTTTCTTTTGATGTGGACCATGTTTAAAGTCTTTATTGAATTTGTTACAATATTGCTTCCATTTTATGTTCTGGCTTTTTGGGATCCAGGCGTATGGGATCTTACTTTCCTGACCAGGGATCAAACCCCTCACCCTCTGCATTGTAAGGCAAAGTCCTAACCACTGGACCGCCGGGGAAACTATATATGTGTGTGTGTGTGTGTGTGTGCATATGTATATATATGTATATATTTATCTCTGCTTTATTGAGATATAACTGACATAACATCGCATTCGTTTTAGGTGTCCAGTGTCCTGTGCAGTGACTGCCACAGTAAATTTAGTTAACCCTCATCACCACACACAGCTACATTTCCCCCGCCTTGCGATGAAAATCCCTATGCAGGCAGGTCTGAGTCCTCTGTGCTCTGAGCAGATCCATAGCCAGACACCGCGGGTCTGGAGGGGAAACGCTGTCACTTCAAGCAGGTGTGAACCCTCTTGAGAGCCCGGTGAGGCTGTGATGTTGATGTCCTGTCTTAAGGGGCGGGGGTGGGGGGCATTAGTGAAAACAGAAGAAAAATAGTACCAGTGCGATGACTGCTGGGCAAGGCCCAGGGCCCAGCCTCCGTGGGTGCCAGATGCCACCATAAGACGGCAGCTGCGACCCTGCGGGGGGGGGGGGGGGGGGGCAGGTAAGTTTTGGGGAGGGCTGTGGGCATCCCCTGAGTCTCTCACCTCACCTTCTCACACCTCCTGGGCGGCAGTCTTCCCCTCCTGCCTCCCTCTGCTGAGGGAACACTTCCCAGAAGCGGGCCCTCCTCCTGGTCACATGGAAGGCTTCCAGATCTGAGGGCTTATTGCATTCATCCAGCTACCCGGGCCCAATGGCTGGCCACCTCGGTCCACGTCCTCCTCCATTCTGGGAACACCCCCAACCCCCCACCGTTTACCCAGCGTTGGCCCCGCACCAGCCGTGGGCGTCCGGCCCACCTGCTCTTGTCCTGGGGCCCCTGCCCGGCAGGGATCGGCCCTGCCCCGTCCGGATCTGAGGGCACGCGGGCCTGCAAGAAGCCTCCCCGAGGCCACTCATAGGGGTCACCGCCTCCCTCCACCATCGCGGGGCCTGGGATGGAGCCAACCGGCTCTGGCGCTCAGCAGAGCTCCTGGAATCGCGGTTGAATGAGGCTGCGCGGGTTCTGGGGAGCCGCGGTCCGGCCCGGGACCCCGCGGGAGTCTCCAGAGCCAGGGCGGGGCGGGGGGGGGGTCCCCCGAGGTGGGGTTGGGTCCTGGGAAGGCGCGGGGGCAGGGCGCCGCGGTGCCCAAGGCCGGGGTCCCAGTGCCCATGAGCGCGCGGACCCAAGGCCGAGGGCGCCCTCGAGCAAGGGGCGCGTCCTCTCCCCCCACGCACGACCCTTTGAGGCCGCGCTGGACCCCGCGTGACCGGAAGTGCCCCCCCGTGGGCACTGGCGGGGCGGAGCCCGGCGGCGGCACTTCCGGTGCCCACGCGCCGCCGCCGCGCAGCTCCGGGGCCGTCACTTTGTGTAGCGCGGGGCGCGCAGGCCCCGGTCCGGCCCCGGTGTCCGGCGGCGGCTCGGCGGCTGGCGCGCGCGGTGAGCGGGCGGCGCGGTGAGTGCGCGGCGGGGCCGGCGGGCGGCGCGCGCGGGCGGCAGGTGCGGGCGGGCCGGGCGCGGGCGTGGGGTCGGGGTCGCGCCGCTCCTGGACGCCGGCGCGCGAGGCCGCGGGCAGATCGCGGCGCGCGGCGGGGAGAACCCGGCCTGGACCTGGGGTGGGGGGGGCCCGGAGCGGCGCGCTGGCCCGGCCTTGGGCGGCCGCGCCCACGCTCAGTGCAGCCGGTGGACCCCCGCCCCGGCCTGCGCGATGGGGGCGGGCTCCGAACCCCGGGGTCTGTCCGGGTGGACAGCGCGGAGTAGGCGGGCAGCGGACACACGCGCGCGACTTCTGGGAGGTGCCTGCCACGGTCTAGGCCGGAGGGGCGGGGGTTGGGCCGCGGCCGCCCCCGGGACACACCCATCCAGGAGGGGCTGTCACGGCCTGGCCCCTACTTCCGCGGGAGGTGGGGGCCTGATCAGCCCCCTGGAGGGGTAGGATGGCTGGGCTCAGCGCCCACCGCTAGCCTGCTTAGTGACCTTGGGGGCCTTGTCTGGGTCTTCCTTCTGCAAATGGAGGCTCCGGTGGGCAGCTTGGCCGAGTCTTGTACCGCCAGGAGGCAGGTTGCAGAACTCACTCCTAGGATCCTATGGGGTCCTTATTGGGGCCGTATGGGGTCTGGGCTGCCCCATGTGGTCGCAGAGATGGGAGAGGGGCTGGCCTTTGGAGGAGGACCCCGTGGGCAGGGGAGAGGGGAGGTATGCAGGGTCAGGGCCTGCTGTGCCTGTGTAGGGGAGAGGTTGGTGCTGGGTTTGGTTCAACAAGTGTCAGCAGGTCTGGGGAGCTGGCTGCCAGGTGAGGGGCTGCCTTTGGGCAGCAGGCATGGCCCCGCAGATACACCTGCACCAGGGGCACACCAGAAGAGTAGAGGGGCCCAAATCGTGGACAAGCAGTGAGGATCCTGGTAGTCAAGGAAGATGGAAGCCTGGAAGGCCTTGAATGACGGGTGTGGCCACTGAGGCCACCAGAGAGTAGGAAGGGGTCCAGCTGCCCCTGTGCCCACCCATTCCTCCTACTGCTCCCTGTGGGTTCCCTGGATGTGGGATCTCAGTGGAGAGTTGCTGAAAGTCTCCCAAGTTTGCCACTTGCTGTCCACGGGGCAGGCATCTTGTCACCCTCTCCCCACCACCCTGTTCTAAATTCTGCAGCATGGTACCCTAGGGTGCAGCCCCGCCCCACGCCCCAGGCAATAATGGTCTGGGATGACCTGTGGGGTTATGTTGATCAGGTTGCTTACCTGGCTTACCTGAGCAGGATGCCAGGAGGTGAGTGTCTGGTGGTCTGGCAGGCTGGAAAGAGGAGAGACGAGAGTGTGCAGCACACGCCTGGCCTGGGGAGGCAGCAGGAACCTGGCACCTGTGACTTAGTTACTCCGTTTTTCAGAACCTGTCCTGTTTCAGAACCAGCATTCTGTTCCAGATGCTGGGTCAGGATGGAGGGATGTCTGGCTGGGCCGTCGGCAGGGTGACTGCCCATCTCCATGGCATCTGGGTCTTTCCCTCCCTGGTCACCAGCAGGTGCACCTCTTAGGAGAGGAGCCCTTAGGGCCTGATCTCCTTAGATGCACCGCCAGTGGGCTCCAGAGTGAAGGACCCTCAGCAGCAGTGAGTCTGTTCCAGAACGTGATAGTGGAGCCGAATACCGAGTCTTAAAAAGCTTACATTGATTGCATGGACTGCAGACTTTAGAATCATTCCTTTGGTAAATATCTGAGTGCTCACTCTGTGTCTAGCACAGAAGAGATTTGAGAGAGGAACAGAGGGAACTTCTGCCTGCCTGGAGTTGACTGTATTCTTGGGGAGACAAGCAATAAGCAGACAATTCAATAAGTGTATTAAAATGTAGGTGCCGAGAGCGCAGAGTCCCGGGAGCTGTGCATGTCATAGGAGCCCAGGGGAGCTGCCTCCAAAGGCCCAGTGAAGAGGGAAGGAGAGTGCCAGGGAGCAGGAGTGGCATGTGCAAAGGTCCCGAGGTGGAATGAGCATGGGGTCACTTTATTCCAAAGCCACGAGTCCTCAGGTGCAGGCCCGGCCTGGGGGCACCTGCTGTGGGAGAGAGCTAGGCAGGAGGGCCTCTGCTGGGCTTGGCCTGGCATCTGGGCTCAGCCTGAATTTGCAGCCTGAGGCCTGGACGGGAAGAGCCTCCCTCTGGGCCTGAGGTGGGTGGCGATTGGGAAACCTCTGCCGAGCATTTCTGACAGCCCAGGTGCTGGGCAGGGCTCCGTCCTCCTGCAGGTGGCCAAGGTGACATGGCACACGTGTTTCTACAGCTCAGGCACCTTCACGCGGCCAGAGAGCCAGGGAGACCGAGGACACGGGCTCTGGGAGCAACTAGGGTGGAGGTGGCCCTCCTGGCTGTAGTTCCCACGACTGGCACGTCTGGTCCAGTGATATGGGATCTAGAATGGGATCAGCGTGAGAGTCAGGACAAAGGTGGCTTCTGGGCGCCCATGTGCCCCTGGACTTGGGTCCTGATCTCTGGGAGGAGCTGTGCGAATGCTCAGAGTTCCCTCCCAATTACAGTGTGGATTTTAAAGCAGCAGCTCAGAGCACTTGAGAAAAATGGGCACATGCTGCCTTATTAACAGAAACGTGATGAGTTGTGGTAAGAGCTAATCACTGAGCACTTCTCCTAGGGGGTGTGCAGTGGTCTGGACTGTTCTCATGACTGGGGGGCACCTTTCTGTGGGGGCCCTGTCCTGGTTTAGGGGTTCTGTGGCAGACGCCGTGTGCTGGTAGAGCTGGCTGAGCTGGGGTGGGCCCTGGTGTCCCCTGATCCTCCGGGGTTCCTACTCTCTGCCCAGGATCCTGGGGTTGCTGTGTTTGTAATAGGCTTGGCTCACTTTGGAAGTGACCCCATTCAGGTCTGAGAGGCTGATGAGCCACGCTGGCTGATGGCCCTTAGCCTCTGCGCTTTGCACTCAAAGCCCGTGCCTCTGTCTTGTCCTCGGTGCTCCACTGGGCTTGGTGAAGGATACACAGGTGGGAGAGGAGTGGCCCCAGGGCTCTCAGCATCCCATCCGTCTTGAGTCCACAGCCCCAGGCTCTGTGCCCCAGGCAGTGTGACCGTGTCCCCCCCCCGAGTGCCTGGCTGAGCCGTCTGTGACATCCACGTGAGTTTCAGGTGCTGTGAGTCACCGGTTTGATGACTCGACACTTAGGCTTCTCTGATCCCTAAACGTGAACAGGGTCACCAGGCGTTTCATTTCACCTTTGCTGGTCCAGCGATGAACCAGATCTCCATGACCTGCTGAGCTTTTTCCAGTTGCCCTGGATGGCACAAGGGGCGAGGGGTGTGCTGTATGTCTGCTCCAAAAGGGGCCTGACCTGCTGGCTTGGCAGAGCAGGTGCTCCTGGCAGGGTGGTCTCACCTTCCCCGCCCAGGACCCTGGCCCGCATGCTCAGACCTTGGCTCCCATACTCCCTGTTGCCAAGTTTGGGCGTCTAGAGCTGGGTGAGCATCTCCTCCACTCATATATCGGGTGGGCTGTTCCTCACAGGCTTCGTGTACCCCTTTCACTTAATCTTAGCCAAAAGGCCGAGAGGCGATTGCATGCACCCCTTTCAGCTAAACACAAGCTAGACCACCCTCCAGCACGTTGCCTGGACTTTATGCTTCCACGTTCTTGAGGATAAAAAATGCAGGATTAATCCCCAATTTCCTCCAAGAAAGCACGGTGGTTCACAGCAGGCCTGTCCTGCTCCCAGGAAAGAGCCGAGGCCAAGTAACGGGGGTCATAGTGAGGGGCTCTTTGGCAGCATTTCTGGGGACAGAATCTAGGCTGTGCCCCCTGAGATCATAGAAAGCGCTCCCATCCTGGTGCCCGGTGCCCGTTACTGCATCTCAGGGCAGAGCAACCCCCGCCTCACCCGGAGGGCTGTGGGGCCCTGGAGCAGACTCGCGGGGGCGGCGCGTCACCCTCACCATCACCGTCTGTGTTTTAGGCCAAGCTGAGGCTCGTGGCAGAGGCGATGGCAGCCCCGCGCACGACTCCAGACTTGCCGGCCGCCCAGCTGGAGAGGCTGGATGGATCGGAGTGTGGTCCTGACCAGGAGGAAGAAGAGGAGGAAGGAAAGGGGGAGGAGGTGGAGGCGCTGGAGGAGGACCAGGTGGAGGTGCTGGAGGAGGACCAGGTGGAGGTGCTGGAGGAGGACCAGGTGGAGGCGCTGGAGGAGCGGCTGGTGGAGGAGGTGGTGGTGGACGTGGACGTGGAGGTGGATGGCACGGTGGAAGAGGCGCTGGCAGAAGAGCAGAGTCCAGCGTCGGGGACCCAGGAGTGCCCCCGCGGCGGCAGGGACACTGAGTCGCCGGGCCTTAAGGAAAAGGGTAAGAGAAAGGAGCTGACCCCTGGGGGGGAAGTTTTGGGGGCTCCAGGGGGCAGCCAGGAAGAGCTCTTGGACAGGGCGGAGCTGGGGCTGCGGGGTCAGCGCCTTGCATTTAAAAAGGGGGCGTGGCCGGGAGCAGCCCATCCTGGTAGCTGGACGGACACGTGACCGTTCCAGGCTAAAGCCCCGACCTCAAGAGTCTCTCCGCTCAGCCCTGCAGGCCTCCCGGGCTCCAGCCACGCTGAGGGATGAGGACCTGGAGCGGGAGGGGGACGAAGAGGAGGACGAGGACGAGGACGAGGACGACTCCCTGACGTCTGTGTCTCAGGTGAGCTGCCCCCTGGTTTGGGGCTCAGTTAACCAGGCAGGGGTTCCTCGAGGGGCGGGGTGGGATCCGCACCTGCTGTTTCGGAAATCCCCTGTTGGCAGGGCAGCAGCCCTGTGGTTCCCAGGCCGAGCCCCAGCTGTGAGCCGGGTCAGGGCCGCGGGAAGCAGTTGGCCCTCTCTAGTCCGAAGCCCGGGGGTTATGGTTCTGCCGTCCTGGGCCTGACCCTTCCCAGGCCACTGTCCTGATCAGGCGCCAGTGCCCACACTCTGTTGGTGCCAGTTGCCCACCCCGGCGTGAGCTCTCACACCACTGATGTGACCCCTGGCTTGAGGCAGACAGTGATGCGGGAGGGATGAGTGGCCACGCAGCGCAGCCAAGGGGTCCTGGGTGTCGTGGTCCTGGGACTTCGGCGTGAGACCCCATACTGCCCCACCTGAGCTGAGCCATCTCCCTCTCTGAGCCTGAGGTCCTGGTTGCTGAGTGAGACTGGCCTGTGCAAGGCCTGGGAGCCCCTAATTCCATCAGGCATCTGCAGGCTCGCCAGTGATGGGGTGCTCGGCTGTATCCTCGTGAGCCCCACATTGCAGGGCGAGCCCAGTTCCCACCGAAGTGATCTCCTGTCCTGTCTTTGTGGGGGTGCACCCCTGCCTCTTACCCGAGTCAGGGGAGGGCAGTGGCCAGGGCACTTTGTTTCCCAGGGGCTGGTGACCTTTGAAGACGTGGCTGTGTACTTCTCCCTGGAGGAGTGGGAAAGGCTGGACGCAGACCAGCGGGAGCTCTACAAGGAGGTCATGCGGGAAAACTACGGGATTCTGGTGTCCTTGGGTGAGTGGAGCCCTCCGTCCACAGGAGGCATCCTAGCCCGATGGCTGCCTGGGGCTTAGCTGTCTAAGGGTGGTGTGTGGAGCCCAAGGGTCCTGGAGAAGGGGGTGCTGGTGCCAGCTCACCTCCCAGGGAAGCCCTGGGGACCACCTGGCTTCTGGCCAGGGTGTGTCGTGGGGGGGCTCACTGTGGCCCAGCAGCACCCTGACCCAGGTTCCACGTCCTGGGGAGTGGCTGGCCCAGCGCTGGTGTCTGTGCTCCCCTTGGAGGCCTCGAGGGGCGAGGAGTCCAGAGGCAGAGGAGAGGGGTGGGGCCCCCTGTGGAGGGGGGCTTGGCGGGGAGCTGGGGGTGTGGGAGTTCCAGCCGGGAGGTGGGGAGGCAGGTTCTGGAGGGGACGGGACAGGAGCGGTGGTGGCAGAGCTCTGTGGGTCGGGGTGCGAGTAGAGCCCTGCAGCTGCCACCTCTTCTCTTCGGGCCAGGATACCCAGTCCCCAAGCCGGATCTGATCTTCCGGCTGGAGCAAGGAGAAGAGCCGTGGGTCCCGGATAGCCCCCGTCCCGAGGAGGGAGACATCGTCACTGGCGTCTACACAGGTGAGCGTGACACGGAGTCTCGCAGAGTTTCTGGCAGACTTCAGCCTGCACCTTCGCTGCAGCCCCCGAGAGGGGCCCGGTGTTGCTCGTCTGCGCTGTTGGGGGGCTCCGTGGGGACCGCACGGCGCTGGGGGCTCACCCCTGCCTTTGAGGGTTGGCTCCTCTTGGTTCCATCTGCAGAGGCCCAAGGCCTGGGGAGTCTGTAGCGAACCTCGAGGCTCCTGTTACAAGTCTTTAAAAATAATGTTCTCTCCTTGCCCTGGCCTCTGGTGGTCTTTGTGCGCCTGAGGGTCAGCTGTCGCGGCTTCCCCACCTGATTGGCCAGCTCCTCTCGCTGGGAGGTCCGGGGCGAGCATTCCGGAGGGCAGTGTTCAGGGTGGTGGATTTCTCCTGAGACCCCAGACCCGGCTCTGTCCCTCCAACTTTCTGGGCCTCATTTTTTAGTCGTGTGGAGAAGAAAGAGTTTGAAGGAAACCTGTAGTTTCCTGCGCTGAGGCTGTTGGACTGTTGGTTCTATGGAGGTGCCCCCGCGGGGTTTGTGAGCTGTTCTGGGAGGTTCAGTGGAGGCCCGTGCACAGTGCGTGTGTTTGGCTTTGTTCTTGGGTGATGCTTGCCTCGTGCGGGCTCCGGATGTCTTATGCCACTCACGTACCTGGAGCAGCGTGTAGATGTTTTCAATAAAATACAGGAAGACACAAACGGTGCTATGCCTACACGTGTACTCTTCAGAGTATTTCCTTGTATACTGTTTATTCTCGTAACAGCTCTGTGAAATAGCAGGGGAGGGACGATTGGTCTCACTTGATGAGGAAACCAACTTTTAAAGTAGCGATTCAGTCACTTGCCCATGGTGGGCTCAGGCCTCGGGCCTTACTTTCCACTGTGCTGTGGGCCTTCCTGCCCTGGGTCCCCGAGTTCTCTGGGTGTCTGTGGGAATGTCTCCTGGCCTTCAGAATTGGGGGGCGGGCCTCTGGCTGGTAAGAAATGCTGCTCTTGCCCCCAGGCTGAGACTGAGATGTAGGTAATGTTTCTCAGAGGGTCTTAGCGGGAGGTGTGCCCTGTTTCTGGGGTCCAGCTCTGAAATGCCACCTGGGGACAGAAGGACTGCAGGCTTCCATTGGCCAGTCTCTGAACACGCGGTTGGGGTGTTCTCCCCCTTGTCCATGTGTCTCGGGGGTAAGTATGGGCGGGTTGCCAGGCTTGGAGCATGGCCCTGGCCGAGCTAGTCCTCACCTAGTGTCAGAGTCCTCAGGAGTGGAAGTGTCAGGCAGACGAGGTGCCAGCCTCCCTTCCCCAGGGTGCACTTGTCCACTCCCTGCCGTGGGATCTGGAAGAGGCAGCCCTGTGGAGAAAGGCCCCCAGCCCTTGGTCAGAGCACCTCCTCTGCCCCGGCTCCAGCCTCACCAGTAGACCTGATGGGTCCTCACTCGGATCCCAAACAGGCTTGCATCTGGGAACTGGGGGAACCCTGTCCCCACCTCAGCCTGGAGTGACCCTTCCAGGTGCTGGAATTCTGAAGTGGACTGCACGGTGTGTGGCCGTGGTGGACAGACGCAGGCAGAGTGCCCCCGAGGCAGGTGGCACACAGGTGCTCTGAATACCGGGGTGCTGCGGGCCAGGTTCCTTGTGTGACGTAGCGCCTGCTCTGTAAATACCAGTTCCCTCCTGGGTGTATCAGGACAGCAGGCGAATCACCCCGTTTATAAACCGATTCTATGTCTGCACTCCACACTGAAGGGTGAGGTCAGGAAACTGCTTGGTGAAGGAGGGATGGGATTGCAGGGTCCTGGGGTGGGTCCTCAGCCTTCTGTGATGGAAAGATGTTTGTAGCTCACCCAGTCTTAGTCTGGGACCATTTCTCAAGTGCACAATGGCTCAGAAAAAAAAAAAAAAAAAAAAAAAAACAGGCTTCAGGGAGGCTCGTCTCTGCCCACAAAATAGCTGGAGCATAGTTAGGGTGAGTGCAGAGAGCTGAGGCCTCCAGGCCCCTGTAGGTCCTTGGCTCAGGGCAGCCTTTCTTGGTTCTACTCTGCGGGTGGGAGCCTGAGGCTGGGGGAGAGGGACCCAGAGCCAGAGGGACGCTGAGCAAAGCTTAGGTGTTCACAAAGTCAAGTCCTCCATGGCTTGGGTTTGCTGGGGCTGGGGTCTGGGCTGCCTTGGGCCAAGCAGGCCAGGAGGTGGGGTTCTCCAGGAGACGGGGGGCTTTGGAAAAAACAGAGCAGGCATCTCAATCTATTTTTCTGGCCCGTGGTCTCACAGGAGCCCACAGGCGACGTCACCTACTTTGTAGGTGTCCCTGTCCTTCCGCGAGGTGGCAAGCCCTGGAGGGAGCTGGAGGTGTGGACAAGGGATTAGTTGAGGCCATGTGAGGCAAATTTGAGAAGGGAAGGAACACCAGCCTTCCTAGGAGGGACGGAGAAACCTCCTGTCTGCAGAGTTCCTCCTACCTGGGGTAGGGACGGAGGCATCCTGAATTCGGGCTCCGTGCCGGTAAGGGGCTGCTGGCACGGCTTCTTCTCACCTCTCCTGCGGTCGTCTCGTCTCCGTCAGGGGCCTGGTTCTGGACCGACGACATAGAGGACCACGAGGAGGACGACGAGGACTTCCTGGCAGAGGTGGCGGCGGAGGAGAACGAACCCCCGGGGCTGTGGTCGGCGGCCTACGGAGTGGGCGACGTGCCTGGGACCTGGGGCCCCGACGACTCGGACTCTGCGCAGACTCCGGAGGGGTGGGGTCTGGACCCCGGCGGGCTCGGGGTCCTGGCCCCGGAGTCTGAGTCGAAGCCCTTTCTGCCGGGCCGGGAGCCGGGTGCGAGCCTCCTGGCGCCCTGGGCGTTCCCGGCCGCGGTGGCTGCGCCAGCCGGGCGCCCGGAGACGACGTGCGACGTGTGCGGCAAGGTGTTCCCGCACCGGTCCCGGCTGGCCAAGCACCAGCGCTACCACGCGGCGGTCAAGCCCTTCGGCTGCGACGAGTGCGGCAAAGGCTTCGTATACCGCTCGCACCTGGCCATCCACCAGCGTACGCACACCGGCGAGAAGCCCTTCCCGTGCCCCGACTGCGGCAAGCGCTTCGTGTACAAGTCGCACCTGGTCACGCACCGTCGCATTCACACGGGCGAGCGGCCCTACCGGTGCGCCTTCTGCGGCGCGGGCTTTGGGCGCCGCTCCTACCTGGTCACGCACCAGCGCACGCACACGGGCGAGCGGCCCTACCCCTGCCCGCACTGCGGCCGCAGCTTCAGCCAGAGCTCGGCGCTTGCGCGGCATCAGGCGGTGCACACGGCCGACCGGCCCCACTGCTGCCCCGACTGCGGCCAGGCCTTCCGTCTCCGCGCCGATTTCCAGCGCCATCGACGGGGCGGCGGCTGCGCGGAGCCCGGTGGCGAGGGCCCTCGGCGGGAGCCTTGCAACGAGACGGGGCCCGCGGCGGGGCCCGAGGAGGCCGAGGCGGGGCCGGAGGGGCCAGAGGTCGATGAGGCGGACGGAGAGACTGAGGGAGAGGCTGAGGCAAGAGAGGAGGCGGTGGAGGCGCCCACCTCCCGGAGCAAGGATGACCCTGAACCGGACAGGCGGTTTCTGGGGCTAGGCAACGGCCTGGGGGAGGGCGAAGGCCCTTCCTCGCACCCGCTCGGCTTCCACTTCCCCATGCACCCCAAGTCTTGGCTCCACCCGGATGGCTTTCCTATCCTGGGCCTCCCGGACTTCGGGGAGCGGCTGCCGGCCGACGGGCGCCCCCTGCCCGGACCCCTGGGGGGCCGGCTCTCCCTGGTGGAGGGCGCGGGGTTGGCCTGCGACCCTTTCGGCGGCGGGACCGGGCCTGGAGGCACCAGCGGCCTTCGCGCGTTCGGGCCTGCAGTCGGGGGGCTGCTGGCGGAGCCGGCGCCCGCCGCGTTGGCCGAGGAGGAGAGCCCGTGGATCTGCTCCGACTGCGGCAAGACGTTCGGGCGCCGCGCAGCGCTGGCCAAGCACCAGCGCTACCACGCAGGCGAGCGGCCGCACCGCTGCGCCGACTGCGGCAAGAGCTTCGTGTATGGTTCGCACCTGGCGCGCCACCGCCGCACGCACACCGGCGAGCGGCCCTTCCCGTGCCCGGAGTGCGGCGCGCGCTTCGCCCGCGGCTCGCACCTGGCGGCGCACGTGCGCGGCCATACGGGGGAGAAGCCCTTCGTCTGCGGCGTGTGCGGCGCGGGCTTCAGCCGGCGCGCGCATCTGACGGCGCACGGGCGCGCGCACACGGGCGAGCGGCCCTACGCGTGCGGCGAGTGTGGCCGCCGCTTCGGGCAGAGCGCGGCGCTGACGCGGCACCAGTGGGCACACGCCGAGGAGAAGCCGCACCGCTGCCCCGACTGCGGCAAGGGCTTCGGCCACAGCTCGGACTTCAAGCGGCACCGGCGCACGCACACGGGCGAGAAGCCCTTCCGCTGCACCGACTGCGGCCGCGGCTTCGCGCAGCGCTCCAACTTGGCCAAGCACCGGCGCGGCCACACGGGCGAGCGACCCTTCCCGTGCCCCGAGTGCGGCAAGCGCTTCTCGCAGCGCTCGGTGCTCGTGACGCACCAGCGCACGCACACGGGCGAGCGGCCCTACGCCTGCGCCAACTGCGGCCGCCGCTTCTCGCAGAGCTCGCACCTGCTCACTCACATGAAGACGCACCGCGGCGCGTCGGGCGCGCCGGGCCAGGTGCCCGCGGCGCCTGCGCCCAAGGCCGAGGCGCCCGCCAAGGGACCGCCAAGCGCGGGCGCAGGGACCGGGCCTGGGGAGCACGGCAGCACCCTGCTGGAGTTCGCGGGCGGAACGAGCTTCGGCTCCGAGCCGACGGCCGCCTTCGCGGGGCCTTCGGGCGCCTACGAGGAGACCATCCTGTGAGGGCCTGTGACGGAGGCGCAGGCCACTAGGCCGCCGCCCCTTTGCTCCTCTGGCCTCGGGGGGTGCCGAGGGCCCCAGCCCTGGTGCGGTGCCTTACCCTCAGCCCCGGTGCACCGGCCTCGGGCTTCCCTCCTGCTCGGCCCTAGAGAACCGGCCGCCGAGCTCGCATGGCCGTGAGGGGGGCATGGGGGGCGAGGCGAGCCGCGCGCGGAGCCGATGGGGCAGGGGCGGCCACCCCGACGGGAGACTGCGACATCCCTGGATCGATGCGGTGAGACCACGCGGTGGGGACGGCAGGCGATGTTATTTATTTTACCCGGGTTCGATTTGGGTGGCCCGGGGGAGAGGTGGCATGTGAGTGAGTAACGGGGGTTTAACTTAACGGCGAGGGAGGGGAAGGCCTTGCGTCAAGGGAGGGTGGGGTGGTCGAGGGATTTGGCTGACGACTTCTTCCCATCCCTCAGCGGGAGAATTCAGGGACCTCCTGGCCGTTCAGAGTATGTCCAGGAAGCGTTAAGGACTGCGTGGCGAGGGGAGACCTCGTGGGTTTTCAAAGGACAGTGTTCCTCCCTCATCCGGGGTGGGGGAAGCAGCGATGCACCTGGGAAAGCTTTTATTCTGTGACCGCGGATATTTATTTCCACTGCTTGTGTGGCCCGAAGAATCTGGAAGGAGGAGAAAAAAGCCAGAAACCAAATCGTGGCCCCGTGCAGGATGGAGTAGGATGGGGTAGCAGGTATTCACAGGGTCCTCAGGGACCTGGAAGCCTTACTCTCCAGAGTCCTCACTCTGCTCACCCCACTTGAGCGCCGAGATCCAGCCTGGCGGCGTGGGGTTTAGTCTTAACTCCCCTTTGGAATTCTTTGGTGCCCTTACCCCAGGCAGCTGGAGGCGCGCACTCAGAGATTCCCCCACAGCCCTACGCCCCAGCCTTCTGCTCCTCTGCCCACACGGAGGGACATACAGGGCCCTGCTCTTCTGAGCCCGTGGCTCACTTAGATCCAATAACCCAGTGTAAAGTGACAGAGGTCGGTAGCAAGGTCGTTTCTTACATCCCACCATTAGGACTATGATTGCCCACCCCGCCCCACCCCAGGCTCCTTTCACTCTGCCTCTGTCGTCGTCCTACACTAGAAGCCAGCCGTGTTTCTGTTTAGACTCGCATTCCACAGAGTGGGCGGTGAGCCGTCTACCTTGGGGGGTTCCGACCTGAGCCCATGGCTCAGTGACTGACCAAGTATCCAACTATGCAAGGCCTGCGGCCAGCACCCACCTTCCAGGCCTGGCCGTTTGAAGCCACCAGGTCACTTGCAAGACACCTGCCCCCCCCACCTTGATGTTTTTTGGGCCAGTGTGAGTGGGGCCAGAAAACTGAAATTTTGAAGCAAACGTATTCCCTTCTAGACCTAGTTCCTTCTGTGTTAGTGTAGATGTGGCCTTGGGGCCTGGGAGCCGGCAGCCAGGCTTCTAGTGGCTGGGCGGTAGGAGGCACTGTAGTCACCGTAGTTGGTGGGTGGGAGGAGAGCCTGGATGGCCAGATGGTGGTGGTGAGAATTAGCCTGGCTGATGGGGGTGGGGGGATGGGGTGGGTGGTGAGGAGGACAGGGGTTCCCAGGGAGGTGCTGGCTGGTGCCCTCTGTCCCTGGCCTGTCTCTCCCGCTGTGGGAAGGCGCCTCAGGAAGGGCCCAGGGCAAGGTGGGCCAGCCCCTGAGGCCGGGTTCCGGTCCATGCCCATCCTGCCTGGCCCAGCCCTGAGTACAGACCTGCACCCGTCCTGGGCCCCAGCCGCCCTGCCCCGCAGCTGTCAGCAGGAGGAAGGACCTAGCTTTAATAAAAAGTGGACAAACGAGCCTTGTGCCTGGACTCCGTGTTGTTGCCCCTTCTCCGGCCCCTCAGGGAGGCCCTGCAGGGCTTCAGGCCCATCTTGTTTCTGCAGATGATCTTAGGAGTGTCTCTTTTCAGAACCTAGAATTGGCCTGTGCTGAGTCAGCCCAAGAGAGCGTCTACCCCTGCCGCCCGTGTCCACCAGGCCTTTGCGGGAGTCCCTAGAGGGCCTCCACACTGCCACCTACTCCTTGTAACACGCACACCTGTGTTGGGATACAGCCTCTTTTAGGGTTATTTTGATGAGGCCCCATTCCTGGCGGTCCAGACCTCTCTCCTGAGGGCCCAGCACCACACAGGTTTATCCAGGCTCACCTGCTCTGTGCCAGGACGGAGCTCACCTCCCTACACCTCAGACGCCTTCCTTTGAACTGATTCATTGATTTCTCACCACATGGTGTCCCCACGACCAGACCTGATCCTCCCATCCTTTCCGCAAGGAGTTGAAAAATATGCACTATGAAGTCAGTTCTCTTTTCAAATGTGGTTTGGAAGCATCAGAACAGAACCCGGTATTTCAGTAGCGGATGGACATTAAGCCCTAGTGTAAGCGGATGGCCTTGAGGATCTTAAAGTCTCTTCAGAAAAGTTAAGTTATTCCCTGATAGAGCTTACAGTTGTCCAGCCAGATACTTTATTTTAGGGGGAAATAAGGCAATCCTGATGGTTATAGAAAAGGTAGACCGCCTCCCTGGTTTTGAGAGGATTTCCAAATTTCTGGAGTCGTGATTCATTCCACAAATATCAGTTTACCATCTCGAATCATGGCCAAGGAGGATTGGAAGGCCCCAGGGCCCCATGAGACATGGCCTGTGAAGGCGGCGCTTTGAGAATTGTGAGGTCCTGAGCACCCTCTGGTCTCCACTTAACCTTTATTGCTTGAATCTTCCCATCCTCCTCCCTTTCTCCTGACACCGTTCCACGTAATCCCTTCAAACATTTCCTTATAACTTTTTTTTTCCTTTTCCTAATTGGCTACATATGGAATAAAAATATTTTGAAGGTTTGGATTATATTTATTAAATAAAGCTTTATGATCCTTGTTCATTATTTAATTTTTTCCCCTGATTTCAAAACCCATGCTAGTTGTAAAATTTCCAACAGTACAAAAATGAGTTAAGTACATGCTCTTCCTGTAGTCCCGCCACGTCCAGCCATCAGACATCATGGTTGCTGCAGGCATGGGAGCACATTTCTTCACATGCAAATGTTTTAAAACTCAGGGCATGCTTTACATGCTCTGTACCACTTGCTTTTTTCATCTAGCCATGACACATGCTTTCTTACCTGACAGTTTCCTCACTCTGAACTGCCCCATCATATCATCTTCGTTTTGTGGATGTACCATCATCCGTGGAGCTCCTCCACCAATGGCTGTTTGTTTCCAACTTCTCACTGTTGCAAACAGTGCTGCAACATAGATTCCTGTACCTGCATCTGTGCAGTTATGTAGATTTTTAAGGTACCAGTTGATATGAGATAAAACCGTGAAGGTGCTGATGCTGGGTCAAAGGGCATTCATACTTAAATTTTGAGTTGCAGCTAAATGGCCATGGAGGACAGCTCCCCGGGGGTCAGATGGTAAAGAATCTGCCTGCAATGTAGGAGACTTGGGTTCATAGTTCGGGAAGATCCCCTGGAGAAGGGAATAGCAACCCACTCCAGTATTCTTGCCTGGAGAATTCCATGGACAGAGGAGCCTGGAGGCTACAGTCCATGGGGTTGAAAGAGTCGGACATGACTGAGAAACTAACGCTAACACGGCTAACTCCAGCCTGGTGCCATGTTCTCCCAGGGCAGCGAGAAAGTGCTGGCAGTCTGTGACCGCTTCAATACATGCCATCAGCATTCCATTTAACTTGGTTCTGCATTTTTCAGAGAGCTGAATGGCTTGCATCTATTTCTTTTAAACATATAAACAGGTTTTTTAAAAGCAAAAAGAACACCTTGTGGCCTCTGCTAAGGTATTTCTGTGGCTGTGGATAGAAAGCATCTCTACCAGACGGAGTCGGCTTCTCTTGGATTATGGCTCCTTCACTGTTTCTGTTTGTGTCCTGTATTTCCTGCTACAGCCTCTCCTGTGGTCCCCAGAGGGCCCTGAAGCAGGGGGCCAATAGGAAGTCCCCTTTCTTTCTGTTCATTCATCCATTCAGCAGAATCCTTGAGCAGAACCCCCTACTGGGGGCTCCCTCTGGCTATGCTGAGGGCATGTTCAGTGCTCAAGCTCCTTAAAACATTCTACTTCTCTCACTCAGCGCTTTGAAAACTGGCTTCTAACCCACAGTGAGAAACCCCTCTTAGCGCGTGTGTGCATGCGAACGCACACTTTAAATGAGCCACTACTAAATCCTTGCTTTTTTTTTTAATCCCACCATATTTGTTACATTAAAAACACACACACATACCTCACCCCATAATGAGTCATGACCTGCAATGTGGAAGCCATGGTTGGAATTCCCCTACACTCCAGCCCCCTTCTGAGTGAGGACCGCCCCCAGATATGGGAGGGGGTGCTTTTCCAGTGTCCAGGCAAGCAAAGACAAGAGACTGGGCTGGGACTCTAAATTTCTGTTCACGTGCACCTCTGTCTGAGCCCCTGTGTCTAAGGTCATGAGGGAACTCAGGTGGACTTGGGTGGGGTGTGGGAAGCCAGAACCCTTCTTTTCTCCCTTCTGTCCCCTCTCAGAGAGGGAGATGCCAGAGCTGGCTGGCGTAATAGCTGCTCACACCTCTACAGCATCTGTGTCCTAGATGCTGTTCTGAGTGCTTTATGTGAATAAATTGGATACAACACATTACTATTTTTAGTCCCATTTTGCACATGAGGAAATTAAGACACAGAAAAGTCTCCTGCCCAAGGTTTGCCACGATTCAAGCCCAGGCAGTGATTCTCCAGTGTGTGCCTGACCCTTTCGGAAACGAGCTGATAGAAAAGCCATCTCCTTTAATGGAAAACATATTTCTGGGGGCAACCTAACCCCCCCATCCTGGGTGGGCTGACCCTATGACAATGGCTCAGGGGAGAGCAAAGGAGCTAAGCAAGCAATTAGCTTGGTTCCTCCATCGTTGTTGTTCAGTTGCCAAGTTGTGTCCGACTCGTTGCAACCTCATGCAATGCAGCATGCCAGGCTCTCCTGTCCTTCACTATCTACCAGAGTCCGTTGAGTCAGTGATGCCATCCAACCATCTCTTGCTCTCAAATCTTTCCCAGCATCAGGGTCTTTTCCAATGAGTCAGCTCTTTGCATCATTCTTCATTTTGAAGGGGGAAGAAGTCCTCTTTCAAGTTGGAGGGGGTGGTGTTTGCTAGGTTGGTGGGATGTGCTTTGTGTTGCAAGCAGGTGCTGTGTTTGTCATGTGGGGAGAGCCTGGCTTGGATTTGCAGAGAGAGAAGGCTGATGATACTCCTGGAGAGAGCTGTTACCCAAGTCCTACAGGGATAACATTTTGCTCTAAGGACATTTTGCTCTAAGTTGGAGGTGGTTTTCCATAACCTGCAGCAGGTAGAGACCTGACCAGTATGGGGGAGCTTGGGAACTTTCAAAATTTTAGTAGAGGTTACAGAGATTAGATGCCCACCTTCCCGACTTCCTGCATTTGGAGGGCTCAAGCTCTCAGGGAGGCACGGGGCCCTGACTAAGACATCCATCCTGGCCTGCATGGCCTGGGATCCCATGGCCTTCCGAAGGTGCCCTCGGAGGTGGCTTTGCAGAGACCAGGTTACTGCACGTATGCTAGTCACAGGGCGCCGGGCAACTGGAATGCATTCGTGTTTGCTGCAGATACATGGGTGGTCATGGAGGAGAAGCAGAAACTGTCTCCTGTCCAGTGTTTTGATGACTTCTTCCTTGTCAAAAACAACCCCAGACTTAGTGATTTAATACAACCACCATCTGACCGTGTGCACGGGCTCTGTGGGTCAGGACTTCAGACAGGCATAGTGGGGCTGGCATTTCTCTGCTCCATGAGATCTGGGACCTCCACTGGGGCAGACTGTGCAGCTGGAATCATACACCTGGACTTGGGCTAGCATGCCCCCAGGTGCCCTCCACCCTCGTGTGACCTGATTGTCTTCAAATGACTGGATACCACAGGTGTGAGCACATTCTACACAAGGCAGGATCTGTGTGGCCTTTTATGACCTCTGCTGAGAAGCCACATTGTGTCACTTCTACCATACTCCACTGGCCAAAGCTCTTTGAGGGAAGGGGCGTAGAACCCCAATTCTCAGTAGCAGGGATGTCAGAGAATTTTGCAGTCATTTTCTAACAGCCACACGTATCCTTCCTCGTGTTGGGTGTTAGCCCCCTAGAATAAAACCATCTTTAGTTGGCTGTTCAGGAGCCCCTCAAAGGGTGGCTGCCCACCCCCTGCTCTTTCTAAAGGGAAACTTGTCATGTGTGAAACACTGTGTATCTCCAGGAATCCTTAGATGTGGAGAGAGATATTCCTGCATTTCTGTCAACATTATTCAACCAAGGGACAACCAAAGGCCACCAGACATTTGAAAGAATCCTTCCAGATGAAGCAAATCCACCAAGAGTCTCCACACCAAACTAGTAGAACGTCCATAAGGAAAGAAAAAGAAAAAATGGTGGTTGACTGAAGAAATTAACAGAAATAACAGACGATAATTTCCTAGTGGTCGTGGACCTGGGTATTCAGAATGAAAGGCACGCCAAGTGCTGAGCAGAGTGAAGGGACTCTGTTGCTAGATGCATTCTTGTGGAAATCCAGGACAACAAATATAGACATTAACAAATACAGATTTTAAATTTTTCTAGAGAGGAAAAAATTCAGTCCCCTGTAGAAAAACAGAAATACACTGACATACAGATTTCTCATTAACATAATGGAAGTAAACCATGCAACCTTCTTATGAGAATTACTCTTTTTATTTTGAGATTTATTCTGGAAGGTTTGAAATATATACAAAACTTGAAAGAATGGCATACTGAATGCATTGTGCCCATCACCTACCTTAAGTCATTGTTAACTTATGGCCAAACTTGCTTCACCTACACTCCTACTGAATACTCTCTCTTCCAGTACCTTGATTGTCTTAAGACAAATTCTTGACATCTTACCATGTTGTGAGTGCATGCTAAGTCGCTTCAGTCATGTCTGACTCCTTGTGACCCTATAGATTGTAGCCCACCAGACTCCTCTGTCCATGGGATTCTCCAAGCAAGAATACTGGAGTGGGTTGCCATGCCCTCAACCAGAGGATCTTCCCCACCCAGGGATTGAACCCACGTCTCTTATGTCTCCTGCATTAGCAGGCGGGTTCTTTACCACTAGTGCCTCCTGGAATGCCACCTTATCATGTCATCTGTTAGCTATTTGAGTATAGCTAAGGAAGGTAATGTAAGGATTACCTTAAATCAAAAAGGTAAGGATTCTTGAAGAAACACAAACCACAATACCATTTTAATGCCTAAAGTTGCTGACAATAATTGTTCAATGTCATGCAGTGTTCAAATGTTGCTAATTGTCTTGTAAGTGTGTGTGTGTGTGTTTTAAGAATTTGTCTGAGTCAGGATCCAGATAAGGTTCATATATTGCAACTTGTCGATATGTTTCTTACGTCTCTCTTAATCTTTAGGGTCCCCAAATCTTATTTTTCCCTCCTGGAATTTATTTGTTGGGAATATTAGCTCTTTTGTCCTGTGGTGGTTCCCACAGTCTGGACTTATACTGAGTGTGGATGTGTCATGTTATTAATATGTTTACCCTACATTTTTGAAAATTAATCAGATTCATGTTCCTTACCATGCCCCGTCCAAAGACTACTTCATTGGTGGTGTGTACTTCCACCAGGAAGCACACACAGGTCTGGATGTCTCTCCTGGTGTGACATTAGCACTATTGATGATTAGTGCTCAGATCTGATAAGTCACTAGGGGTTACAATGGCAATAATTGACCACTTCTTTCTCATGTATTAGCTGCTTACTTCCCCAAATAGAAGCTTTCCTTCATCAACTATTTTGTAACTCAAGGAACAATTTGTGTACGAAAGGCAGGGAAAAAAAAAAAAAAACCTTGATTCTTTTTCTCTTTAAAATAAGTTAACGCATTTTCATTTTTCCCAGTTCCATTGAGATCTAGTTGACATATAATATTGTGTAAGTTTAAGGTGTACAATGTGATCATTTGATACACATATATATTTCAAAATTATTCCAATAAGGTTAACAATATTAACACATCAGTCACCTCACATAGTTACCATTATTATTTTTTGTGATGAAAACATGTAAGATCTACACTCTTAGCAACTTTCCAGTCTACACTACAGTGTCATTGACTGTGATCACCATGCTATACATTAGATCCCCAGAACTTATAACTGGAAGTTTTTACCCTTTGACCAATATCTCCCCATTTCCCCCATCCCCATATCTGGCAACCACTATTCTACTCTGTTTCAGAGTGGATTCCTTATCAGTTTTCAAAAAAACTTGATTCTCTAGCATCCTGCACAGGTTTCAAAGAGATGATTTTTTGAGGATCGTTTTAATCCATTGCAGTTACTATTCTTTTCCTTTAGAGTTATCTAAACTCTAGTACTTTTTTTGTTTTTGTTTTTTACTGTTCTTATTAATGCTCAAATTGTTCCATCTATAGCTAACTGGAACCTCTTGAAGTTGGCTCTGATGTCCTTTTACTCAACAGTAACAATCATTAGTAGCTTCCTTACTTCCTTATATGAAAGGATGTCCCAGGCTTACCTTGAAAATTTCCTACCCGAAACCTCTAGTTAGCCTATTCTCCAAAAGCCCTGATTCCTTTAGAGGGAAGTGATATTTAGGGACCACAGTTTGGGTGCTGGGGTGTTCAATGCTACTAGGTTTATTTTTTTTCCCCTAAGGAAAAAATAATTTTCTACTTGGAATCCAATATCCAGACAAGCTCTTTCTTATGAGGACAAATAATGATATTTTTTTACATGCAAGAATTCAGAAAATTTACCATCCATTCACTGTGGTTGGAAACTGAAAGGTTGTTGCTGAGCCATGAAAGACACCAGGATTCTTGGTCTCCGGAGGAGAAGAATTCTATTTGGAGCCAGTGACAAGGCTTGATCACTCAGAGCTTTTGTGTAATAAAGTTTTATTAAAGTATAAGAAAGATAGAGAAAGCTTCTGACATAGACATAAGAAGGTGGCAAAAAAGTGCCTCCCTGCTAGTCTTTAGCCAGATATATAGCTGCTAGCAGTCTGCTAATTAAAGAAAGGAAATGTCTCAAAACTCAAAGACTAGCATCAAGTCCCTCACCCGCAACATGAATTTTGAGATAATATTGGCACAAGGTGACTTGTCCCGGGCCATAAAATGATTGACATGAATCTTGAAGAAAGGCAGGTTTCCAAGCAAATACAGTCTCATTAACATAACTTAAGAGAACATTTGCATGAGTAAAACATACTGGTTTTTCAAGTCATTTCTGAGTCTTAGGCAAACCAACTGAAGACCGAGTCTAGGGTAAATACATAGTTCATTAACACAGCTTAAGACAAACATTTCCATAAGAAAAATGAATTGGTTATCTCAAGGTTTGAGAAAAGTTCAGGTAGAACCAGGTGTTGTCATCAGTTAAGTTCAATCACTCAGTCATGTCCGACTCTTTGTGACCCCATGGACGGCAGTATGCCAGGCTTCCCTGTCCATCACCAACTACTGGAGCTTACTCAAACTCATGTCCTTTGAGTCAGTGATGCCATCTCAAGGTCTGAGAAAGTTAAGTTCAGGTGGAACCAGGTGTCATCATGGCAACGCAGAATTTTAAAAGAAATCTCTTTTTAAATTTGTATAGAGGAGAAAAAAAATATCTAATGCTAGTAGTTTGTTTCCTCCTGCCGCTTAAGAGAGAGACAAAAATGTCTGAAACTTGCAGCCTGTTTTCACCGTTTGGAAACCCCTGGCCTTCCTATTACCCTCTCAGACCCACATCAGAAATGAATCACCAAAGAAAGAAAAAGATTTGGAATTTAGGAAATAGCGGAGCCACTTCATGAGAAAGAGTTCCCCAGACCAGCAGCTGTATGCCAGTCTGATTTGAGCTAGAGGATGGGCAACTTCAGGAAGGAAGTTTCCGTGGAACAGGGGGAAACTGACAGAGTGGAAATCACGCCCAAGTAGTTGGGCATGGACGAGCAGAGCTGGGGGAAAGGCAGGTCAGATGTAAAAATGAACACTGACTGGGAACAGAGAACTTGGGGCATGAAGTGAACTCTCTTCAGGCACAGATTGGATCAGGGAGGAACCAGGATCTTGTTCCCACTTTTAGTGTGATTCCCAGCACAGTGCTTGAAGCAACAGGAAGACCACTCTACTTTTTCCATCAGCCAAATCGCACACAGGTGCATCTAACTGGTAGAGCGTAACTTGAACCCCAGCAGCAAGGAAGTCTGGGAAATGAAGTTTTTAGCTTTCCAGCCTCAGTGGTATGGAAAAACACACTAGACAGAGTGAGAAGGGGTATATATGCCCACTCACCATATCCTTACCCCTTGCCGTCAATGGGGAACTCCCTGGAAATTTGCCTGTGGATCCCAGAATTTGTGGGGTGTGACGGACTGGTCCACAGTGTTGAAATATGTCAGCCCTGCTGAGATCATGCGTGAAGTTCCATGCCAAAGACCAGTAAACACTGCAGTTTCCATACATAGAAGGTTCTGGATCTGTTTGTGTATCTGAGAGACTTGGAATCTCTCTTCTGGGAGTGTCATTGAAAAACTAAGGAACCCTAGAGAGGTCAGAACACATCTATTCTTCTCCCACTGGACCATATTTACTTCATCCAGACATTCCTCCTAACGTTCTGGACCCTTGCAGTAAAAATCACATGTAGATTCTTTCTTTTTTATTTTTAATTGAGATAAAATTTACATCACATTAACCATTTTGAAGTGAACAGCTCAGCAGCATTCAGCACGTTCACCATGCTGTGTACCACCCCCTCCATCCAGTTTTAAGCATCTTTATCACTTGGAAAGGAAACCCCATACCCGTTAAGCTGTCACTCCTGGTTCCCCCTCCCAACCCACAGCAATCACCAATCAACTCTCTCTCCATAGATTTTCCTGGCCTGGATATTTAAACAGAATTTAATAACTTTAAATATTTAAATTAATTCCATATAAACAGAATTATACAACATGTGACCATAGTCACTTGGTCATGTCACTTTACAATGTTCTCAAAGCTCATCCACATTGTAGTGTGTATCAGCACCCTCTTCCTTTCTGAGGCAGGGTAATATTCCGTTGTGTGTATAGACCATACTTTAGTTATCCATTCATCTGTTGATATGGAATGTTTCCACCTTTTGACTATTGTCAAATAGTGCTGCTGTGGACACTCAAGTACAAGTATTTATGTGAGTCCCTGTTTCAGATCTTTTGGGTAAAGTCTAGGAGTGGAATCGCTGGGTCACATGGTAATTCTGTTTAACTTGTTGCAGAACCACCAAACTGTATTCCAACACAGCTGCACCATTTTACATTCCCACCAGCAACATGTGCAGGTTCTAATTTCTCCATATCCTTACCAACACTTGTTCTTTTCCTTTAAAAAAACTATAGCTATCCTAGTAGGTGTGGGCAGATTCTTAATAAACATTGATAAACAGAGTGTAGGCATAAGAGTTTCCTGTCCACAAAGCAAAATGGATGAGGAAAATTTGACCAGGGTCATGAATCAATCCACATTTTTTGGATACATTTCTCCATGGGATTAAATTGTATCCCACTGATCTGAAGATTATTACCGAAGACCTACCTGTGCCTTGATGCCAGTGTGACAAGGAAAAAAATGGTAAACATTTTGGATGAAATGCCCAGTGAATGAATAAGTTTGTGACTAAGGGAAATAAGGATTTGATTTTTTTCCTTCCCTAATTCTGACCAAGCAGAACCTTGCCCTTGGCAAAGCTGGAACCTATCATTTAGATTAGAGGGCGTAAGAATTTTCTGAGACAGAAAGTCTTCCCTAGTGCTTGTCAACCTGCTTGACTTGAATTATTTCTCCAAGATAGGAAGCCCTTTGCTTTGGGTATATGAACTGGAAACAAGTGTGTTCACCATTCTGCTATAATTTAACACAGTGCTGGAGTTTCCATGCAAGGTAACAGGTGATATAAGATTTGCAGTGGAAGAGATTAAAATGTCATTATTCTTAGATAACATGATCCAGAAAAATATAAGAACCCATTGGTAAAATACTAGAACTTATAGAAGAGGTCATACAGCCTAGAAATAGCAGTGTTTCTCTGCGGTTGCATTTGTTAGTGTAATCCAGCAATCCTAGTAAGTGGTATTTAGATGCACTTGGAAGGAATGATGTCAATTCTCCCCAAATTCATCTGCAAATTCAATGCAATTTTAATAAACTTTTCAGCTGAGGTTTCTGAGAGCCTTGATAAATTTCTGTGGGAGAGGACGAGTAAACAGGGAGCAACTTACCAACAGGAGGAAGGCACAGACTAATCAGCAGATGATGTTAGGGCAGTTGCTGATGACACTGGATCCCTGCTTAACCTCATATCAAGAAGGTGCATGCCAAATACAGTAAAGACCTGAATATAAAAGTAAAGCCATAATATTAGCAGAAAAAAATGTAGGTGAAATCTTTGTGATCTCAGAGTAGGAAATAACAAAACTCCAATATCATAGCCATGAGACCAAAAAAAAAAAAAAAAGATGAATTTGATTGCTTCAAAATTTATAAATTTGTATTATGAAGGATTCTAGAGATAAACTTAGATATCAGAGGGGAAAAATATTTGCAATGTCTAAAATACTTGAGGAAATCCTGCAAATAATAATAAAATAAGACAGCAGTCTAATGGGGAAGTATGGATTTTGAAAATTTGTCCTGTACAGAACCGATTTTGTTTTCTGACTTGACTACATATTTCATAAAATCTGGAAAATTCTTAGACAATATTGTATAACATTGCCTTTCCATCATTCTATTTTCTTCTTATGAATTCCTGCTAGAATCTTGGATTAAATTGTATTTTGATCCATACCTCCCTCAAGGTACCAAAATCAGCCCAAATAGATCATATATTTAATGTAAAACCTAATACCATGAAGCTTCTGATAAAACACAGAATTTTTTCCTTTTTGGCCACACCACAATGCACACAGGATCTTGGTTCCCCAACCAGGAATAAAACCCATGCCCCCTGCAGTGGAAGCCTTTTAACCACTGGACTGTCTGAGAATTCCCTGGAGGAGAAAATTTTTGAACAATTGGTTAGGCAAAGGTCTTTTAGATACAAGATCCATAAAAGAAAAGATGATATAGTAGGCTTTAGTAAAATCAAGAAATTCAAAAGACATTGTTAAGAGGATGATAAAACTGGGAGAAAATATTTACAAGTCACATATCGGATACAGGAGTTGTATCCAGAAACATAGTTCAATTAAATAAAAAGTCCCAACAATAAAAATAATCTGACAGCAGAATGAAAATAAATATTTCAGTTCATAAGTATATAAACTAATTAAATGTATTATACAGTCCTTTTCAATTTAAATGATTGCAATTAATAAAAATGGAAATATTCAATTAACTTAGCAGCTGTTCTTTACTCTTTGCATTATACTTACAGCCTGTAAGCACTGAATTCTGCTGACTGTGTATATTTCAGTAGTGGATATAAAGGTTTACTGATTATCTCTAATAATTCAATTATGCATTTCAACTTAAAAAAAAAGAACTCAAACGTCAATAATAGGAAAACAGAGAATCTCAATTTTTAAAAATGGGCAGAAGATTTGGACACTTCACTCAAGCAGTTATATGTATGGTAATTAGTCATGTGAATGTAATTAGAGAACTCAGCATTACCAATCATTAGGAAAATACAATTCCTTTTTTTTTGGCTGTGCCATGCAGCATGCAGGATCCCTGTTCCCCATCCAAGGACTGAATCTATGACCCCCTCCTGCAATGCTGTGAGCCCGCCTGCAGTGGAAGCATGGCATCTTAACCACTGGACCACCTGGGAGTTCCCGGGAAAATACAAATTTAAGCCATGATAGGATACTACTACACACCCATAAAAATGACTAACTAAACAAACTGACATAGCCAATACTGGCAAGCATGTGGAGCTACTTAAACTCTCATACATCAATGGTGGGAATGTAAAACAGTCTGTTTGGCAGTTTCTTAAAATGTTAAATATATATCTACCATATAACTCAGTTTTTCAACTCCTAGGTATTTACATAAGATGAATGAACTGAAACCCACCCAAATGTCCAGTAACAGGTGGATGAGTAAACAAGGAACAGTTTGTTCATGTGGTGGAATACACCTTGGGAATAAAAATGGAATATAGTATACATTCAACAACACTGATGAACCTTAAAATAACTGTTGCCTTCAAGATGCCATTAAAAAAGGCATATGATTCCATTTATGTAAAATTCAAAAGTTCTAGAAAATGCAGACTCATCAATAGCAGCTGAAAGATTAATGATTGCTTGGGAATTTGTGGGAGGGGGGCTAGGGATACGTAAGAAGTATGGATTATAAAGGAGCATGAAGAAACTTTGGGGACTCTGATCTGTTCATTATCTTGATGTGATATAAGTGGTAAGTGAAAGCAGCTCAGATGTGTCCTACTCTTTGCAACCCATGGACTATACAGTCCATGGAATTCTCCAGGCCAGAATACTGGAGTGGGGAGCCTGTCCCTTCTCCAAGGGATCTTCCTGACCCAGGAATCAAACCGGGGTCTCCTGCATTGCAAGCAGATTCTTTCCAACTGAGATACCTTGATGCAGTGATGGTTTTATACGTATATCATGTGCCCAAACTTATGAAATTGTATACTTTGTACACATTCAATACACTATATGTCACTTCTACCTCAATAAAACAGTACCTCTGTTGCCTGAACAGAATGGCTACCTCCCAGCTTTGTTGCCAGAATCAAATAAGTAGAAACTCTTATGACAGCTCTTGGCCTGTTAGTGATAAGGGCTCAAAATGTGTTATTTCTTACTGCTGTTATCAATACAAACATGGAGGCTCAGAGAAAAGTTTTAAGAAAGGAATTTCTTACTAAGCAGGCAGTATTACCACCTACAAAGGGGAAATGTACAGGAATCAAATGACTTGCAAGTAAAAGTAAAATTTCTTAGTTTTTCTGAAATCTGTTCTTTCTGTTCTTTAAAAGTGAATTTTTATCTTAAAAAATAGTAAAAAAAAATCCTATTGACAGCCAAGCCAATTCTAATTTCAGTGTTAAATAGGATGCTTGCATGATAATTTCTCCAAATTCCCTATAATTCCCATTTTGCGTTGGTTTAAATTGCCTGGAGAATTCCATGGACAGAGGAGGCTAGTGGGGTCACAGAGAGTCGGACATGACTGAGTGACACGCTCACTTTCACCTTCAAATCCTTTGGAATCGCCTGGGAAATTTTCCCAGGAAAACAAGTTTGTGAGAGGGAGAGAGAACCGAGTAAGCAGCTTTTCTTGGCACAGAGGATATTACTGTTCAACATTAATAACTGAGTGCTTATATTTCCTTAGATAAGCTCGTGTCTGAGCGATAACCCAATTCCTGCAGCCCCAGAAGCACAGTCTATAGAATACTTCTCCCCAATCTGCAAGCCCCTTTACCATGTGGAAGTGTTAAATACCCTCTGTCTTAGGTCGGTTCTCTGACTCCTCATGATCCTTTAGAATTTTTTCTTTAGTAAAAATGTCAGAAATACACGCGCCTAACGGTTCAGGACCGTCGTCTCTGGAAGAATGTGTGAGATACTCTTTCCCCTATCTTCATTTGCATGCATTTGTATTTACCTTCGATTTTCGTGTATTGCGTCTTAAAATTTGCCCCCTCCCTTCTTTTTCATTCATGTTTTTGAAAATTGCTTGGCTGGGCCAATTTAACTGTTTCATCTGTGTTGTTAAATCTCTCCCTCGCTGGCTGGCGGCTGCGAGGAAGCCCCTCATCTCCAGGTGCGGCTGAAGGGTGACGCAGAGGCGTTGGGGCGGGGGCGACGCAGGGTGCGGTGAGAGGGGGCGGGGCAGGTGACGGGGGTGAGGGGAGGCGGGGGTGAAGGGAGGCGGGGGTGAGGGGAGGCGGGGGTGAGAGGGGGCGGGGCAGGTGACAGGGGTGAGGGGAGGCGGGGGTGAGGGGAAGCGGTGCTGGTGACGCGCCAGTGAGGGGAATGTTGAGGGGGCGCGGGGAGGGCCGGGCCCGGCCCACATGGGCGGAGCCTCCCGAGGGCCTCCGGCTCGCGGCGTCGGGCTCTGTGTGCAGCCGCGCGTCGGTTCCGGGCGGGGCGTACTTGTGGTCTCCGTCTTGTGCCCGTGCTGTCGCGCGTTGAGGTTGGCTCCATGGTGAGTGCGGGCGGCTGGAGGCCGCGAGAAGGGGCGCAGGGCGGGGGCAGAGGCACTGCCGCCTGGGCCGCGTCCTTGACTCGGGAGACCCCCTGAGGGCCGCGTTCGGGGAAGAGGCCGCGCCGGCTACGGCGTCTCCATCCTCCTAACCGCCGAGGCGGCCCGAGCGCGGCCCAGAGGCCGGAGCGACTGACTCCCGGCCGACCCCCGCATCCCGGAGAGGTGAGACGAGCTCCGACGCTGCCCGGCGTGGAGCCTTCGCGGCCCGCGTCTTTCAGGCCCAAATACGGATCCGTGTGAGTGAGGGGGATCCAGACTGGAGGCGGTGGTGGTTTGAATGCCGGGTTTCCCTTGTTGCTTAGTCGCTAAGTCATACCCGACTCTAGGACCCCACGAACTGCAGCACGCCAGGCGATTTCCCTAGTTGCCTTAGATTTGTGGCCTATTAGCTCTCGCTGCGCTGTCTGGCGCAGCTGTCCGGGGCCGGGGGGCACTCCAGCCGCGGCCGGCCCGCAGTTGTGGAGGCGCGCCCGGAGTCTCCGGTCGCTGTGTGTTCTGAGAGAGGCAGGCCCCGAGGTAGCTTCCCGCTGAAGTGAATCAGTCTCCTAGGCTCTGTTGGAACAAGGCATCTCTACCGAGGCCAGAAGGAGGGGGCTCCGGGAACCTCACCGGGAAAACCCCCCTGCCTTCCACCCTCGGACCCGAACCCCATCTAAGCTCCAGGAAAGCAACAGCAGAAACCCAGAAAAGGAGCGTGTCGCTCAGAGGAAGAGAGAAGGGAACTGGGGATAGGGACGGAAGGCATGAGAAATGTGGCCGGTGTGGTGGGATGCTGGGCGATTCTCCCCACCCGTCATTCTGCACTACTCCTTTCCAGAAGCTCGTCAGCTTTGCAACCATGTCCGGCATCTGGAGTTGTGTTTTTCTGTTGTTCCTGTTCTTAGAAAAGTTGTTGCTTTTCTGTTGTTAGTACTCTCAATCAAGAGTAGCAGTAGTTCCCGGAGGGTTTGCCAGGATTGTGTGTTTTTGTCTCATTTGACAGAAGGAAAAAAAAAAACTTGAAGGGGCATTGACTAGTGAAGAATCAGTAAGAGGCACATGGAAGTCCTGGCTTGTGCTTTCCACACAATCACACAGAAACGTGTTTCCTTAAAAAAAAAAAAAATCCTTCTGAGTAACAGCAAGTTAAAAAAACAGTTAAAAACAAAACCCCCCCACAAAACACCCAAGTTCAAGGCCCCTGTCCCTTTTTTCAAAACTATGAGGATTCGCAGACTCAAGGGGTTAATATCTTAGCAGTAAAACAGTTACACAAAACAGCCTGTAGGTGTTCTCGCCTGCAGTATCAGTTTTAAGGAAGGCACCATACTTTGAGACACTATCACCTGCTTACTAATTCTGCCCCAGGTGTTTCTGTGCTAGTGGGCAGGGCGGTAAGGGGGGAGTGACTCAGGGGCAGCTGTTAGCCTCCTCTCCTCCTCCAGGATCACAGTCACCCAGGAGCTCTCATCATCCTGCTGCCTCTTCCTCTTCCAGGAATGCCTCCCCAGGTTTGGACAGTCTTCCAAGAACAACAGAAAATGAGCAAATGCCAGGTGAAGTGTTTCTCCTCTCTGTTCCCTATTTTGTTTTCCAGTGGATTTCTTGGTGTTATATTAGTGTGTTCATACATTAAGATGGACTAGTAAAAACAGGTAAAAAGCTACCAGAATGGGGTTCATCTTGTCCTTCCTGCTCCTCACCTCATCCTGGGTGGCATCTAGGCTATACTGCCTTTAAGATGTCATCATTTCTTTCCTTTTTTAAAATATTTTTTAATATTTTATTCATGCATTTATTTTTGGCTGTGCTGGGTCTTTGTTGCTGCACAGGCTTTTTCTTTAGTTGTGGCAAGTGGGAGCTACTCTGCTCGAGGTGTGCAGGCTTCTCATTATGGTGGCTTCTCTTGTTTCAGAGCGTGGGCTCTAGGGCACGTGGGTTCAATAGTTGCAGCTTCTGGGCTCTAGAGCATAGACTCAGTAGTGGTGGTGCATGGGCTCAGCTGCTCCATGGCACGTGGGATCCTCCCAGATCAGGGATCAAACCTGTGTCCTCTGCATTGGCAGGTGGACTGTCCACCACTGAGCACCAGGGAAGCTCCCTGTTGCTGTCTAATGTAAACGTTATGGATGCGACAGAGATTGCGTGTGTGTCTTCACTGGCTCCTCACTCTCTTCAGTGGCCACACCTCCCACCTGTGGAGGCACAAGATACCCCGGTGCTTTCTTCTCCGCTGGGAAGAAGACAGTAGATTGGTTACATTTAATGAAAGAAAGGTAAGTTAAGCTTATCATTATTGTGTGGATTAAGAGAATGTATATATTACTCTAATGCTAGGAAAGAAGGCAAAAGGAGAAGGGGGCGGCAGAGGATGAGATGGTTAGATAGCATCACCAATTCAATGGACATGAATTTGAGCAAATTACGGGAGATAGTGGAGGACAGAGGAGGCTGGTGGGCTACAGACCATGGGGTGACAGAGTCAGATATGACTTAGTGACTGAACAACAACAGAAATATATTACTTATTAAAAATAAATTGGGGGTGCTCAAAACGTGACACTCAGGGTGGTGATGAAGTATTTTGGAGAACACTCAATTCCAGGGATGAGTCCAGAATTACTGCACAGTGTGTTCCCAAACACCTTTGCAGCTTTTCATCTTCTCAGGGCCCTGCCCTGTTCCCATTTCTGTCATACTGCTGTGCGTTTTTCATGCCTCTTTGACTCTGTATATGCAGTGGTACCACATTAATAAAGGTCTGCCATTCAGTGAAGCCTGGCCGGACAACACAAAATAGAGTCATATTTTCTACATTATGTAACACTGATTTTTAGCATAGCTCTAATAATACCTTACTACAGGAAGAGTATTCGTAGATATAATTTGTCTGCTTTAAGCTCCTTGAGGGCCAGACAAAAAGGACTGATTTAACTCAGCAGTCTTGGCAAGCTGGGACAATTTCAGATGCATGGTAGGAACTTCAGAGTTTTTGTGGGAATTAATAAGTTAATACACCATCTGGATTTTCCTGTCACAATACCACTTCAGTCTATAAAGTAAACCACACAACAGTGTGTAGATTGGCAGCCTGTATAATATTTATGCTAAACTTAAACATGTTAAGAATTATTTTGCATATCTTTCATGTCACTCAGTACTGATGTCTTTGGTTTAAATAGAAGTGTGCTGGCCAAGGACCCATGTCATTCAAGGACATGACTGTGGACTTCACCCGGGATGAGTGGTGACAACTGACCAGTATCAGAGGACCCTATACTGGGATGTGATGCTGGAGAACTATAGCCACCTGGTCTCTGTGGGTGAGAAGTCTTCTCTGTGTAATGCCTCACTATTTTTCTTTCATTAGCTGCCGAAACTTATGAGCCCTTGGTGAAGCTTTATGATACTAGTGTGTTCATCTTATGGGTCAGAAGTGTTTGCTTGGGCACAGAAAGCTTTCTGTTGTCACCTTCCAAAAGAAAGGTTCAAATGGGCACCTTTATCACATGACTCCTGAACCTGCACCTTCCTCATCCTTCAGGGGCTCTGATGTCCAAGAAGCTTGTCAGAAGTCTTACCCCATGTCTTACTCACAGGGTACTGCATTGCCAAACCAGAGGTGATCATCAAGCTGGAGCAAGGAGAAGAGCTGTGGCCATTAGAATTCCCAGGCTAGAGTGGTCCAGGTGAGTTAACCATTATCAGGTTGGGAAAAAAGAAGCCACTGGAAATGTGGAGCAGGCAGAATGGTTCAGAAGCTGGGAACTTTGACCTCTGTGTCAGTAATACTCTTCAGGGGCCTCAGACCTTTAAAAGTAACTGAATGGCAAGCCAGCCTGCCTCAGGTAACCCGAACTGCACTTCTTTCCACCACTCTTAAAACACCAATGCTTTCCTTTCCTGCCTGACTTTTAAGGAAGGTGACCATTCTTGTTCCCAGCATTGACCGCCTGCCTGCCTCTTCTTAGACCTTTGTTCTTGGTTTCTCCTTCTCTAATATTCATTTCCCTCCATTTTCATGGACTATTTTCTTTTCAGTTCCTGCACCTGCCCCGGCATTCATTTATTCATTCTGCCAATATTCCTATCCTGTGCCACCCATGCTCTTGGAGTTGAAGATACACTGATAAACCAGCACTTTCCCTGAGCTCCTGGAGCTTACACACTTTTCTCAAATAGAAATTTAAACAAGGCATTTTACATTATTCTACTTAATTTCTCTTTACTTCCACTAGGATGTAAACTTCATGGGAACAGGGTCTTTTTTCTTTCATGTCTGTTTCCACTATCTCATACAGTGCATTCAGCATTTAATAAAAGTTTGTCAAATAATAAATTCCTACCATTCATAAGAAAAAGTCCAACAACCCAAGAGAGAAGTGAACAAAAGACATACATGGAAAGGAGACACAAATGGGAAAAAACACAAATGACAGATAAGAATATCTACAACTTCATTGGTAATCAGAAAGAGAAAAAGTATGACAGTGAAATAGCATTTGCCGAAAATTATGATATTGTTATTAAGATGTTTAAGCAAACAGTTCTGATCATTCGATCACTCTGTCTCCTGGGAAGTTTGTTAACAACTAGGCTTCCAATGTCTCTTCCCTTTAATGCTTCCTCAGTACTCATCTGTTACTCAGAGTTAAGCTTTTTGCTTTACCCAGTGACTGAAAAATTCCACCCCCTCTATCTCAGCCTTATCTGCCCTCTACGCTGCATTTTACCTGAGGTGTTACAGTTCTTTGTCAGTATGGAAGAGTCTAACCCTGAAATCTTTTCTTCCAAAATGTAAATCTCACATTCCTTGTTTCCACTTAGATTCTAACACTTTTCTTCTCCTGTATCTGACGACCACAAAAAGCACACGTAGTACTGATCTCTCCCTAGTTTCTCTTACTTTTTAATTTTCTTTTGAAAACTGTCTTCTCTACCTTTTATTCTTACCTTCCAGTGACCTCACTCAAAACTAGAACCTTATTCTCTGAGGCCTTATTTCATTCCTAATTGTAAGTATATATTTTAAAATCTAAAGCATCTGTTTTGTCTTGTTGTTGGCCTTATATAGACCTAGGACTGCCCTCTATTACTTAAGACTCCTCTTCTTAAACACTTCAAGCCATATTCATCCTTTTTTGTTGATGTTGCCCAGACACTTACAGTTAAGTTCCATTTGATCTACCTCCTACATACTGCTCATACGTATGTCTTACCCACACCTGCACCTGTTTTTGAGGTTTGCCTTTCCAGACCCTGAAGAAAGAGTTTAGGACTGTGCGTGGTGTGTAGTTAACACTTCTGTGTTTTACACTAGTTGATGTTTGAGCTCAGGTTCACACCTGTTTTGAAGTGCTTTGTACTCTCTCCCCTCTTAGAATTCACATTTCAGTTAGCGGCTGAGCCACAAGGACTCAGACCTCACCATGCACTGGAGAGCTTGTGGGGCCTCTTTTTTTTTAATTTTTTTACTTTTCTTTCGTTTGATGGGTAATACATAACAGATATGCTCATCTATTAATACTCATAGGTTTGACCGACTGTTCAGAAAGCATTTCCTAAGTACATAGGCCTACATCACTTACTTGCAAATTCTGATTCATAACGCATATATATTGACACTGACCTATGACAGTTTATCCTCCATGTTTTGAATAAAAATTTCCAGATAATTCTGGGGCCAGGGAGGGATAATTTAGGAGGTTGGGATTAATATACACACAGGACTGTATGTAAAATAGATAACCAACAAGGACCTACTATATAGTACAGGGATCTCTGCTCAATACTCTGTAAAAACCTATATGGAGAAAGACTCTGAAAAAGAATAGGTATGTGTTTATGTATAGCTGAATCACTTTGTTATCTGCCTGAAACTGATGCCACATTGCAAGTCAACTATACTGCAGTATGAAATAAAAATTCTAAAATTTCCAGGTAATTCTGATACTATTTAAGAGCTGCCAACTATATATCTACTCAGGGGGACTCAAAGGCAAGTAGAGATACAATGAAACCTGCTAGGAGCATAGGATGTAGTTGGGAGAGAGGAACAAAATCATATGATATATATTGAGTTATCAAGTACTATTGGATAAAGTTAGTCCTTTCCATAGTGTGTTAATAAAATATAGGCAGTAACTACTTCAGTGTTGGAGAAAATGGGGTTTAAGAGGCATTATTTGAAATAAGTATGTGAGAAAAGGAGGGGGCAGAGACAGAAGCAGAGGAGGAGGGAAAGGGAGATACATTTCCTGGAGGACTAATAAATTTTTGTGGAAGCAAAGCTGAAAAGCAGACTGCTGAGTGTAAAAACCTGTCAGACTGTGACTTGTAATTAATTGGGAGTGAATATTTTTAAAACTGTTTTGTCATGTATTTTTGTAAGGATATCTTGAACAAGTACTATGTCTTATTTTCCCATTGGCTTATAGGTAAGTGGGCTGTATCTGAATACATACAATGTTTTATCCCATACCTAAGATTTCCTCTGCTATGTTTTCTGACATCCATGTACACTCATATTCCTTGTTCTACTTCCTATTCATGGTTTTTGTTGGGGTAATCACCCAGTTATCTGTGTGTTTCCCTCAGCTTTACTTTCTTCTTTTAAGTTCTGATGGTCTTCTTTTTAAAACAGCAAATCTATGTGTGTTCATTATAGTTTTATGCTCCCTTTTCCAATATAGCAGATGTTATCTATTTTTCCTTTTTCTGATCAAAAGATAAAATATATGCTCAGGATTTCATCCTAGGAGCTTGGGACTAAAAAGTGAGAATCACTGATGTAATAAATTATATTTACATAAGAAATGTGTTAGGTTTTTTCAAATACACCTAACTTTTCTCATTTATGACCTTATAGACAAAGGCCATTAAGTCGGGTCCGGCTCTTTGTAACCCCACCGACTGTAGCCTGCCAGGCTCCTCTGTCCATGGGATTCTCCAGGCAAGAATTCTGGAGTAGATTGCTATAACCTTCTCCAAAGGATCTTCCCAACCCAGGGATTGAACCCTAATCTCCTGCATTGCAGGCAGATTCTTTACCATTTGAGCTACAGGGAAGTGCTAAATCTCATCCCACCATCCCTGGGTGGACAGAATGATCTCTGTTCGCTTCCAAGGCAAACCATCCAATATCACATTAATCGAAGTCTATGCCCCAACCAATAATGCTGAAGAAGCTGAAGTTGAACGGTTCTATGAAGACCTACAAGCCCTTTCAGAACCAACCAAAAAAAGATGTCCTTTTCATTATAGGGGACTGGAATGCAAAAGTAGGAAGTCAAGAGATACCTGGAATAACAGGCAAATTTGGCTTTAGAATACAGAATGAAGCAGGGCAAAGGCTAACAGAATTTTGTGAAGAGAACGCATTGGTCGTAGCAAACACCCTCTTCCAACAATACAAGAGAAGACTACACATCACCAGATGGTGAATACCAAAATCAGACTGATTATATTCTTAGCAGCCAAAGATGAAGAAGATCTATATAGTCAGCAAAGACAAGACCGGGAGCTGACTGTGGCTCAGGTCACGAACTCCTTATTGCCAAATTCAGACTTAAATTGAAAAAGTAGGGAAAACCACTAGCCCATTCAGGTATGACCTAAATCAAATCCCTTATGATTATACAGTGGAAGTGACAAATAGATTCAAGGGATTAGATCTGATAGACAAGAGTGCCTGATGAACTATGGATGGAGGTTCATGACATTGTACAGGAGGCAGGGATCAAGATCATCCCCGAGAAAAAGAAATGCAAAAAATGCAAAATGAGGCGGCCTTACAAATAGCTGAGAAAAGAAGAGAAGCAAAAGGCAAAGGAGAAAAGGGAAGATATACCTGTTTGAATGCAGAGTTCCAAAGAATAGCAAGGAAAGGTAAGAAAGCCTTCCTCAGTGATCAATGCAAAGAAATGAGGAAAAAATAGAACAGAAAAGACTAGAGGTCTCTTCAAGAAAATCAGAGATATCAAGGGAACATCTCATGCAAAAATGGACACAATAAAAGACAGAAATGGTATGGACCTAAAAGAAACAGAAGATGTTAAGAGGCGGCAAGAATACACAGAAGAACTATACAAAAAAGATCTTCATGACCCAGATAACCACAGTGGTGTGATCATTCATCTAGAGTGAGACATCCTGGAATGCGAAGTGGGCCTTAGGAAGCATCACTATGAAAAAGCTAGTGGAGGGGATGGAATTCCAGTTGGGCTATTTCACATCCTAAAAGATGATGCTGTGAAGGTGCTGCACATAATATGCCAGCAAATTTGGAAAACTCAGCAGTGGCCACAGGACTGGGAAAGGTCAGTTTTCATTCCAATCCCAAAGAAAGGCAATGACAAAGAATGTTCAAATGATCACACAACTGCACTCATCTCACACGCTAGCAAAGTAATGCTCAAAATGCTGCAAGCCAGGTGTCAACAATATGTGAACTGTGAACTTCCAGATGTTCAAGCTGGATTTAGAAAAGGCAGAGGAACCAGAGATCAAATTGCCAACATCCATTGGATTATCAAAAAAGCAAGAAAGTTCCAGAAAAACATCTGTTTTATTGAGTACACCAAAGCCTTTGACTGTGTGGATCACAACAAACTGGAAAATTCTTAAAGAGATGGGAATACTAGACCACCTGACCTGCCTCCTGAGAAATCTGTATGCAGGTCAAGAAGCAACAGTTAGAACTGGACATAGAACAACAGACTGGTTCCAAATCGGGAAAGGAGTACGTCAAGGCTGTATATTGTCACCCTGCTTATTTAACTTGTATGCAGAGTACATCATGTGAAATGCTGGGGTGGATGAAGCACAAGCTGGAATCAAGATTGCCTGGAGAAATACCAATAACCTCATATATGTAGATGACACCACCCTTATGGCAGAAAGCAAAGAAGAACTAAAGAGCCTCTTGATGAAAGTGAAAGAGGAGAATGAACAAGTTGGCTTAAAACTCAATATTCAGAAAACTAAGATCATGGCATCTGGTCCCATCACTTCATGGCAAATAGATGGGAAAACAGTGTGAGACTTTAATTTTTTGGGTTCCAAAATCACTGCAGATGGTGACTGCAGCCATGAAATTAAAAGACACTTGCTCCTTGGAAGAAAAGCTATGACCAACCTAGACAGCATATCAAATTAAAGCAGAGACATTTCTTTGTCAACAAAAGTCCATCTAGTCAAAGCTATGGTTTTTTCAGTAGTCATGTATGGATGTGAGAGTTGGACTATTAAAAAAGCTTGAATGCCAAAGAATTGATGCTTTTGAACTGTGGTGTTGGAGAAGACTCTTGAGAGTCCCTTGGACTGCAAGGAGATCCATCCAATCAATCCTAAAGGAAATCAGTCCTGAATATTCATTGGAAGGACTAATGCTGAAGCTGAAGCTCCCATCCTTTGGCCACCTGATGCGAAAAACTGACTCATTTGAAAAGACCATGATGCTGGGAAAGATTGAGGGCAGGAGGAGAAGGGAACAAAGAGCATGAGGTGGTTGGATGGTTCTATGGACACGAGTTTGAGTAACCTCTGGGAGTTGGTGATGGACAGGGAAGCCTGGCATGATAAAAATGTTTCAGATAAGAACTCTGATGAAATTAATACATGTTGGAAGTTGCTTCTTGATAATAATTAAGAGGATACTCAGCCTGGTAAGCAATCTGACAACCATAACCAAGATGGGAGACCCCCGAGTCATAATGAGGACCTTTGTGGGCAACAGAAGATTCAGCTTTTGGGACCACCTGTGGAAGGTCATGAATGCAGAGTAGCCACCTCCAGTGAGACAGTCACCGTCCCACCACAGAAAACTCAAACAGAAGAGAGGACCAAGGATTATGAGGAACAGGGAGGGGCAAGACACTAGTGACAAGTCAGCTCTCAAAATCCAGCAGGAAATGCACATGGGAGAATCACTCTGAAGTTAATGCGCATGAGACATCAACCCTCTTTCAACATCAGGAAATTAATGTAAAGAAAACCCACGAATTTCTTGGAAATTTGAGAATAATTTCAGCAAGAAGTCCCATCTTACTTAACCTCATAAAACTCAAAGAGAGAAAATATTTGAATGTAGTCACTGCAAGAAATCTTTTTACCAGGAGTCCCACCTCACTGAACATCAGAAAACACACACAAGAAGAGGAGCCATGTGACAATAATAAATGTGGGAAAAGCTTCCAGAAAGCACAAAACACCATCCAGCAAAGAACTGATGTAAGAAAGAAAACCTGTGAATGTGACAAAGCCCCTGGGAAGTCAGCCATTACCAAGCAGCAAAAGAAGCTCTATGTATGTGATGAGTGCAAGAAATCCTTCCATCAGATCTCAGCCCTAAAACTGAGCCAGAGTACTCACACATGAGAGGAGCCCTACCAGTGTAAGGACTGTGGGAAGTCCTACACAAAAATCAAACTTCAACTATCACCAGAGCATTCCCACAGGGGAGAAAACATGAGTGTAAGGATTGTGGGAAATCTTTCTGTGTGAAATCAAATCTAACTAAACTTCAGAAGATGCTTACAGGGGAGAAACCTTTCAAATGCAATGACATGGGAAAACTTACTCACAGAGGTCACAATTTGCTGATCACCAGAGAACACACACAGGGGAGAAGCCCTGCAAATGTGATGAATGTGGAAAATCCTTCTGTTCGATGTAAGTCAGCATTGCACCTCCACCAGAGGTGAAGAAGAAACCAGAGAACAGAAGAAACCACAGAAGAAACCCTATAAATGTACTGAATATGGGACATCCTTCTGCTCTAAGTCAGCCCTAATTATTCATCAAGTCTCTCATACAGCAAAGTAACCCTATGACTAATGAATGTGGAAAAACCTTCTGTGTGAAGTCTAATCTCATTAAACATCATAAAATTCACTCAGGGTTGAAACCATATGAATGTAACGAGTGTGGCAAATCCTTCTCTATGAATTTGACTCCCACTGTCCATCAAAGAACTCATACTGGGGAGAGACCCCATGGGTGCAGTGAATGTGAGAACTCCTTCTACAAAAAGTCAGACCTCACAAAACATCAGAAAACACACAGGGGAGAAGCCACACAAATGTAATGAATGTGGGAAAGCCTTCTGTATGAAGTCAACCCTCATTATACACCAGCGGACTCACACTGGGGAGAAATCCTTTAAATGCAATGAATGCGAGAAGTCATTCTATGTGAAGTTGCTTCTTAATATTCATCAGAGAAATCACACAGGAAAGAAATCCCATGTGTGTAAAGTATGTGGGAAAGCCTTTTCTATGAAGTCAAGTCAGAAGAGAAATACTTCGAATGTAATAAATGTGGGAAGTCAACCCTCAGCACCAGAGCATACATACGGGAGAAACCTTAAAAATGTAAAGAATGGTAGTAAAACCTTCTTTCATAAGTCACACCACACTTAACATCAGTGACCACCACAGGAAGAAACCTTATCAATGTAAACAGTGTGGGAAAAATTTTCTCCCGAAATCACATCTCATTGAACATCAGGGCACACTGGAGAGAAACCCCATGGGTGTAGTAAATGTGTAAAATTTTTCTGTTTTAAGTCAGCCCTAACCATGAGGGCTCACACAGAAGAGAAGGCTTATAAATGTAGTGAATGTGAGAAACCTTTCTGCATGAAATCATTACTTCACTGTGCATCAGAGAACTCACATAGGGAAGAACCCCTTCAAATGTAATGAATGTGGGCAAAGGTTTTATGTGAAGTCAGACCTCATCAATCATCAGAGAATCCACACAGGGGAGAAGCCCTATGAATGTAAGAGATGCGGGAAGTCCTTCTGTATGAAGTCAACCCTCAGAGTACACCAGCAAACACCACAGGGGAGAAGCCTTATGAATATAACAAACATGGGAAATCCTTCTGCAAGAAGTCAACTCTAAATATGAAGTGATTCACACACAAGATATATCCTGAATGGCAGCAGATGTGAAAAATCCTCCTGTGTAGAGTCATAATGTGTCATACCTTTGTGAATTCATGGGAGAAAACTTGAGCTTATGTACAGCAGAGAACACATTAGGAGAGAGGCTCTCCAAGAATGTTATTTGTGGAGATGGGGTGGAAGCAAGGTTTCTTTGATTTTACCTTTTTATGAATTTTTGAACTTTGAACAAATGAGTGATTTACATATTCAAAAGTAAAAATAGAAGATTCTGAAATTGAAATCAACTTAATATCAAATTGGCAACTTGACCACACAAAAGTAATTCTTTGAAGAAACTTTGCACTTCATGTTATGATCATACATCCTTAATGGAAAGTGTTTAAGGACAAAAATGCCAGCCAAAAATTATAAAATCACTCATCAGTTTTCTTCCTGATAATATTGCTGTTTATTTGAATCTATTTTGTGTACATTGTAGGAGAAAGCTAAAATAAATTATAAAAGTTACTAGGAATCAAAACTTCCAGTTTAAGAGATAACCATAGAAATCAAGGAATTCATATGACCTCCCTATGATGATAAATATGCATTGAAAAATATTATTCATTTTTAAAAATTACATATTTCATAGCTCTATCCACTAAGTAACACCCCCCAGAGTGGTGAGCAAAGTCAGTTCCCAACACTGGCCCCTACAAGGAACCAGGACTCCTTGGAGAAAGAGCTGAGTCTAGGTCACACCCAGTGTGTGCAAGGTGAGCCTGGGCCTCCTTGGTCAAAACTGAAGGAAGCACTCAACAATGGGAATGTGTCAGAGGTCAAATATGAGTCAAACATGAGGCAATGTGATGGCACTCCCCTAGTTCTGCAGGCTGGCTCTGTTGGGTACGACTTTAGTGCTTGACCATGCTGGTTCCACTCTGCCTTAGTCTTCACTTCCAGCTTACACAGAGTTGCTAGGTGAGTGCATAGAGACTTTACGTATCTTTTCTGAGTCACGTCCCATCCTGTGCACATACAGTGTGCACACGCAAGCTTTTAAAAAGCTCTCATCCCCACACACGAGTAAGTTTTCCAACCTCTTCCTTCCCCAGCTTCTCAGTATGTCTGCTGCTCACTTTGACTGTTCTCCTGCCCCAGGTTGCTGCCCCCCGTACTTGTGCCTTTAAATGCCTTTGGCACCAGCCCTCTGGGAAGACTGCTCTGAGCCCAGGAAACAAAGGGAAGCCCTGTTCCCATCTTACAGACTGGTCAATAGGTGAGATGCACAGCCCAGTTCTATGGGAATAAAGTCTGATTCTTGCCTGCCCCAGCAGCCTGTACCTGGGGCACCAGTTGTCACCCACTGGCTGCTGACCTGAGGTGTAGGGGGATGTTGGCTGGGCAGCTCTGCCAGAAAAGGCACAGGTGTCATTTAGGCAACTGAGCCATAAAATTCTGGTTAAAACTGAACAGAATAAAACATTATTGAGGATTGTAAGTGTGGGTCTTTAATTTTCCTGTGTTAATGTCTTCAGTATTTTTGGAGGAGTCCTGAGCACAATGTTAACTGTACTACTCAGCTCAAAATATAGGTTATCAATGTTGGTTTCTGTGTGGACCCCATTCTTTCTTCATGCCAAACCCCAGTTCCATCCCTTCCCCCACAGGCTCTCACTGATAAAAGGCAGGACCTTTAGCACTCACCATTGTAACTTCTGTAATGGTGTAACTTTAATTGATATAAGCATTGTTTACTTGTATGAAATTTCATTCCATCCATTTTTTCCATTCATATCTAGAAGTGCTAATTTGATGTGCTACATGCAAGTACAACACACACTTCTGACTGCTAGACACCACCCCGATGCATGATCCACCTTTTACCCACCTCTTCTAGTGATGGTACCTAAGATACCTCAAAATCTTGCTGTGGTGAAACTCCCTGTGTACACATTTTCTTGTGTATAGAACTTCTCAGGGGTTTATAAACAGGGGGACTACTGCATGATAGAGCATTAAACTTAAAAGGTATGTCCAGGTCAGTATCATTTTACACACTTCTGCAGGATACAAACATTACCAGTCACCAGGATAGAAACATTACCAGTCACTGCAGTGGAATAAAGAAGAGAGTGTCACTCCATGGCCTCGGAATATTGCTCTGGAGGCCTGTTTGAGAGGCCAACCAATGAACCACCATCTCAGTAACACTAGGATGACTGGGGCCAGAGGGAGGGGGTGAGAACCTTGGAGAATCTCTCACCTGTAGGTGCCAGGAGGGGTCAACCCCTGGCTTAGCCCCTGGAAATCCACTGGGAGTTCCTAATCTGCTCACGTTCCACAGGACGAAGTCACTGTGCATATAAAGAGGAAGCATTTGCGCTCTGCCCCAATTCCACATTCACTCCTTGCTGCTGGATGGGTCAGTGGGCCATCTCCCGTGGTGCCTTCTTTCATGAATGCAGGTCTTGGCAGGAATAGTTAAAAACTTTTAAAATATTGCATTCCATCCATCAAATACAAGACAAACCATTATTTTAAGTACCTCCAAGGAAGAAAAAACACCAGTTAAATTAGAATGTATTACACTATTTCAGAGATGTAATAGTATGAAAACACTGGTGTCTGTGAAACAACAGAGAAATTCCACAACCATTATTACTGAAGAGGCAGTTGAGGGCCACATACACATGTATAGGGCCCTTTGGTGTCAGGCACTTTGTAACAGAAAAAGAATGTGGTAAATCATTTATAAGCTTTCCAAATATTTTACTTAAAATGTATACTGGGTACTTAAGTTACTTCCCATTAGTGTGGGAAACCTTCAACAAGTATACTATGAATATATAGTTCCTACATAAAACTATACACTGTACTAGAATCTTAGTACCTGTTATATAGCAGACTCAAGATCATCTAGACAAATCTGATGGAAAAGTGATGAGCAACAAAAATGGGAGCCATGAGTGACAGAAACACATGAGAAACATAGCATCTCATCTCTGCAGAAAGGGGTGGATGACTCAAATAATACAGGCTATCAGGCTAATCACTGGAAAAGAAACAAAAGTGAGTCCTTACCTTAGCCATATATCATCAACAGCACGGTAGCAATGATCCATGGATAACATAAATTAACCTAAATCAAAATTTATGTCATGCATTATGGAAAGAAAGATACACCTGACATCATATCAGGCTCCAAAAGTTCTTAGGTCAGTAATGTAAAAATTGAGGAAAACATACACATTGAATTGTTTCAAGTTTTCTAATACTCAAATATTTGAGTGTAATATTTACACCAAAATTTACAGAAAATAAGATCTTCTCTGTATCAACACCTCAAAAAAAGTGATTTGCCTAAAGCCCACTTCTCAATTGCATAACTCCTACAAGCTCTGTATCTTTCGTTATCACTAGAAGTAACCTAAATCAATCTACAATTCAGTTTTTCACAAAAGAAACAGTCCAGAGATAGAGTGGCTACACAGCTGGCTGGTTCAGTGGCTCAAGAGCATCATCCAGGTCCCAGGTTCTTCCCGTCTTTCTGTTCTGCCATGCACAAATTATAACCGTTGTTGAAAGACACAGCCAGGCAAGGAAACGTTGAACAGGATCCCACTTCACCTGGCATGATTCCTTGAAGCTTTGAAGAAACCTTTTCCAGAAATAACCTGCTCAAGATATTTCCTTTACCTGTCTAGAATGGGGTCCTCCGAATACTCTAAACCAATTACTGGTGATGAGAAAGGGATTATCATTATTTGTTGAAACTAATCAGGATTTATCCCCTGTTCTGTCAAGAGGAATAGATACCCAGACTCAGACAGCCAAAAACAAGGAATGAGTGACTAGGTTGGTCACTCAGCGACACCAGCTACAACCCGTACAAACCTGCTCTCAATCCATTCAGGAAGGAACAAACTATGGTGCTTAAGAACACCACTGTATCAAATAAAAATACAGTTAATTTCTAGGTTACATAGTACATGTGCTCTGCACACTTACAAAGGCATCTAAATAAAAAACAGTAAGTGAAAAAAATAGACTAAAATGAGACTATTTTAAGTACATTTTTTAAACCATACTTATCGCAATGAGTCCTACAGCTGTCCCTTACTGCAGAGACTTGTGGCATTAACCATTTTAAATTATCTATGCAATTTTCTATTTTATGCACAGATTTTTATCTTGCTGATTCAGATACAGTTAAAACACTATTAAAAACATTGGCTTCCTTATGGAAGACTTAATTCATTAACAATGATAAAATCCATTTATAAATGCCAGGGAAGAGCACAAAGAGAAGTATACTTCATATCTTTCAAATATTAGTTCATTATCTATATGTATTTAGATGCTAGCATAGTGGTGCTATTTAAAATACCTTAGAAATTATTCTAATAAGGATACAATGCCTTTTCAAACATGATTCAAGCCGAACATACAACCCCTGTAATGCAGCATCCTAAAAAACAAACAGAAACACCCAAACACCCTCAAGAGCATGAGTCCTGCACCCTCAGGATCCACTCATGTGTGAGCTTAATGTTGCCATGCTGCCATCTTAATTAGCTACCCAACGATTTTACAGTTTCTATGTACATAAGGAGCATGTTTATTCAAAACGTCCATCCTCTCTGGTTTCTTTCTTTTTTTTTTACAAAAGCTTGACATTTTATCAGAAACATAAATTTTAGTTTCATAATTTCCAGCAGAATGTTTTCCACGTTCCTTGAAAGATATCCCCTTGGTCTGAATTCCCTGATATGTAAAAGTTTGAATTCATAGTGAAACTATGTCCAATTTAAATACTGATAGATTTTTACTCCTGTCAGCATGTCATGTGGCCTAGTTATAGCTGTGGTTTCTAACCTGCAAACTTTCAGGTTCCAGGTCTGACAAATACTCACAGGTTTGTCCACACCCACCTGTGTGAACTCTCCAACTCGGGATGGTAGGAGTTCCTTACTCATTATATGGAGAGGGTTCTGTGACATTATGAGATCTGACTTCAGAGAAGCCTTCCCACATCAAGTACATTCATGTTCCCTCTCCTGTGAATTCTCTGATGGCTGTTGAAGGCTGATTTGTGGTAGAATTTTTTCCCACATTCAGTACATTCATATGGCTTCTCTCCTGAGTGAGTTCTGTAATGTACAGTGAGGTATGACATCCGAGAGAAGGCTTTTCCACATTCATTACATTCAAAAGGTTTCTCTCCTGAATGAATTCGATGATGTATAGTGAGATATGACATCTGAGAGAAGAATTTGCCACACTCATAGCACTCATAGGCTTTCTCTCCTGTGTGTGTCCTCTGGTGCCTGTTAAGGGCTGAATTCTGGCAGAAGGTTTTCCCACATTCATTACATTCGTAAGGCTTCTCTCCTGAATGAATTCTGTGATGTATTGTGAGGTATGACATCTGTGAGAAGAACTTCCCACATATGTAACATTCATAGGGCTTCTCTCCTTTATGTATCCTCCGGTGTCTACAAAGGGCGGAATTCTGGTAGAAGGTCTTCCCACATTCGTTACATTCGTAGGGCTTCACTCCTGAGTGAGTTCTGTGATGTATCGTGAGGTACGACAGCTGGGAGAATAACTTTCCACACTCATTGCACTCATAGGGCTTCTCTCCTGTGTGGACTCTCTGGTGTCTCATGAGGGCTGAGTTCAGGTAGAAGGTTTTCCCACACTCGTTACATTCATAGGGCTTCTCTCCTGAATGAGTTCTGTAGTGCACAGTGAGATATGACAGCCGAGAGAAGAACTTCCCACACTCGTTACACTCGTAGGGCTTCTCTCCCGTGTGTGTCCTCTGGTGTGTGGTGAGGGTCGACTTGCGGCAGAAGCACTTCCCACACTCGTTGCACTTGTAGAGTTTCACGCCTGTGTGAATTTTCTGGTGGTCATTAAGGGCTGACTTCTGGGAGAAGGTTTTTCCACAGTCATGACAAACGTAGGGTCTCTCTCCCGAATGTGTTCTCTGGTGCTGTGTGAGGTGTGTCTTCTGGCAAAAGGCTTTTCCACAGTAGCTACATTCATAGGGCTTCTCTCCTGAGTGAGTTCTCTGGTGTTGAATGAGGTGTAACTTCTGATAGAAGGTTTTCCCACATTCGGTACATTCATAGGGCTTCTCCCCTGTGTGTGTTCGCTGATGGACAGTGAGGGTGCCCTTCTGGCAGAAGGATTTCCCACACTGATTACATTCATAAGGTTTCTCTCCTGTGTGAGTCCTCTGGTGGATAATAAACTTGGACTTTTTACAGAAGGATTTCCCACATGCGTTGCACTCATAGGGTTTCATTTCCAAATGAGTTGTTGGGTGCACACTGAGGTTTGACATTTGGAGAAAGGCTATTTCAGATTCATTCCACTTGTAGGGCTTCTCCTCTATGTGGTTAGCAAACACTGCATCCTTCTGAAAGGCTTTCTGGCATTCGATATATTCAAAGGGTTTCTCCAAAATGTGAATGTTCTGATAAATACTTTCTCCATTTAGAGCATAAGCCTCCCCATTTTGGTTGAATTCATAAGGTTTATCTCCGAGATGAGTTTTTTCAAGCTTCACATGGAGAAGTGATCTCCCACAAGCACTACATTCATCAGGTTTCATTCTTGCATAGCTGCCATCACTACTAATATATTCTGAAATAGACTTTAAACTCTTTTCACATGAGTCACACTGATAGGATATTTTTCTTGAAGGAACAGGGCTTGTTTCCACATTGCAAGTCTTACCAAGACCATTACCTCTCCCTTCAGGCAGGGTTTTGTTGTTAATGGATTCAGTTTGCCTTGAATGTTTGTCTTCATTTTCCTGGCTTCCCTCCATCAGATCATGAACTTTCCAGACTTCTTCTAAAAAGAGGCAAGATTAACCAATTTTTATGCAACTTCCTGGGTAAGAAACGACATGTGACTTGTACACAACCATTTCATTGTGGCACAGGTGCTAGCTTCTTGGACAGGTGAAAACCATTCCAAGTGTGTTTTTCCCCCTTATTATTTTGGTTTGAAATAAACATGCACATGCATACACACAAGCTCCACAATCTCCAGTGGTGAAGAAAGCTGATAAAAACAAGTGGTAAAGAATCCACCTGCAGTGCAGGAGATACAGGTCTGATTCCTGGGTCAGGAAGATCCCCCGGAGAAGGAAATGGCAACCCACTCCAGTACGCTTACCTGGGAAATCCCATGGACAGAGGAGCCTGGCAGGCTGCAGTCCATGGGGTTGCAAAGAGTCAGACATGACTGAGTACATGCACACATTGATATTTCAAAATTTTGTTCAAAACTGGGTACAGAAGGTAAAATAAAAACATGGAATAATGATCTGAAGACAGAGGATGCTGGATAAATGCCTGATTTTTAGATATGAAAGGGCTCAGAGCAAACAGGTCAACTGACGGGGCAGCAATGAGCTTAGCTGCTGCACAAGGACCAGGAGGACTCGGTGCACAAGAGGCAAGTCTCCACTTCACACCAAGTCCCCTCATGTTGTGTGGAGACACAGAGCACAGTCTAAGGTGCCACCACCTACATTGAGATGGTCTGGTACCAACTATGCCCCAGCTTATATTCCATTGCAAGTCTCTGCTCCTGTTGTTTTACTAAATTTGCCTGACTTCCAGCCTTTGATCTACTCAAAATCAATCTTTCCTGAGGCAAAAACCTGAGAAAAGATAGGTTTCCTCAGAATCTATCAAAACTTGAGGAGGGTGGGTGGAGAAGCTCAAGCAAAAAACACAGTCAACAGACTTCTTGATCAGACCTTGATTTTTTTTCTAAAGCATCACCCTGAGATGGAGTCAAAGTCGAGGGAAGGAAGAGACTGGTATGATGATTACAGCTGAAAGGGGTTTTACAGCTTTAAGGAGGGGTTGAATACTTGAGTTCAGACTTAAAGAATGTGTAATCTGGACAAATAACCCATATCTCAGTGACACAGAAGAGACTTTAGAAGTGTGGACCAAATGAAGTTTAGCCAGAGTTTCAGGAAACAATACAAAATTAAAATTTCCGGGCAACAAAGGAATAAAATTGTATGATTCTGAAAGGAAGAGGAATTTAAACTGCCTTTAAGAATCAACAGGGAATGGCTGTAGGCTCATCCTGTGAGAGGAGTGATAAGATGGATTCAAAAGTCAGGGGAACACATCTTGCAAATCCAATGAGAATGTAGGAGCGCCTCCAGCTCTCTCAGGAAACACCGAACCAGGAACTGGTAGACACAGCAGCATGAGACACATAAAAGCCTTAAATATCCGAGATGGGAGGACCTTCTGAAGAACTTGGGGAATAAACCACCAGAGGGTGAGGCAGACCCTTCAGGGATGTTTCTGGAGGGGGCAGGGTGGGGGTGGTAAATGAATCAGGACTCATTTCTCTGTCTCCTACTTGACTGAACACCTGCTTAGACAAGACATGATTCAAGGTACTGCCGACAGAACAGAAAGTAAGAGACAAGATGAAAGTGAGCATCTGATGGAATAGGGAGACCCTGTAATGCTATCACCAAACTCCAGCAGGAATGACCAGTGCCTGTGATCAGGACAGCAGAGGTGAACTAAGTTCACTGGTTTATGCACAAGATGGGGGTGTGAACTCTGACCTCAAAGAAAGAGAAGTGAGACGTGAAGCCAGGGACAGAAACAAGCCTGAGGCATTTCATGGGAAAGAAAAAAGAAGGAAACTAATGAGAACACGGAGAGTCAGGAGTTATTCTCTAATGACAGACAATATATATGCCTGCCAACAAAATGCCATAAGAAGTTGTGGGTTTTAAGAGGAGGAAGGAAGCGAGCAGGTTTTGGTTCACAGCAGAAGCCAGAGTGGGAAGCTCTACCAACACAAACTGCTGTGGGAAAGGAAAAAGCCTTAGGGAGTGAGATTCGAGTTGCCAGAGTTCAAGAACAACCCTCAGTCACTTCTCAGGTTTGGCACTATTAAAAAGCTCCAGGGAAAAACACTCCTCAGTGACCACCCTCCTTACTGCCAACCCCCTCACACACCTGGGCGACTGTGAAGCAGGAATTCTCCTTCCACCACCCACGGCTCTTCTCCTTGCTCCAATTTGGTGATGACTTCCGGTTTGATGATGTGACACCCTGTTAACAGATACAAGAGAGAACTTGAACTTGGCTGCTGGGCTTCCAGATTTGCCATGTAAGCAAAAGGCTGCCTTACAAGCTACAGGACGGAAGTGCCATTAGTGCTGTACCAGAATCAGAACCTACCTGGATAGAGACCACATGGCCTACCTGGTACCCCAGATGATTCCAGCTGTTCCATCAAGTTTAAAGTGCGTGTGTCTGTGTGTGTATATGCTCGGTCAGCTGACTCTAGGCAACCCCATGGACTGCAGACTGCCAGGTTCCTCTGTCCATGGGACTTTCCAAGCAAGAATACTGCAGTGGGTTTCCATTTCCTACTCCAGGGGATCTTCCCAACCCAATTCAGTTTTGTAAGATTGAACCTGAATCTCTTACATCTCCTGCATTGGCAGGTGGATTCTTTTACCACTGTGCTGCCTGGGAAGCCCACAAGTTCAACGTTAAAATCATTAAGTTAGAGGGAAATCTAGTTTCTCTCTCTCCTCACCCACAGAGATGAGGTGGCTGTAGTTCTCCAGCATCACATCCCTGTAGGTCGTCTTCTGCTCAGGGTCTAGGTGCTGCCACTCTTCCTGCGTGAAGTCCACGGCCACGTCCCTGAATGACACTGACCCCTGTAACGGCACCATAGTGGGGACTGGGTGACATGGAGCAGATACACGGGGACAGAGCTTACCAAGCTCACTGGTCAAACGTACACTGTGTACCTTTTCTATGTTATGGGCCTTATGGAAGGAAAGTAAATATTAAACACTGCCATGAGTTTGCTCAATGTACAGGAAAAAAAGAAAATACAGCCTTACACTGTGAGCCAGAACAGTCCTGAGGACAAGACCAGCAGACAGTGCCTGTGCCCTCAAGGAGCACAGGCCTGAGGGCAGTGTGAAAACCCAAGAGGCACTGCACTCCTTCATTCTGCTCCCAGAGCATTAATGACGTTGGCTGGTTCTCCTCTGTCCTCTCCTGCCGCTCCTTCCCTGGTCCTCCTCTCCTCTGAGTCATCCTCAAGGCATCACAGGGCCCTGGGGCTCGGTTCTTTTCTTGTACCCTTTGCTCTGATGGTGATCCCATCTTGCCTCATGGCTTTAATAACCTGTGCTGTGCCGTGCTGCATTTAGTCACTCAGTCGTGTCCAACTCTTTGCGACCCCATGAACTGTAGACTCCCAGGTTCCTCTGTCCATGGGGATTCTCCAGGCATGAATAACCTTCTACATTTCAACATTTCCCAATGTGTATCACCAGCCCAAGCTTCTCTTCTGTTCCTGCCCTGAGCTCCTCCTACAGCTCACAGAAGGAACCGAGCTGTAGTATTCACCACAGTTACCAAGGCGATGAGCAAGCCAGGCAGCACATCCCAGTTCCGTATTTCACTACAGAGATAAGCCTGCCTCGACCTGACCCCAGCCTGCTCCCCAAACTACTGGAAATAGCTTGGTTCATCCCACCCTAATGCCTAGCCAGGGACTTGGAATCCCTTCATCCCCCAATACCTTCCAGGGAAGGAGCTCACTTACTCCTGATGAGGGGCACAGAGCGCACAACAGAACCGGAAACTGCCACACCCAGACCTGTGAGTGCGGATCTTCTGAGTAAATTCACAAACACTCACACTCACACAGTCATTACAGCCTGTTTCCTCCTGTACCGTCACCTCTAGAATAGAGACAATAATGGTGCCTGTCACATGATACAGATCAGTACCAAACAGGTTCTTTCATGGAAAGCACTTAACACAGTTCTTTGGACATAACATGCTTTTCAATACCTGCTATTACTGTTGTTTATCTACTGTGTATCTCATCACTCTGCAAATCAGAATGAATCAGAAAACACAGAAGTAAACTTAAATAACTAAACGTAATGGGTCTGTTAAATTTATGCAATTGACCAGAAAAGATTACAAAACAGTGCCAGTGTGTTAAAACCAATAAGGTTCAGGTGCTCTCAACAGACGGAGAAGGCAACAGCAACCCACTCTAGTATTCTTGCCTGGAGAATCCCAGGGATGGTGGAGCCTGGTGGGCTGCCGTCTATGGGGTCGCACAGAGTTGGACACGACTGACGCGACTTAGCAGCAGCAGGAGCTCTCAACAGAACATGGAGACTGGAGTGTTTAGGAGGAGGTTAAGGAAACGACCTCGTCACGCTCAGGGCCTATCAGAGAAAACGATGAACTCCTGATGTTGACTGAAAATCAAAGTTCTTCACGTGGAACAATCGAAGAGGCAGGATGGCCCCTGGCCCCTGGCCCCGGGCTCCACATGCAGAGGTGACGGGGCCCCGACTTTGCTGGTCTGCCGAGGCTGAAGGTGCTCCGCTCTCGACGGGACACGCCAGTAGAAGCAGGCACTGCCCAAGGCAGACAGAGGCCTGTGCAGCACTGCCCTGGTCTCGCCTGGAGAAGCCTGTCTCAGAGAGCAAGCCCATACTCCATCCAGACATCACCAGACATACCTGTGTCCGCCCCCTGAGAACTGGGGGGTCCACACGTTCACACATTAAAAGTCTTAACCAAGTGCGAGAGAGTGGCTGACGCAGTGCCCAGAACCAGAAAGAGAAAGTAAGAACCAGAAAAGAAGACCAATGAATTCCTCCCACCTCCTTGAAAGAAGTTGTACTTCAGTACTGACCAAGGAGGGTGCTCTTATCCACTTGCGTTGATAAGACTAGGAATCCTGTGATTTTGAGAAGTTTTTGAGACATTTTTTTAAATGAATACTATTCAGCCTCTCAAAATGAAAAAAATTAAAGAATTATATGCTATTGCTGGAAAATCAAGTAAAAAGACAAAAAAAAAACTTGGAAAACAATGCTCACTAACATGACTCCAACTGGAAACATTTATAAATACTTAAGGCTACTCTGTTAGTCAATAAGAGAAGCAAAACAAATCAGTACTGAGACAGGAAGATGGACTGTGGACAAGAACAGGCCCTTCATATAAAAAGAGAAGCACACCAGTCTGAAAAGACCACATACCGTACAATCCCAACTACGTGACATTCTGTAAAAGACAAAAATACATTGACAGTAATAAGATGAGCAGCTGTTGGGGGCTGGGGGCAGAGGGAGAGACAAACAGGAGGTGCCCAGGATTGTTTCTGGCAGCAAAGCAGTCGTATACTGTACTTCATTGGTGGCTGCAGGCCATTCACTACACATTTGTCAAGACCTGAACACACAGAGTGACCCCTAATATAAACTATGGACTCCAGGTGATAATAAGGTATCAACAATTCAGAGGATGCACCACACAAGTGTGAGATGATAACATCGGAGGAAACCAAGGGGGACAGTTATAGGGAACTCTACTGTCAGCTCAATTTCCCCACAAACCTAAAACTGTTCTAAAAAGTCTATTAATTAAAAAGAAGAAACAGCTTCTAAACCTATTGAATGTTCTCAACCTCACTCATGACTAAGAAAAAACCCAAGGGTATGGACGTGCACTACTAACGGGCCCAGGACCAGCAGCAGTGGGAACTCACTGAGGCCTCCCCCTTGCCTGTCTGCCATCCAGCTGGAGCCTCAAGTCCCACTGACTTGATTCCCCCACCCACCCCCAACCACATATCATATCAAGAAAACCTTTAACACTCAGGGATAAAAGTGTTTGGGAAGGACAATGTAAGGCAAGCAATAGATGGTGTTTGTAATTTTTTGCAATGAATGTCAAGAACTTGAGGCTTGTTCTGTGGCTTTAAGAACTCTGGAGGATCCTGGGATCTACACATAGAACTTGCCAGAAACACTTGGTGCTGACCTGCTCTCTATGCTTTGTCTAACCCTATCTTTCACCTATTCCTACTTTTCCATTTTAAATTCCAAGCTATTGGGCCTCCTAAAATGTTATTACAAATCAGTGAAAGTGTTAGCCATTCTTTGGAGTCAATCCACGCTTCTCTATTCATGGAATTCTCCAGGCAAGAATACTGGAGTGGGTTGCCATTCCTTCTCCAGGGGATCTTCTTGACCCAAGGACTGAACCCGGGTCTCCTACATTGCAGGCAGATTCGTTACAATCTGAGCCATGAGGTAAGCCTACAAAGCAGAGTAGGGAGTAAATAAGTAAACAGCAAAACTCACCAGAGATTGATTCATTTTCCGCTGCTCTTGGAACAACCTGCAGCACTGTGAAAGCCGAGGCGGACCTGAAGGAGGAAATGCAGGTAGTGAAGCAACCCAGGAAGAGCTAGTGTGAACAAGCCCTGCCCAGCACTTCACTAGACACTTGTGGGAAACCCGCCCTTTCACTTTCCAGTAGGGCTTGGAAGAACAAAGACTGAGTACCCACTCACAGGCCTATAACTCCCACGTGATTACGGTACTGCGGGGAAAATACTTTTTCATCAGTGGATGAACATCGAATCCTATTAAAATAAACTTCCATCATTAAATATAAAATAATAAAAATAAACAGTTACAGTTTTCTTACTAACTCTGTTAAGATCAGAAAATCCAGAGGATGCTCTGAGTAACGCGATACACTCAGGCGCGGCTCAGCCTTTCAATTATTTGTACAAACTTAATCGCAATGCTCAAATAAGAACTCTTATTAAGAAACTGACAAAGCACTTGCCCTAGGAGTCTGATCTTGCTAACGATCCCATCTGCAGACCCAGTGACTGGGACAAGTCACCTCCCTTCTCAGGCCCAATCACCTCCTCCCTCAACTGAGGCAGCAGGACAGGCGCCTCGAAGACTCATCCCGCACTAACTACCCGGTGCCAGTCCACCCGGCAGAACCCGCGGAGGAGGGGGGCGTGGCGTGTCAGCGAAGGCTTAGATTACAGAACCAAGTGCTGATGAGTCTTGAGAGACACGTGCAGGATCGCAACAAGGCGAGAGGAAGAGGAGGAGGAGCCTCGGGGATGGAAGGAGGGGTGGACGCAGCACGTCCGGGCCAAGCCTGGACCCCCACTGCCCCAAGACACCCAGAACTCACAAGCCCCGGGGGAGGCCAATCGGAGCAGCCGGTCCTGCCCTCCAGCCCGGCCCCTCAACCCCCGCAAAGCGGTCAAACCTTCCCAGTCGCTCTCTCGTGGGGTCCGGAGCGGGCTCCCCAAGCCCTGCTCTCCGAGGGGCGCAAGATCAACAGCCGCCTGGAGGCCACAGACGCACCACCTACCTCGTCGGGACTCGCTGACTGGCCCCGGGCTCCCCAGGCTACGTCCGGGAGCTGCTCCTCAGGCGCGCTGCTCTCGCCGAGTCCCTCCTCTCCGCCACCAGAGGCCGCTGGGCCCGAGGAGCCAGCTCTGGGCCTACGGGACAAACTCCCTTCAGGCCAACGTCGTTCCCGAGGCTTCACCGTCTCATGTGCTGCAGACGGTCCGGACAGGGCCCCGCCGCTCCTTAGCCGTCGCCGCCGCCCTCCCGACCTCTCCGACCCAGCCCAAGGGCTCCGGGGTCTCGGCTCCAACCTCCGCCCGGCCCGCGAGAACCCTCGCGTGCACAGCCCCCGTCCGCTGGATGCCGGCCCTGCCGGACGGCGTTCCAGCCCCGCAGGCCCCGGAATCCCCGCCCGCCGGAGGCCAAAGCCTGGGAACTAGGGCAAGCGGTGACCGGGCCAGCGACAGGAAGCGACAGCGCCGGTGCGCGTGCGCGAACACGCACACAGACCGCGGAGTCCCAACGCAGGGGGACGCCGGAAGTCCGGGCACCGGGGCCCGCCTCCGGGACCCGGACAAATAGCAAGACTCTGTTTCCCAGAAGTCTCCGCGCCGTGAAGTTAGGGAACCTCTGAAATGTCTCCACCTCCTCTGGAGGTGAAGCAATGTTGTGCTGAGAGGATGGACCCTCTGAACCAGGGAATCAACATCCCATTTGTCTTCACTCTTGTAAGGGATCAAGGAAAGATATGACCTCAGGTGGGGTCCTGTGTGATTGCCTCTTGGATCCCTGGTCCTTTCCTTGCCCAGAGGTATTTTAGGTTAGATCTGAGGATCTCCGACGAACCAGAGGAGAAGGAGTTTATCCTGTTTGGTGGTGGTGGTGGTTTAGTGGCTAAGTCGTGTCCCACTCTTGCGACCCCATGGGCAGTGCAGCCTGCTCCACTGTCCATGGGATTCTTCAGGCAAGAATACTGGAGTGGGTTGCCATTTCTTTAACCGAAATACTAACAGTTCAGTTCAGTCGCTCAGTCCTGTCTGACTCTTTGCCACCCCACGGACTGCAGCATGCCAGACTTCCCTGTCCATCACCAACTCCCGGAGATTGCTCAAACTCAGGTCCATCGAGTCGGTGATGCCATCCAACCATCTCATCCTCAGGAGAAGGAAATGGCAACCCACTCCAGTATTCCTGCCTGGAGAATCCTGTGGACAGAGGAGCCTGGTGGGCTGCTATCCATAGGCTTGCAAAGAATCAGACACGACTGACGCAACTTAGCATGCGTGCATGCACTGGAGAAGGAAATGGCAATCCACTCCAGTATTCTTGCCTGAAGAATCCTAGGGACAGAGGAGCCTGGTGGGCTCCTGTCTATAGAGTCACAAAGAGTCACATATGATTGAAGCGACTTAGCGGCAGCAGCAGCAGCATCTCATCCTCTGTTGTCCCCTTCTCCTCCTGCCTTCAATCTTTCCCAGCATCAGGGTCTTTTCCAATGAATCAGTTCTTCCCATCAGGTGGTGAAAGTATTGGAGTTTCAGCTTCAGCATCAGTTTTTCCAACAAATATTCAGGACTGATTTTCCCTAGGATTGACTGGTTGGATATCCTTGCAGTCCAAGGGACTCTCAAGAGTCTTCTCCAACACCACAGTTCAAAAGCATCAATTCTTCTGTGCTCAGCTTTCATTATAGTCCAACTCTCACATCCATACATGACCACTGGAAAAACCATAGCTTTGACTAGACCGATCTTTGTTGGTAAAGTAATGTCTCTACTTTTTAATATGCTGTCTAGGTTGGTCATAGCTTTTCTTCCAAGGATCAAGTGTTTTTTAGTTTCATGGCTGCAGTCACCATCTGCAGTGATTTTGGAGCCCCCCAAAATAAAGTCTCTCACTGTTTCCATTGTTTCCCCATCTATTTGCCATGAAGTGATGGGACCAGATGCCATGATCTTAGTTTTCTGAATGTTGAGTTTTAAGCCAACGTTTTCACTCTCCTCTTTCACTTTCATCAAGAGGCTCTTTAGTTCTTCACTTTCTGCCATAAGGCTGGTGTCATCTGCGTATCTGAGGTTATTGATATTTCTCCAGGCAATCTTGATTCCAGCTTGTGCTTAATCCAGTCCAGCATTTTTCGTGATATACTCTGCATATAAGTTAAATAAGCAGGCTGGCAATATACAACCTTGACATACTCCTTTTCCTATTTGGAACCAGTCTGTTTTTTCATGTCCAGTTCTAACCGTTGAAATACTATGTTTCATTAAAATGCTAGGATACAATAAATGTTCAGCCATGATATAAAATAATATTAATCATGGGCATATGGTTGCTCCAAGGAAGGAACAGAGAATAGAAATTGTTGCTTTTCTAGATTACACAATCAATGCATTAAAAACAATAGAAAAATCAGAAGGTACATACAAATTGAAAAAAGAAAATGGATATCTGCGATCTTACCTTTTAAACAGGATATTGTTTATGTTAGATAAAAATGTCATTTTTCAAAAATGGAATCATAAGAACAATGATTTATCACTATATTTTGGGGGTGAAATCATGTAACTGTGTTCTTGACCAGTTACTTCTCAAAAGCTGGTGTGGGTAAAATTAAAAATAAAATCTGCAAATCCAGAAAATCCTATTCCCAGATGTGGAAATAAAGAAAACAGTTTTATTGTTGAATAACCATGAAAGAAGGCTGTGGGACTTCCCTGGTGGGCCAGTAGTTAAGACTCTGCCCTCCAAACACTCGGGGGCTCAGGTTCAGTCTCTCCTGGAGGAATTAAGATCTGGCATGCTATGGGACTGATAAAAAAAAAAAAAGCAGACGGTGTTGTGCATCACAAGGGAACCACTAATGTTTGTGTAAATGAGATGAACCTCAACTTTTTATATAGTTCAGGAGATAGAATCCATTACATACATGTTTAAGATAACAGTAATTTGTCTTCTGTGAAAAAACTTGACAACATTTTTGGCTTGGAGGAGGCAAAGATGCTACTTCCTTGGGTCATCAGAAATCCGGGTTGATTTGACACCAGCTGCCTCCACCATGCTGCCTAAGTTCAACACCAGCGAGATCAGAGTCATATAGTGAGTTGCATAGTGGGGAGGTCAGCACCACGTCTGCCCTGGCCCCCAAGACTGGCCCCAGGGTCTGTCTCCAAAAGAGGTTGGTGATAACATCACCAAGGTAACTGGCGATTGGAAGGGTCTGAGGATACAATGAAACTGATCATTCAGAGCAGATAGGCCCAGATTGAGTGGTACCTTCTACTTCTTATGGAACTGCTAAAGCCCTCAAGGAACTGCCAAGAGACAGAAAGAAGCAGAAAAACACTAGACACAGTAGAAACATTGGTTTTAATGAGATGGTCAACATTGCCAGGTAGATGCGTCATCCATCTCTAGCTAGAGAACTCTGAAACCATTAAAGAGATCCTGGGGATTGCCCAGTCTGTGGGCTGCGATGTTGATGGCTGCCACTCCCACAACATCATAAATGACATCAACAGTGGTGCAGTTCAGTGCTCTGAGCTTGAGCCTGGCAAACTTCCAGCCCACGTGCCACAACTAAAAGCCCCCTTGAGCTGCAATGAAGACCCAGCACAGCCAAAGTAAAAACAAAGCAAAATAAATAAATAAACAAACAAACAACAACAAAATCCTGGTTGTGGCAGGTTTTTTTTTGGCTGCGTCACAAAGTATGCCAAACCAGTGGGCTTAAACAACAGAAATGAATTGTCTGACAGTTCCACAGTTTGCAAATCCAAATTAAGGCGTCAGCAGCAGTGGGTCTCTTCAAGAGCTGTAGGGGAAGATCTGCTGCAGGTGGAGGGGACAGTGTCTTCACTACATATACACTAGGTGGGTACGAGGTAGGTACCAGGTAGGTGCTCAGCAGGAACTCCGATCCTGGGTCTGCTTATCCACAGCAGCACAAATCTGCTTAAGGGGTTGTCGTGGACCTGTCGGCAGGAGGACTAGAGGCTGGCTCGGCCCTGGACCCACGGCTTGGCCACAACCCTGCCGTGTTAGGGTCTAGGTCACGGTTCATCCCTTCCTGCTTATTTCATTTGATGGTGACGTGCTTTCTTTAGGACTTCCTACTGTACCAGCGGGGCTTCCCTGGTGGCTTAGTAGTAAACAACCTGCCTGCCAATGCAGGAGAGGTGGGTTGGATCTCTGATCTGGGAAGATCCGCTAGAGAAGAAAATGGCAACCCTTTCCAGTATTCTTGCCTGGAGAATCTCGTGAACAGCAGAACCTGGTGGGCTCCAGTCCTTGGGGTCGCAAAGAGTTGGACACAACTTAGGGACTGAACAGCAATTGCACCAGCCTGGGCAGCTCATCCCACCCAGAGATTTCCATCAGAAGCATGTCAACAAGAAAGTTCAAATTAGGCTCTAGCTCAGTGCTATGGAATTAGAATCTGTGAGCCTGGGTCCTGGCATCTGTTTATTATTTTCTCCATGTGATTCTCAGCTGAAAGGATTGTACTGACAAACCACTTTCGTTTCACACTGCTGAAATTTCTGCAGTATAGTTATCTTAAACTGCATTCACAGGAGGGAGAGAGAAGAGGAGAAGTGATAGTTTTGCTTTCCCCCCTTGAATACACTGTTACTGAACCAAACTTGAGTCTGCTCACATGCACACAGTAAAGCCAGTCTCCTGACACTGGGACGTGAGGAAGGAAAGTAGAACAAGGTGACAAGCAAGGAGTCCAAGCAGCTAGTGGTCAATAGGCCCCAACTCTCCCCGTGATTTTCAGGGAAGAGTTTTTAAAGATGGGGTGTGGCTGTTGGTAGGAATATAAGGTGCAGCCACTATGGAGAATAGTGTGGAAGGTCCTTAAAAAACTGAAAATAGAGCTACTGTGTGATCCAGCAATCCCACTCCTGGGCATATATCAGGAGAAACCCATACCTCAAAAGATAAGTGCACCTCCATGTTCACAGCAGTATTATTTACAATAGCCAAGATGTGGAAGCAACTTATGTGTCCATCAACAGGTGAATGGATGAAGTTGATGTGGTACATATACACAATGAAATGTTACAAAACCTAAAAAGGAATGAAACAATGCCACTTGCAGCACCATGGGTGGAGCTAGATATCATAATACTAAGTCAGGTAAGTCAGAAAGGGAAAGACAAATACAATATGATATCACTTCTGTGTAGAATCTTAAAAAATGATACAAATGATCTTATTTACAAAACGAAATGGACTCACAGACATAGAAAACAAATTTATGGTTACCAAAGGGGAAATGTGAGGGGTAGAGAGAAAAATTAGGAGTTTGGGGTTAACATATACACACTACGACATATAAAATGGACAATCGGGACTTTCCCAGTAGTCCAGTGGTTAAGACTCTTCACTCCCAGTGCAGGAGGTGTGGGTTTGATCCTTGGTCAGGGAACTACAATTTCTGTATGCCACATGGTGAGGCCAAAAAAATAGACAATCCTCAAGGACCTATAGCACAGGGAACTCTACACAATATTCTGTAATAACCTAGAGAGTTTCCTGGTGGCCTAGTGGTTAGGATTCCAGGCTTTCACCACTGTGGCCCAGGTTCAGTCCCTGGTCAGAGAACTGAAATTTCACAAGCTGCACAGCATAGGGAAAAAAATTCTGTATTAACCTAAAGGGGAAAATAATGTGAAAAAAAGAATAGATATACATAAATGCATAACTGAAACTAAGACAACATTATAAATCAACTATACTCCAATATAAAATTTAAAAAGCATTTAAGTGAAGGAAGAAGAGTGGGGGAGGGGTGGTTGTGGGGCTGTGTGATCAGCTGGTGGACCTTCCTCTGATTGGCTGGTGTTGAGGCAACCGGGAGTCAACATCATTAACCTTCTGGTTCCTACTGGTCTGCGGTCTATATGCTTGTGACTTCTTCCACCTTATGGGGTTTTCAGTATCTGCGAAACAGCTCACAGGTCTTGGCCCAGAATATTATCTATACCCCTTGAGGAGGAAAAAGGATGCTGACTTTGTTTAATGGCTAAACTATTATTATTTTGTCTCTTTTTGGCTGTTTTCCTTTCTTTATGCATGTTCTCACTTCTTTGATTAGATTTACTCTTTGGAACTTGGAGAAGGGCAAGGAGGCTAAAATTTTCTAAAGACAAGATGCAGGGGAAGACAGGAGAATTCATCCCAGAAGACCCTGAGGTCGAGCTTAATTACAGCAGCAGATTCAATCTGGGTTGTTTATGCCATTTTTAGTCAACATAGCAACAGACCCCACACAATTGTAGCCCGATTGGGCAATGTGGACAGGGGAAGATTGGATTATGCAAATCCAGATTTGAAGATTAGATTAAACAATCAAGGTATTTTGTTGTTCATAAGAGACACTTTCAGGAAGACAGAAAACCAAACTTCTAATATTTGAAAGCTTGTTAACTGGAAGAAAGAGTGAATTTCTGTTTTGTTATGAAGAGACCCAATCAGCACTGACAGTAGAAAGACTGATGAATGCAAACCTGAACTCATTTGCCTCCTAACAATTGAACGAGCGTCCACAGCAGAAGGACACAGGTCCTCAAGCAGCAGTGCTTTCCCAGAAGTGCCCACACGAGAAGAACCAGTCCAGTAGCAGCTGGGGAGGACCTCAGAGGTGGTTTGCAGGGCCTCTGAGACCTAGTTCATCTCAGAAAGTCATGGAGAGCAACCCAGAGAGACGGTCTCCGCACCTTGGATGAACTGCTCTGACTCTAGATGACCAACTAGAAACATGTAAGTGATCAAAATACAAAATAAAACTTTGGGCACACCCTGAACAACAGAGGTACTTCTCATCAAAGTCCAAACAGTAATTCAAAAGCAGGGCTCAGAGCCGAAGTTGCGAAACAAGCCAAGTGTTCGTTGACAGATGAATAGATAAAGAAATGTAGTGTGTATGTTGATACAATTAATCCATAAAAGGGAAGGAAATTTTAAAAATCTATACAGACAGCATTTATTTATTTATTATTTGATATTTCTTTTTTTTTATACATGGGGAAAATTCAGTAATTCCACTTTTAAGAGGAAAAGTTAGTATTTCTCTGCGGAAACAAGTTTCAGCAGTAGAGGCATAAGGGGCTTCCCAGGTGGCCATAGCAGTAAAGAACCTGCCTGCCAATGCAAGAGATGTAAGAGATGCGGGTTCAATCCCTGGGTCAGGAGGGAGGGCATGGCAACCCACTCCAGTATTCTTGCCTGGAGAATCCCATGGACAGAGGAGCCTGGTGGGTTGCAGTCCATAGTGGTGCAGAGAGTCAGACACAACTAAAGTGACTTAGCCTGCACGCGTGCAGAAGAGGCATACGCATGCACGAGAACACAGAGGACACAGGACTACAGCCCCCCCGGCCTCCCCCACATCTAACCCCCTGATGAGACCTGCTGGCTCTTCCTCCAGATGCCTGGAACCTGATTACTTCTCTCCGTCTTTTCAGACATCCCCGTTCGGGACTTACCCACCCCCCAACTCCTAACCACATCCGGGTCTCCCTAGTTCCAACTCTTACTGAATCTCCACCCCATTTTTTCACATCTTGTGGGGTCTTAGTTCCCTGTCGAGGGATTGAACCCAGGACCTCAGCAGTGAGAGCACAGAGTCCTAATCACTGGACCACTAGGGAATTCCCTCCACCCCATCCATTAATACAGCAAGTGACATTAATTTTTTCCCTTTCGATGCAGATTGGACCGCGGCTCCTCTCCTTCACTGGTTTCCCATTGCACTTAGGATACATCTGAACATCTTCAGATCCAGGGTTTTCTTTCCTTCTTGCTCACTGTGTACCATCCACACTGGCTTTGGGGGTCTAAGAAGGAAATTTTGGTTTAGGCTACCACACATCTGAACCTTGAAGATGTTACACTAAGTGAATCAGCCAGATACAAATGGACAAATGTTATACAATTCCACTTCTATGAACTCCCTAGAGGGGTCAGATTCAGAGACAGAAAGTAGAAGGATGGATGCCAGGAGCTGGGGGAGGAGGATGGGGAGTTAGTGTTTAACGGGGACAAAGTTTCAGTTTGGGAAGATGAACACATTTTGGAGATGACACTGGCAATGGTCGCACAGCAGCTTGAGTGTTTGATGCCACTCACTGGTACCTTTAAAAGGGCAAACCTGCTGGGAAGGGATAAACAGGGAATCCAACGCCTGAAGGATGGCTTTGGAGAGTGGTCAGGAGTTGGGTCAGTGGCAGGAAATACAATTTCCCCTCAATCTCTGGGAGAAGTGGACACCTCGGTCAAACCGTTACTTGTGATTTTCTTCAAGCTGGTTGCCAGATTGGAATGACCAGTGACATCAGAGGCTTCTGACCTTCCTGATTGGAAGAGCAGACTCCTATGGTGCTCGACGGCGGAGGTGGACACCAGTATCTCCCCAGAGCGTCCTCCACTCCCAGTTCATCCTCAGCTTGAAGAAGGGACATCACGCTTGCGTTTGGCCAGGATCCAGAAGAGCTGAGACAGAACTGAGTCTAGGTTGCGTGGAAGAAGAGTTCGGGAGAAATCATGGCCAGTTGTCGCCTGAATTCCCAGTTTGAGGACCAGAGCCCCCAGTCCAGCTCTTCAGGGCTCCCCATGGAGGTGATCGTCAGTGAAGAAATCCCAGGCTCCTCAGGTGAGGGAGCTGGGCACGAGAAGGAATTTCTGGGGGTTAACACAGAGGTCAGGAAGGAGCTCCTGTATAAGGTATGGAAGGAAGGAGATGTTCAGAAAACCGGAGACTTGGGGAGGAAAGGACAGGAGCTGGAGACACAGAAAACCTGGGAAGCAAGAAAGGAGGTTAGGACCTGAGATCCAAGGATGAAAGAAAGGAAGAGGGGAAACAAAAGGAAGGTTCCTTTTTTTTTCCCCGAGTGGGAGAAATTGCTTCTCTGGTGAGTCGGTGGTAAAGAATTCGCCTGCCAATGCAAGAGGCTTGGGTCCACTCCTGTGTTCTTGCCTGGAAATCCCACGGGCAGAGCAGTGTCATGGACCACAGTCCATGGGGTCACAGAGAGACGTGACTTGGCGACTGAACAACACAGTGGGAGAAATTATCTGCCATGAAGAAAAGATTTTCAGGATCGGAAGCTGGAAAAATGGCCCAAAAAAATGGGGGGAGGGGTAGATGAATATCAACAGAGAAAGATGGAAAGGACAACAATCTATGAGACTGGAGAGGCTGGATGGGGAGAGTTGGGGATGGGAGTGGGGAACCCGGTGGTTGGATTCCAAAGACAAAAGCTTCATATCGTAGCCTCTTTTCCTTACTTAGCCCTCTGGGCCAGCTCCAGCTCCCTGCCTTGGCGCCCCGGCTCTAAGAGGAAGTGGTCAGCGGCATTCGGAGCAGAGGCGGAGGACGAGGCCCAGGACAGCTGGATCGTGAAGTCGCTGAGTGGGCTTAGGATAAGGCTGAAGAAACAGCAGGTGCTCGTGGTGCTGCCTGAACACCACGTGGTCTTCAACAGGATGCTTGGTAAGGACCCTTCCCCATCAGCCCCGCAACCTCCTGTTCTATAACTGAAAAAAAAAAAAAAACTTGCAATGACTACGTTTTTCCGAGCGAGAAGAATTCCCTGCTAGCTGATGAGCTCCCAGTCCCTGGGGGACTCGGCACTGATCACTCATCAGGGGCACTTAGGAATGAGGCAGGATTAGATTAAACTCAGAAATGATACTGATGGCTCAGCATTAAAGACTCCGCCTGCAGTGCAAGAGATGCAGGTTCGATCCCTGGGTCGGGAAGATCCCCTGGAGAAGAGAAAGGCTACCCACTCCAGTATTCCTGCCTGGAGAATCCCATGGACAGACCTGGTGGGCTACAGTCCACGGGGTCGCAGAGTCGGGCACGACTGAAGCCGCTGAGCACAGCCCAGCGGAGGTCAGTCTTGGAGATGATAGTCCTGTATGATTAGGTTAACTTGGTAGCTGCACCCCTGAGAATTCTTAGCCCTGACTGAATCTAGGCTGTTGGAATCTACATGCCTGACGTGACTGTCGGGTAAGAAATTGTGATAATTTGATGGCCTCTACAGGGGTATGTGCATGCATGACGAAGGGGCACCAGCCCCTCGCATTTGCCGCCCCTAGAAGGGAAGTCAGCCCCTTTCCTTGTCCAGTGAAAAGTCTTCCCTCCCCTGACCCTGGGCCACATCCCAGAATTTCCCCACTGGGGGCACCATTCTCCCTCTTTGCTCTGGAATGTTCTCCCGGCAGCCCCGTTCCTATTGTCTAACGTGCCCTCTTTTCACAGAGGATCATGTCATTAAGAGATTCCTGGCCTGGGACAGAAACCTGAAGGTATCCGACAAGGTGAGTCATCACTGAGAGGGATTTCTGCTCCAGCACCTGTCCCGGGGCGGGGTGGAGTGAGGGTAGTCGCTAAACCCACATTTCCACTCCCCTCTCCACCCTGATGCCTTGTCAGCAACTCCCTCTGGGGGCCTGGAGGTGTCCTCTGGGGTCTGGGCCCTAGGCAAGCTCACTTGGTGGTGGTCACCTAAGCCCCCACTGTGCTCAGAGGAGACTCATTTTTGCTCCAGCTCATCAAAAACCACCCAGTGCTGGCTGCCCTCAAACCCACAGCCCCTGTCCTGGGAACATCATGGACTTTTCGTCCTTTCCTCCCCCAAAATAATCAAGCTCCCCCAACACGGGGCGGGGGCTCTTCTCCGAGGGGCACCACCCCGTCCCCACCTCCCGCTCTTTGTGGTTGTCTAGTCGCTAAGACATGCTGACTCTTTTGCAACCCCACGGACTGTAGCCCACCAGGCTCCTCTGTCCAGGGCATTTCCCAGATAAGATTACTGGAGTGGGTCGCCATTTCCATCTCTCGGGGATCTTCCCAACCCGGGGATGGAGCCCGAGTCCCCTGCATTGGCGGGTGGGTTCTTTCCCACTGCGCCACCTGGGAAGTCATACCACTCCCTTCTCTGTTTTTCCTCTTCTGGGATGTGACCTCTCTCTGTTTTTTCTTTTTGTCCCTCAGTATCTCCTGGCGATGGTGATCGCTTATTTCAGCCGAGCTGGCCTCTTCTCCTGGCAATACCAGAGGATCCATTTCTTCATAGCTCTGTAAGTAGCTTGCTCCATCTTCCCATCAGTGCTCAGCACCCTGGGAGGGTGGAGGGAGAGGTATGGGGCTCGTCCCTTTCATCTTTTTTTAAAAAAAAAAAAAAAACCTATTTGTACTGTTTATTCTGTGTGTGAAAATGACAGGATTATAGTGGAGTGGTTTCTTTTTGAATTGAAGTATTTTTTTTCTTTATATATATATTTTATTAAAGTGCAGTTGACTTACCATGTTTCAGGTACACAGCAAGTTTATTCAGTTATACATATACACATATTCTTTTCAGATTATTTTCTACTATAGGTTATTCCAAGGTATTTTGACTATAGTTCCCTGTGTTAGTCGCTCAGTCGTGTCCAACTCTGTGACCCCATGGACTGGAAGCCAGTGTCCACACCTGTACTATACAGAAATCTTTGTTTCTTGTTGCTTATTTTTTTTAATTAGAAATATAGCATTCTATTCATGCTAAGTCAAACAAGTATAGTCAAAATGTCATAAATTTTTTAGTTAGGCCAAAATTTGTAAGTTTTCTAAGATATATATACATATAATTTATATGTATGTATGTATACAAAAGCTTTTCTACTACGCTTGATAAAGTCTTGAGAAAGAACATAAAAAAAGATACGGAGAAATTGGAAAACATAAACTAAATGAAATGGGAAGACTGAATATGAAATAGAAACAGTGAAACAAACTAGATAAAAGTAAATAATCATATCTATATATGACCCGTATATATATATGAAGTATGTTTTTTATACTGTTGTCAAAACAAACAACCCTAATATCAGTCAAAAGACTGAAGGAAACAAAGAAACCCTGCTAAAAGGAGAGGAAGAAAGAGCTGACACCGTCCTGCCCCCAAGTAAACAGGCTTGAGAGTTCCATTTCCGGTTTGAATTCTTCTGTCTCACTCCTTCCCACATCAGTACCAAGTGTGACCATATTCCATTTCTGGGTTCCCACGACAAAAGGCCACGATTGGGGTCCTCACTACACAACTCAAATCTGGTATAAAACCCTCCACACTGATGCTTCTTCCAAGTCTCTCCCAAGCCAGTCAGCTTTATTTGCCCAAATATTCTTCCAAAGACACAGGTCTGACCTGTGTTCATTGGCTAATTACTCACCAAAATCAAGGCCAGAGTTCAGGGTTGGAAGTCAGCCCTCTCGACAGTCTCCATCACACTTGCTAACTGTCCTGATTCTTTATTCCTTTGTTTCACTGTTCCCTTCAAATGCCCTTCCCTCTATTTTATATTTTATATTCATATACTTTCTTTCCAGATATCTTTCCCATACACATTTATCCAAAGAAAATGACCTTATCCTTAAATTGAGTTCAAACACCAAAACCTTCACAATGAATATGAAGAGATCCCTAACTTCTACATCCTACTAACACTTTCCTTAAAATCCTATTATAATGTGATGTTTTGCATTATAATAATTTCTTCTCTCACCTCCCCTTTCCCCAATCCTGTTACACTAATCCAGTTCTTGTCAAAATACCCATTGGTATTTTCTTCAGCACAATTCTTTTCATTTTCCAACAGTTTGTTATAGTGAGTCTCCAAGGTAATCTGTATTGCATTTGGCTATAAAACATTCTTTCACTCATTCGATGAAACCTTATGAAGGGCACCCTATGTGGGTGGGGCTTCCCCGGTGGTTCAGTGGTGAAGAATCCACCTCCAATGCAGGAGATTTGGGTTTGATCCCTGGGTCAGGAAGATCCCTGGGAGAAGGAAATGGCAACCCACTCCAGTATTCTTGCCGGGGAAATCTCCTAGACAGAGGAGCCTTGGAGGCTACAGTCCATGGGGTCACAAAAAGTCAGGCACAATGACTAAACAACAACAATGTGCTGGGGAATATGAGGTGATGGGAAGACAGACTCAAGAAGGGCTGCTGAATTAATGCATCAACATAAGAGCAAGCCCTAAACACATCATTTGGTAGGAAAGGCATGAATGCAGAAGTAGACAGATCAGCTCCAGCTCTCAGGAACTGTACATGTACCTTCAACCTAGGGAGCCAGGTGTGTGCACATAAAACCAACGGAAAGGAACAGAGGTTGGGATTTTGTCCTCATCAACAAGGCGTGAGAGATGCCCTTCTGAAGGTCCCGCCCAGCAGTGGCTCTTTGATGACCGGGGATGCTGGGGAGGGCCGGACAGGTTGTGTGAAGATGCTCAGCCCGTATCCTTTCTAGAAAGCTGACCTCAGGCGAAAGCCCTTCCTGTTCTGCTCCTGACAGCCACCTGATGTCTTTTCAGCTACCTGGCCAGTAAGATGGAAGAGGACCACCACGCCCCCAAACAGATCATCTTTTCGTTCCTCTATGGAAGGAACCACTCCCAGCGTCCCTTGTTCCACAAACTGCTTTTCCAATTCATCTGTTCCATGAACTGGAAGATGAGGGTCACCCAGGAAGAGTGTGAGAAGGTGGGTGGGCTGTGGGGGCTTGGAAGTGGGGGTGGTGAGGAGAGGAGGGGTCATGGGGATTGGGGGAAAGAATTGGAGGCTGAACAAGGGGAGGAGAAGGGTCAATTTGGAGAGGCACCGTCATTTCAAGGGGCTGTTCATCTTTCCAGATCCAAGCTATTCACCCGAGACTCTGGGTGTGGGATCGAGATCGTGCCCTCTTGCCCTAGGGGGCCCCCCAGGACCACGAGGGCCTGAGATCACCGGCCTGAGGAAAGGTAGGTCTATGTCCTCGTAGATGTGGGCAGAATAATGTGTTGTTCATTGAGGATTCCAACTGTGGACTGCCATCACCTTCCAACCTGTGACTCAGGTCAGCTGGGCATACAGCCAGATGCTGACTCAGTTCCCGGCCACAGCCTGACCACCACACACAGACACAGTACAGTGGGGTCCGTGGGTGCCAGGCCTCATGGAAAACTACTTGTCACAGAGGCATGGGTTTAGCTGCAATCATTTCACCCAAAACAATGGGGTCCAAATAACTTGATGGGATATTGTTTTTTGTGAAAAGCAAAAGTTTCCAATTTTTTCCATATATTGTGTTTTGAGTTCCTCTTTTTAATTCATCTGTGGCCCTTCATCCCTCTGGGATAGTGACTTAGAATTTATCTAAAAAAAAAAAATTTATCTTCCACAAAATCAATGTCTACAAATAGGATGTTAGACAGAACAGCCTACATGGTCAATGATAAAAGAGAAACTATGACTAGCTTTATTTTCATCCAAATTTACTTTCAAATTCCTTATCACCAGATCACCTGTGGTTATTTCCTCTGACTCACCACTCCTGGACCAGCTACTCCCTCTTGCTTCCCACCTCAAGTTTATGGTCAAGGGAGTTTATCAGAACCAGTGAAAATTAAGGAATGCTATCTTCAGCCTGGCTTATTACGATCGACCAATAGAGTTATAGATGTGGGCAGAGAATTAAGCAAAGGTTTGGTTTAAGTTGTAAACTAACTGTCTTAATCCATTCAAGTTTCCCTAACAAAATACTACAGACTGGAGATATTCCCTGGAGGTCTAGTGGTTAAGACTCTGTGCTTTCAATACAGGGCACGTGAGTTCAGCCCCTGACTGGGGAAGTTCCTTGAGCTGTGCAGTGCGGCCAAAAAAAAAAAAATACTACAGACTGACTTCGGGTTAAAAACAACAAAAAACACAGGTCCTTTTATAATGGCAGTAATCTCATTCATGGGGACTCTACCCCATGACTTAGTAACCTCTCAAAGACCCCACCTGCAAATATCATCACCTTGCTGTAGATTAATTTCTCTGTCATGTCCAACTCTTTGAGACCCTATGGACTATAGCCCACCAGGGTCTTTTGTCCATGGGATTTCTCAGGCAAAAACACTGGAGTGGGTAGCCATTCCCTTCTCCAGGGGATCTTCCTGACCCAGGGGTGGAACCTGGGTTTCCTGCACTGCAGGTGGATTCTTCAAGGTCTGAGCCACCCAGGAAGTGCAGTACCATCACCTTAAGGCTTATGATTTCAACATAAGAATTTTAGGGGGACACAACATTCAGACCGTAACACTAACCGAGTTTAGGAGTAAGTATTATTTAAATATTAGGATTCAGGCTTAGGGTTAGGGATCAGGCATCCGGTCTTATGATTCATAGTGTTGACTTTTTCATAATGTTTGTAGGATGGTTGAAAGTTCAGATTTTAAGTGGTGCGAAAGGACCAAGGTGAGTTAAGGCTACAGCAGCATTCTCTGAGTGTCAACTCCCTGAGCAGAATCACCTAGAATCTTGGCCATAAAGCAAATTCCTGGGCCTGACCTTAGGCGTATTCAGTCATTTCTGCAGTCGGGGTCACCAAAGTCCAAGAATCACACTTGAAAACACTGGTTCAGGATTGGGGTTTAGAATGGAGAGTTTGAGATAAAACCGGGATTATTAATTAGCCTAAACTCTGGTTAGAATTGACTGAGAATGTAAATAATCTTTCTGTAATGCTTTTATTTAGTTATTTATTTTTGTCCGTGCTGGTTCTTTGTTGCTGTGAGGGCTTTTCTCTAGTTGCAGTGTGTGTCTTCTCATTGCAGCCACTTCTCTCGTTGTGGCGCTCAGGCTCTAGGGCGCTCGGGCTTCAGCAGTTGTGGCGTATGGCTTAGTCGCTCCTTGGCATGTGGGATCTTCCCAGATCAGGGATCAAACCCATGTCCCCTGCGTTGGCAGGTGGATTCTTTACTACTGAGCCGGCAGGAATGCCCGTAAATAATCTTTATATCTGGAGAGTCACCGCTTTGAAATCTAACACCCTAGCTCTCTCACTTCCAGATCACCCAGAGAAGATGCGGATTTTCAAGAGAAAGTCAATCCAGACACTGATGACAGCCACAAGGAAGGACACGAGAAGCCTCTGTGCAGATAATGGGAAAGAACCCAGCATCTTTTAGAATGAACTGAAGAGAGTTTTCGGTCATGCTCCTAGGAGCAGAGTGTGCTTCCAGGAATCTTTGGCGGGACAATAAGAAATCAGGGTTTTTTTCAGGTTCTCTTCTTTCCTAAGGCACCACCCCAATTTTCAGATTAATTCAAATCTCCCCTGAGATAGATGTTGGAGGCCCCATTTTTATACACTTATTTGCCCTAGTCTAGATTCATTTGAAGGTGAAATGTAGGGGCTTGGAATAGGAAGGAATTACTTTAAAATATAAAATTAGAGCCATAGCATCATGATAGATGACTTAAAGTTTGCCATCATTATCACTGGCTTATTTTGAGAATGTTGCCTATAAAATTATTGTATTTATTTTTATATATCTACTTTAAATAACATGTTTTGAAAACATGTTATTCCTACAGTTTTGTGATGGATATTATAGTTGTTGTGTATAGGTAAATACAAATTTGTATACATTTTCAAGAGGTTTTTGTGTTTTTAATCTATTATATTTACATAATATATCGATTCTACTTGTAGCTAGGTAGGTTATTCCTCCTAATTTTTGTAAACATAAATTTTAACTTCTAAAGTTCTTATTATTCAATTGTGGAAATTCAGCTGTAATTTTTTTAAACTTGTCTTGAGATGTTTGTATGTAATTTTAGATTATTGAAGAGGATAATGCTGTGTAGCTTTTAGGGAAATATAATAAAGATGAAACTCTTCTCACAGTCATGATGTGTGTGGTCATTACCAGTTTGGTTTGCTTGTTTGCAGTCAAATGAGATGTTATGTTGCTTAATGGTGTGGTGATTATCTAACCACATTTCTTAACTCTGAAAAATAGTCCTGAATTATTTTCCATGTAGAAAAAGCAATAGAAGATGAGGCAGATCTCACATCATTAAAAAATTCAATACCAAGAGACAATTGCTGGGTAAAAGGAAAAACAGCTTTATTGAGGAAGCCGGCAACCCTGCGGAGAAGTTGGCTTCACGTCCCAAAAAACCAGCTCACCCCTCCCCAGGTTTTGCTCGAGGAATGTAAAGCAAGTAGAGGAAGGGGCTACATGCTGAAGAGCCAGTTATGGGGTAAGTCATCAGTTCATGGACATTCTTTTCATCTCTTGGTAATTTGAAATGAACACCATTAACCTCCAGGCAGGAGACCAGGAGACTTTGCTCTCTCAATGCAGGAGGCCTGGGGTTTAATCCTTGGTCAGGGAACTAGATCCCAAATGTTGCAACTAAGAGTCTGGATATCACACCAAAGATTTAGTCCCGTGTGCTGCAACTAATACCCAGGGCACCCGACTAAATATATATATATATATATATTTTTAATGACTTGGAAAAGCTAGATTTCTTCTTCCCTAGAAGGGAAAAGAAGGTATCCTAGACTAATACTCTGTTATTGCTAAGCTCTGTTTACTAACACTTTAATTAGATATCTCACAAACGACCAGAAGCAGACATGATAACCCCCTTCCCTTAGTTACCACAGTAGTCTGTGGACATGTAAGACTTAAAACACTCAGGAAAATATTATGGCTTTGTGCTAAAGAATCTGCCTGCCAATACAAGAGAGGTGAATTCAGTTCCTGGGTTGGGGAAGATCCTTTGGAGGAGGAAACGGCAACCCATTCCTGTATTTTTGCCTGAAAAATTCCATGGACAGAGGAACCTGTCAGGTTACCGTCCATAGGGTCGCGAAGAGTCGGACACGATTGAACAACTGAACATGCACAAGGAAAATATTAGGGCACCATGACATAAAAGGCAAGATGCCTGAAGAAGCGGTGACATTACAGACATTCCCTTAAATTAAAAGGAAATTTGATTCCCGCGGCCAAGAGGCCCATCCTCTCAACACAGCACCTCTTCACAACCTGATGAGGTGAAGACACTTAAGACGTTCCCTTAACTTCATGGGGCGTGGAGACTTCTGGGAAATAGAGTCCCGGTATTTGCCCGGTTCCCGGGGGCGGGCTCTGGCAGGCGGACTTCCGGCGTCCTCCAGCGCTGGAGCGCCTCGTCCGGTGTGCGTGGTCGCGCACGCGTACCGCCTCGGTGCCGCTGTCGCTTCCTGTCGCTGCCTGGGTCACCACTCACCCTCGTTCCCAGGCTCTGGCCTCCGGCAGGCGGACATTCCGCGGCCTGCGGGGCTGGAACGCCGTCCGGCCGGGTCGGCGTCCAGCGGGAGCGGGCTGTGCGCGCGAGGGTTCTCGCGGGCCGGGAGGAGGCTGGAGCGGGGACTCTCAAGCTCGAGCCCCAGAGCCCTCGGGCTGGATCGGAGAGGCCGGACAGGTGGCGGCGGCGGCGAAGAAGCGGCGGGGCTCGGGCCCGATCGTCTGCTGTGCGCGGACCTGTGAAGTCCTGGGAGGGACGCTGGCCTGAAGGGAGCTTGTCCTGTAGGCCCAAAGCCATCTCCTCGCCCGCAGCGGCCTCGGGAGGCGGAGAGGAGGGACTCAGCGAGAGGAACGCACCGGAGCAGCAGCCCCCGGCCGGAGCTTGGGGAGCCCGGGGCCGGTCAGCGAGTCCCGACGAGGTAGGTGGTGCGTCTGCGGCCTCCAGGCGGCTGTTGATCCTGCGCCCCTCGGAGAGCAGGGCTTGGGGAGCCCGCGCCAGACCCCACGACAGAGCGACTGGGAAGGTTTGACCGCTTTCCGGGGGTCGAGAGGCTGGGCTGGAAGGCAGGACCGGCTGCTCCGATTGGGCTCCCCCGGGGCTTGTGAGTTCTGGGTGCCCTGGGGCAGTGGGGGCCACAGGCTTGGCCCGGATGTGCCGCGTCCGCCCCTTCCTCCATCCCCGACGCCCCTCCTTTTTCTCTCGCCTTGAGATCCTGCACGTGTCTCTCAAGACTCATCAGCACTTGGTTCTGTAATCTAAGCCTTCGCTGACACACCACGCCCCCCTCTTCCGCGGGTTCTGCCAGGTGGACTGGCACTGGGTAGTTAGTGCGGGATGAGTCTTCGAGGCGTCTGTCCTGCTGCCTCAGTTGAGGGAGGAGGTGATTGGGCCTGAGAAGGGAGGTGACTTGTCCCAGGTTACCCGGTCTGCAGGTGGGATCATTAGCAAGATCAGACTCCAGGGGCAAGGGCTCTGTCCGACTGTATTGCAGCTTTCTTAATTAAAAAACAAACAACAACAACAAAAAAAACAACTTTACAGCGGTAACCAGGTTGAGTCAGATCATTTATAATGCCATGCCTTAATGCACATTTATCCCACTTTTGAGAGCTTCACATTTCTCCATTCCCATGGAATCTTTTATTTCAATCAGTTTAAAGAGACGGTAAGAGGAATATTTAAACAGTGCCACAGGGAGGATTTTTTTTTGCACTTTTTATTTAATGGTGGCACACTCTTTGAAAAGTGAGTCAGTATTTATATTCACCAGTGAGAGTAAACTGATGTTGTTGGAGTTACAGGGGTTCAGGTGTGTGTTTCTCCTGTAGGACCCCTTTAGCCTCTGAATGTTTCCAGAAGGTTCCTGCCTAGGTAGGCCATGTTACTCACGGCTTCAACTAATTGCTTCCCTTCCTCTAGGTACACCGGTTCACAGTCTAGCTTTTTCCAAGAGAAGCAGAAAATGAATGAATCCCAGGTGAGTTTTCCTGTCTGTTTATATATAATCACACTTTGTTCTATAATGCCTCTAAGGATGTATATAAGGATCCACACTTTTTAAATGGGCAGGTAGAAATAAATAAGACACTGTCATGTAAAATACACGTTACAGGGACAGATTGGCACCTGGACTCTGTTTAGTTCACATGTATAGGTAGTATGATGCTTTAGGATATTTACCTGGAATCCAGCTGTAAATATGATTGATTTTATAGAAAAAGGAAAATACCGTCCATCCCTTATGTGATTTGTGTTGACTACAAGGAGAAACCATTTCTTGGAGATTTTCATGTGCACATGAGAAAGGTGCCTATTGTGTGTTCGGAGTGTTTGGTGAATATCATTCACATCAAGTTGTTATTGTTGTGCAGGTATACTGTGTCCTTTCTGACCTGCCGATTTTCCCATCGATCATGAGCAAGGGCTGTTGAAATCTGCGGTTGTGGTTTTGTCTGTTTCTCTTTGCAATTCTGTCAGTTTTTGCTTCATGAATTTCATTAAAAGATACCTAAATATTTAAGATTGTTATGTCCTCTTGATTAATTAGCCACTTTGTCATTGTTCAGTGACCTCCCATCCTGGTAAGAATGTATACTGTGAAATGGAATCTCTGATGTTTATAAAGCCACTCCAGTTTTCTTTTGAGACATGTGATGTGCAATATCTTATTCTGTCCTTTAACTTTTAACCTATTTGCATCTTTATATGCAAAATACAGCATTTGAAGACAGCATATAGTTGGGTCTTGTTTTTTATTCAATTTGACAATTAATTCCTATTAATTGGGGTGTTTAGGCTATTTGCATATAATGTAAATATTAATACAACCAGTTAGCTTATAGTCTGGTGTCTTTATTTTCTGTTCATCTCATCTTCTTTGTCTTCCTTCCTTTGAATTGACTTTTTAAATTCCATTTTATACCTTTTGTTGGGTTGTTAGAACACTTGTTATTTTACTAGGTACTTTAGGGTTTATAATATGTAACTTTATCATAGTTTATATTCAAGTTATAGACTATTTCACTTAGCGTGTAAGAAGCTGCAGTTCCATTTCTCCCATCTTGGTCTTTACACTGTTGCATTTTATTTTTGCAGGTCGTACCAATCCCATAATACATCATTATTTTTAATTAGTAATCTTTATAAGAGTTTTAAGTGATGAGAGAAAATGCATAGTTCCCATTTCTGCTGCTTCTTTGTTTTGATCCACATTTTTATCTGCTGTCATTTTCCTTCTGCCTAGGGGGCTTTCTTTAATATTTCTTCTAGACCATACCATACTGTTTGTTGCTCAGTCATGTCCAACTCTAGGCGACCTCAGGGAATGTAGCTCACTTGGATCCTCTGTCTATGGAATTCTCCAGGCAAAAATGCTGGAGTGGGTGGCCATTCCCTTCTTCAAGGGAACTTTCTGACCCAGGGATCAAATCCCGGTCTCCTGCATTGCAGGTGGACTCCTTACTGTCTGAACTACCAGGAAGCCCTGTATTTCTTCTAGTTGATAATGAATTCTTTCAGCTCCTGTATGTCTGAAAATGTCTTTATTTTACCTTCCCTTTTAAAGGAATCATTGCTGCTATTGTTTTTTTCCTCTAGTACTTTGAATGTGTTCCTCCAGTGGCTTCTTGTTTACATTGTTTCTACCAGAAATCTGATGTTATCCTTATCTTTGTTCTTCTGTATATAAAATCTTTTTTTTTCTCCTCCTCTTGCTGCTTTTATTCTCTTTATCGCTGGTTTTTAGCCATTGGATTGTGATGTGTCTTGGTGACGGCACATCTCATTTTACTATGCCTCACAGCCTGTCCAAGAACAAAGAGAATCATTCCATTCATTCTCTTTCAGGAATGTTTTTAAATTTTTCTAGTATAGATTTTGTACATTTCTGTTGGTATTGTAAACTGCATGTATGCCTGAATTACATCTTTTTTCCTTTGTATGTAATGAGGTCTGTTGATTTTATGTGTGTTAACTATAAATTCTGTTACCTAACAGAGTTCCTTTTATTGATGTAGTTCCATTGTTGATTTTCTGAGTTTTCTAGGTATAATATATTATCTGTGAATAGAAATACTTTTTACTGACATTTTGTTAGGCCTGTAATTGTTTTCTCTAATTGGAGATGATGAGTGTTTTGCCTTGTTTCTAATCTTAGTGTAATCTTAGTGGGAATGTGTCTGTTATTTCCCCGTTAAATTAGTCCTGACTGTAGAACTCAGAGGACTGAAGCATAAATATGTGTTTATAAACTTAAAGTGTATATATGTGGTTGTATGTGTATATATCACATGTACCATGCCCGGTAGGGTATGAGTATGTATATACACAAGGCTTCTCTGATGGCTCAGTGGTAAAGAACCTGCCTGCCAACTCAGGAGATTCAGGTTCAACATGAGTTGAGAAGATTCCCTGGAGGAGGAATTGGCAACCCGCTCCAGTATTCTTGCCTGGGAAATCCCATGGACAGAGGAGCCGGTGGGTTACAGTCCATGGGTTTGCAGAAGACCCACACAACTTAGCAACTGAATAACACCACCACATACACATATTCATCTTAGTGAAGTATCCATCAATTCCTATTTTCTTGAGGGTTTTTTTTGTTTTGTTTTGTTTTTTAAATTAGGATGCATTTGAATATTTTCAGAGGTCTTTTCAGCATCTTTGGAAATGTGACACTTTTCTTCTAGCTGTATTACAATAGCAGATTGTATTAATGAATTTCTGAATATTAAACCAGATGATATGCTTAGAAAATGTCCCATTTAGTTTTTTTTTTTTTTTTTTTTGATTGCTCAGTCTTCTAACCCCTGTCACTTCTTGTCTTCTGAACTAACTTAAACCAGAAGACTTTTACTTCCTATGTGTGTGCTCAGTTAGGTCCAACTGTTTGAGCCCCTTTGGACAGTAGCCCGCCAGGCTCCTCTGTCCATGGGATTTTTCAGGCAAGAAATATTGGAGTGGGCTATAGTTAAACTAGGGTACCTAGTGTTGTTGTTGTTGTTGTTTTCTCTATAACTTTAGGATTTTTTCCTAATCGTAAAATTTTGGAAATTTTTTCTGAATATTTCTTGATCTATTTTTCCCCCAGTGTTGTTCTTTGCAGATTATCTGGCCCCTTTTAAGGATGTTTTGTTTTATTTTGTTTGTTTATTTTTATGATCTTTGGTTCAGAAATCTCTGATGATTTTTCATTGTTCATCCTCTACAATCTCTTTCTGAAAATGTTGGATCTGGCTTTCATCCCTCTGATTTTTCTTTCATCATTCCAATTTCTTGTTTTGAGAGAAATTTTCTAAGTTACATGTCCTGTGTCCCATTTGATAATCAAGCTTCTTACTTCAGGATTTTTTTTAAATTCCACATTCCAGTCTTCAATTTCTAAGTATCTCCAGTTGCTTTTTCTTAGCAGAATGCTCTCATTTTCTGGAAGCAATATTCTGTTTAATTTATTATAAAATAGAAGTCAGTGTGAGTTGTTTTCATTTATGAATTTGGTTTCATCATTGTTGTTTATCCTGATGCTTATTTTTTATTTATGTTGTTTCCCTCAGCTGACAATTCTTGATTTTTAAAAAATTTCATCTTTTGAGAAAATAATTTCTAATCAGTGATAGCTCAGTGGTAAAGTATCCACCTACCAGGGCAGGAGACACAGGTTTGATCCCTGGATTATGAAGATCCCCTGGAAAGGAAATGGCAGCCTGTTCCAGTATTCTTGCCTGGGAAATCCCATGGACACTGGAGCCTGGTGGGCTACAGTCCATGGATTCCCAAAAGAGCTGGACACAGCAACTAAGCAGCAACAGCAGTGTGGACGCACTTAACCAGTGGCCACACCTCCCTCCTCTTTCCTCCAGGGAGGGGGTGGCTGCCGAGCTGTGGCAGGGAGTGGGTGGGGTGCGTCATTAGAGAGGCATCACGGCCTTTTCTTCCTCCACGTTTTTTATTGTGAGAAAATGCATGTAACAAAAGTTAGTATGGTATCCGTTTCTAAGTGTACAGGATAGTGGTCTTAGGGACATTCATGTTTTTGTGCAGTCATCACCCCTATCCATCTCCATCTGTTTCTCATCTTTCAAAACTGAAACTCTGTACCCATTAAACACTGACTTCCTATTCCCCTTCCCCAGCCCCTGGCGGTCACTATTTTCCCTCTATTTCTAGGATTTTGACTACTCTGAGTACCTCATCTAAGTGGAATTATGCAGTATTTGTCCTTTTGTGACTGACTTATTTCACTCAGCATAATATCCTTAAAGGTCATCCATGTGGTACCATGTATCAGAATTTCCTGCCTTTTTAAAGCTGAATCACATTCCATTGTGTGTATTATCAGATTTTGCTTAACCATTCATCCATCGATGGATGGTTATTTCTGTGTTTTAGCCTTTTTTTTTCTCCCATGCTTTTAGCTTTTAATAATGTTGCTATGAACCTGAGTGTACAGTATCTCTTCAAGGCCTTGCTTTTGTTTTTTTTTTTTGGAGGGTGGAGACCCAGAAGTGGAATTGCTGAATTATGTGTTAATTCTGTTTTTCATTTTTCGGGGAGCTACCATGCTGTTTTCCATAGTAGCTGCACCATTTTACCTTCCCACTTAAAATGCATAAAGGTTCCACTTTCGCCACTTCTTGTGAATTGTAGAGGATTCCCTAGGTTTAGAGGATTTCCCCTGAACTCAGCTAAACTTGCAAAGCCTGGCCTGCTTTTTAAAATGGTTCACTTCTCTCTTGTTAGACCACGTGCCAACTTGTATGTGTCACTCTAATAATACCTCAAGCAGTCATTTAAGCAGCACATTTCATTGCTCCCAGAATGAGATGCTTGAGATATCATTTGAAGGCAGTAAAAATCTTAGCCAAGCAGATGGCTCCAAGCAACTGGTGAGAACAGAGGGGCCAGAGGATGAAAGCACTGAACTGGGATGGCTGACTGCTGGACTACACCAGCATGAAGAGGTGGGAGGCAGAGACCCTGCCCGTAGAGGCCACTGAAGAGAATGACGGAGTGGAGTGCATGTGTTCTCTGACCCAGTGTCTCCCCAGTAGGCTGTAAGCTGTTTTAAGCTGGAGTGGGGTTTCATCTTTCTTCATCCTCTGATAGAGAACTCAGGTGCTTTAAATGCAAAGTTGGAACTCTTTTTTATTTCTTTCAGTTTGAGAGTTTTTTGGAAGTTTTGTTTTTTGACACATTAAAGAACCCAAAGGTAGTGTGTTTCTAACATGGCTTGTTTTCCTCTCAACATCTGCTAACACACATGAGGCTTTCACGCTTCACAGTTACCTTTCCCAGTGAGCTGGGTGAGCTCCCGTCCTTGTGTGTCAGGTCCATATCACCCAGTTCCCATCATGGTGCCATTACAGGGGTCAGTATCGTTCAGGGATGTGGCCGTGGACTTCACCCAGGAGGAGTGGCAGCAGCTGGACCCTGATGAGAAGATGACCTACAGGGACGTGATGCTGGAGAACTACAGCCACCTCGTCTCTGTGGGTGAGGAGAACTGCTTTCTGAGTTGCTGCTCTATGGGGGCTTCCAGCTTAAGGATTTTATGCTTGACTTTGAGGAAATCAATGATAAGACCATTTAATTCCTTTTGGGCATCAGGTAGAGTAATTTATATTTTTGCTTATCCATTGAATGGCTCTAGTTTGATTAAGTGCAAAAATAGACACTTTATTCTGCAGCTCCTGAGGCAGCAGCTTCTGTTTAGGGACCCAGAACCCAGCAGCTGATCCATGTTGGCTCTTTCTCATTCACAGGGTATGACAGCACCAAACCCAACGTGATCATCAAGTTGGAGCAAGGAGAAGAGCCATGGGTAGCAGACAGCAAGTTCCTACAGCAGCAGCATCCAGGTGAGGTGGTGGGATGTGATGTTTGTAAGTGGTCACTTAGTTTTATGTGTGGAGATTGACCCTAAAGCTAGAGTCAAGCCTGCAGTAGGCCCTTGAGTACTGTTCTCATCCTATAATTTGGTGTGTTCAGATTCACAAGATTTGTTTAATTTTATTCTTTTTTAGAAAAAGTCTGGAAAGTTGGTGACCTGATAGAGAGAATCCAAGAAAATGAGGATGAATGTTCAAGGCAAGCTGTATCAATCAACAGCAGAACCCTGACCGAGGAGAGAGAGGATGCATTTGATAAAACATATAACATGGAAACAAGTCTTGCTCCTTCAAATCTAATGTCTCATAATTGTGTCTCATGTGGGAAGACTTTGGAATCTACTTCAGAATTAATTATTAGTGATGGAAGCTATGCAAGAAAGAAACCTGATGAGTGTAGTGAATGTGGGAAAACATACGGAGAGAAACTCTATGAATTTCATCAAAATGGGGAAGCCTGTTCTCAAAATGAAGAAAGTATTCAGAAAATTAGTATTTTGGAGAAACCCTTTGAATATAATAGATGCACAGAAGCCTTAGACAATGAAGCCGTTTTCATTACTCATAAGAGCACTTATATGGGGGAGAAACGCTATGAATGGAATGATTCTGGATCAGACTTCATCGAGATGTCAAATTTTAACATATACCAGAGATCGCAGATGGACTTGAAGCCCTTTGAATGCAGTGAGTGTGGAAAATCCTTCTGCAAAAAGTCAAAATTCATTATACATCAGAGGGCTCACACAGGAGAGAAACCTTATGCATGTAACGTATGTGGGAAATCCTTCAGCCAAAAAGGAACTCTCACTGTGCATCGGAGATCACATTTAGAGGAGAAGCCGTATAAATGCAATGAGTGTGGGAAAACCTTCTGTCAAAAGTTGCACCTCACACAGCACCTGAGGACTCATTCAGGAGAGAAGCCCTATGAATGTAATGAGTGTGGGAAAACCTTCTGCCAAAAGACACATCTGACCCTACACCAGAGAAACCATTCAGGAGAAAGACCCTACCCATGTAGTGAGTGCGGGAAATCCTTCTCCCGTAAGTCAGCTCTTAGTGACCACCAGAGAACCCACACGGGAGAGAAGCTTTACAAATGCAATGAATGTGGGAAATCCTACTACCGGAAATCCACCCTCATCACACATCAGAGAACACACACAGGAGAGAAGCCCTACCAGTGCAGTGAGTGTGGGAAGTTCTTCTCTCGGGTATCATACCTCACTATCCATTACAGGAGTCACTTAGAAGAGAAGCCCTATGAATGTAATGAATGCGGAAAAACCTTCAACCTCAACTCAGCCTTTATTAGACATCGGAAAGTACACACAGATGAGAAGCCCCACGAATGCAGTGAGTGCGGGAAGCTCTCACTCCTCACCAGCCTTCACACGACTCATCTAGGAGAGAAGCCCTATGAATGTAGTGAGTGTGGGAAAACCTTTCTTGAAAACTCAGCCTTCGATGGGCACCAGCCACTTCCCACAGGGGAGAAGTCGTATGGATGTAACATATGCGGGAAGGTGTTCTCTGAGCTGTCATTCTACACCATACATTATAGGAGTCATTCGGAAGAGAAACCCTATGGGTGTAACGAGTGTGGGAAAACCTTCTCCCATAACTCATCCCTCTTCCGACACCAGAGAGTCCACACGGGAGAGAAGCCTTATGAGTGTTACGAGTGTGGGAAGTTCTTCTCTCAGAAGTCTTATCTAACAATACATCACAGGATCCACTCGGGAGAGAAACCCTATGAATGTAGCAAGTGCGGGAAAGTCTTCTCTCGGATGTCAAACCTCACTGTGCACTACAGAAGCCATTCGGGAGAGAAGCCCTATGAATGTAATGAATGTGGGAAAGTCTTCTCTCAGAAGTCATACCTCACTGTGCATTACAGGACTCATTCAGGAGAGAAGCCGTATGAATGTAATGAGTGTGGGAAAAAATTCCACCACAGGTCGGCCTTCAACAGCCATCAGAGAATTCATAGGAGAGGGAACTTGAGTTTACTTGACATGGGAAGTCTCCTCTGAAGTCAGTTCTCATTCTAGAAAACCCTCTGCACATAATGGGTGTGGGAAGTCCAGCTGAGAGTCAGATACCACTGTCTGAGAGTTCCTGTTTCTGAATAAGGAAAAGCATTTAGGCATTGGGTTGATTCTAACCTGAATTTTCACAAAAGACCAATCCCTAAAGACACAAGAAGCAAGGCTTTCAGCAACTCATTGGACAACTAGACAGTTTATACAAGAGTAAAACTCTATAAATATTTAATATTTATTTTGGATTCCAGTAGTATTTACATATCAGGGAATCATACCGAGGCAAAATCTGTTGAAGCAATGAATGTGGAAAATACATTGTCTTGGCAGTTGTTATACTAAAAGCCATATTTCTGACATAAAATCTAATGTTTATAGGAACAGTATCAGAAGCTATCAGCTCTGAATAAACCATTGCAGAAAATGAAGTTTTAAAATCTTCTGGAGTTGATAATGAGGACTCTAGCATTAAATATGTACATGGCAGTTTCTATCACATTTCCAAAATGTGATTAACATTAATTCTATGCAAGTTTTGATTTAAATAATTTGTGAAAAGGCAGTATTCTTATTTGAGTATTAAGCTGGCAAAATGTACTAATGTAAGCGTATTGTTGAGGTGTTTGACAGGTACCAAATAGTTAAAATTCATAATTTTCTACTCTTTTGAGGCATTTTCAAATGGCCTTTTAATTAGTACTTCATCAACAAAGGAGCCAGTGACTTTTGTACAGCTTCCAACTGCACTGGAGCAAAAAAACTTTAAAATACTATTTTCATAAACCATGCATAGATCACTTGGAATCTAGTCTTTCAGTGAAGGACAGCTATACTGCTCACACTATAAAATACACCCCTCTCTCCTGCCAGTCTTGTTTTTTAACCCACAGGTTTGAGTGTGCAGTTTGCCACTATGATGTAATCCAGAAATTCTCCCTGTGCTTTATTTGGTATGAATCTGGTGTCATTACTTTGTGTACTGATGCTTATTCCAGAATTTTGAAAACAAATTGATGCAGTATTTCTAGCAGTCATTTTTGGTTGATTAATGCAGTGTCCCTTCTACCCTCTTTACTCACTGGAAGAAGTTAGGTATCTCCTATTACTTCACATAACACAGAGGGTGAATCCTGAGTGACCTAAACCCATCATGATAATAATCATTCTGATTATTGGTAACTTGTTTATAGTGGTCACATGACTGAATCCTGGGCTAACATAACAGAGACAGTTCTGGAAAAAAGATAACAAAAGAGTGATCAAATGGGTCTTACTCCAGGAATGTGAGGATACATAATAATAATATAAAAAATCACTATAATCTATCACATTGAAGAAAAGTAATCTGTTATGCAGGAGACTCGTGGAATTAGCATCCATTTGTGTTCTTAACAAACCACATATAGAATAGAACTTCCTTTATTGGATAAATAATATCTTCTGCTACAACAAACAGCATATTGAATGGTGAAATATTGGAACTTTTCTCCCAAGAGAAAAAGAAAGTGGTACCTGCTCTCCCTGGTTTTATTCAGTATTGTGCAGAAGGACCTAGCAAGGGAAGCAAAAGAACGAAAAGACCTAAGGACTACAAGTAAAACTTGCTTGCAGATGGCATGCTTTTGTAAATGGAAAATCCTAGGGAATATTCAGATAATTAACATTGAGTAAATTGAGCAGAATCCCTGCATTCAAGGTCATTATGCAAAAATTGGTTTTAAATATACCAGCTACAAACATAAAGTGAAAAGTTTAAAGCAATACCACTTACAGTAATAACAGAAATCCTTAAGTGCCTGAGGGGGGGAAATTATCTAACACTGTGTTTTCAAGAATTGGGTCCAGAAAAAAAATTCCAGAAGATTCAGTGTGATACAACCTGTTAATTGTTTCCAGGACAGTCTTAACACATTATTGACTAGAGACTCATTAATGCCAGAGGCATTAGTTTCTGCAAAAATCCCCTGGTCAATGGTGTGTCAAAAAGATGTCAGTTTTCCCCAAATTAATTCATATATTCAATGTGATCCTAAAATGCTAGCATTTTTTAATGGAAATGAATTCTCAAATTCATGTGAAAAATTTAAAGACCAGTAACAGTCAAAGCTATCTTCTAGAACAGATAGAAGTAGAGGACTTACAGTACCAGATATCAAGACCTGTTAGAAAGCCATAGGAATTATCCTGTGGTGTTGGCACAAAGGTAAACAAATTGATCAGTGAAATTATAGTAGAGATTCCAGAAAACCTGTACATAATTCAGTCACTTTTGGCAAAGGTGATATTGTGTTGTAATGTGGGGAAGGCTATTGTTTCCAATAAACGGTTTTTTTATTAAATTTTATAATTTAATAGAAAATAGACCAATTGAAATGGAGTCACAGATTTAAGTATGAAATGTAAAATAGTCAACTTGGCAATTCAGACACCTGGCAGCAGAGTCTAGTGTAGAAGAATGCATGGTAGATGACCAGATCATATTTGGGACTTGGCAGGCTACACAGTTTCCTTTACGACTGCTCGACATTGAACAGAGATGTCCCAGTAAGACCATTTGCAGACACTGGTGGAGGTCTGGATTTGGCCAGCAGGCTGTAGTTACTGACCCCTGATCTAAAATTAAAAGAACTCCTACAGATCTACAAGAAAAAAGAAATGGGTGAAAGACTTGGACATCACAAAAGAGACTATCTGCACTGCAGATACATGAAAAGGTATGTTACTTTTCCTAGTAATCTGGAGAAGTGAAGTGAAGTCGCTTCAGTTGTGTCCGACTCTGCAATCCCATGGACTGAATGAAGCCTGCCAGGCTCCTCCACCCATGAGATTTTTCAGCCAAGAATAGTGGAGTGGGTTGCCATTTCCTTCTTCAGGGGATGTTCCTGACCCAGGGATTGAACCTGGTTCTCCCGCATTGCAGGCAGACTCTACCGTCTGGGTCACCAGGTAATTCCTAATCTGGAGAAGGCAGATTTAAAACCCCATGTGGCACTGCTGCCCACCTCTGAAGTGGTTAAAATGAAAAGCATAAAAAAGCATCAAGCTCTGGCAAGGATGTAACAGAAACCCATCTACACTGCTGGTGCTGTAGCCCACTGATAGAACCGTTTGGGAAAGCTGGCACTTGGAGCCAAACCTGTGTGTCCACCCTTTTAACCCAAGCCTAGCAGTCATGCATGCGCGTGTCCATTGTACATGTAGATGTCCACCAAGGGACGTGTCCTGGAGTGTTCATGGCATAAAACTCAAAAACAACTCTGAAGGCACCTGTGCAATAGAACCTTAAATGTCAGTGGTGTTTCCACCAGAGAATGCTATAAAGCAAAGAGAAAAATGAAAGTCGCTCAGTCATGTCCAACTCTTTGTGACCCCATGGACTGTACAGTCCATGTAATTCTCCAGGCCAGAATACTGGAGTGGGTAGCGTTTCCCTTCTCCAAGGAGCAGGGAGGATGAGTGAACAATAAGCACAGGTAATAACAGTTTCACATCTAATGCTGAGTGAGGAAATCCAGACACAAAAGCAAACAGACTATGATCCCACCCACACAAAGTACAAGAACAGGCAAAACTTGTCTATGCAGTTAGAAGTCAGGATAGCAGTCAGCTTCAGCAAAGACATGACAAGGAGTATTTATCTGGTGCTGGTGATAATTGGTTTCTAAATCTGGGTGCTGACTATCTGAGTGTTCAGTGCACTCAAGATACGTGTGTTTTTCTGCATGTATATTACACTTCCATAAAACGTTTTTAAAAATCAAAGATGTCTACCATTTTTGTTGCTCAGCCCTTTAGCCATATTTTTCTAGATGTACACGAATATGCTGCATAACAGGAACTAAATGGTAGATTTTGCATAACTGTGCAGGAAATACTCTTAGTTTTGAGGGCCACTACCAAGATTTCCTACATTGTGACCTTAAAGGTTAGTATAATGTATATTTTCAGTAAATATTTGGAAAGGAACAGGGCTATTACATACATTGTCATGCTCCCCTTTGGCATATGTAAATGGGTCTGGAACATATAAATAGGTCTGGACAACCTCTTCAATAAAGAACTGATGTGTGTAAGCCTTACCAGTTTTCTCAGATGAAGTATTTTTTTATATTTCTTAATTTGGGGGTGCATCTTAACCATCACCTTGTCACAGAGGTGGCCTTTCCTTGAGGTCAAATACAGTGGTGAGTTTGACGTGATGAGAAATTTAAGTTTTCAGGTTATCCTTTCAGCGAACGTGAAATACAGTTAACAGTGCAAATGTTACTGAGTGAAGGATATAGTTAATTAAGACCTTACAGCATAAAAGGTAAAAACCCTCAGCATGGGAAATGGGGAAGGTTGGCTTGGAGTATGGCACATCAATGAAGAATTAGGACATTAATTGGAGTGAGAGAGAAGTCGCTCAGCATGTCCAACTCTTAGCGACCCCATAGACTGTAGCCTACCAGGCTCCTCCATCCTTGGGATTTTCCAGGCAAGAGTACTGGAGTGGGTTGCCATTTCCTCATTTCCTTCTCCAGGGGATCTTCACCCAGGGATCAAACCCAGGTCTTCCGCATTGCAGGATGGAGTGGGCTGTGTATTATTAGTGCCTTGCTTGCTGGTGGAGGCGTGACCAAGGAGTTAGGGGTGACCAATGGAGGTGTGACCCTCACATTGGCTCACCGTTCCCTCTGTCTCCTGGGCTCACGCACTAGGTATGTGGTCAAGCCAGGCCACGCCCACTGCTTGCATCATAAGCCCACTTAATATATTTACTCGTGTTCAACTTAGAGCCTGTTAACTCCAGGCTTTATCTCTAAATTCTCTTAAATAGGTCAAAAGACCTTAATGCAAGACCACTTAAACCTGAGGGCAAAAATTCACCAACGGATCCTTATTCCCTCCCAAGTTATGTCCAGGTTTGTTGTCTAACCACCTGAGCCCTTTAGAGGGGATACATATGATATGTGGTGATGATAATGTCACAGGTTTCCCAAGTTATATGAGGGCCATAAGGGAAGAAGGTGACTCCTCGGTCACCACAGGTAATCACGACAAAAAATAAATTCCAGTTCACATTGAAGAACTCAAAACCCTTACATTATAGTTCCTTCCAGACTGATGAACAGCCCTTGAATCGCTGACTTGTGAGCAAAGGGTGTGGAGTGGGAACAGAGACAGTACAGCTGTGCCCGATGGAGTAACAGGAAACAGATTTAATCTCCTGCTAAACAACGAAAAAACTGGACACTAGAGACGATACCAGGGCTTCCGGAGTTGGGGAGTGGCTTTTCCCTGGGGGCGTGGCATTCATAACAAGTTGGGGGTGGGCGTAACAGTTGGGGGCGGGGCCAGGCGGGGGCGTGGTCAGCAGTGGTGTTCGACTTGGGCTGAGAGGCTCATCGGCTCCACAGGCGAGAACCGCTCAGGCCTGCGGGCCGGAGAAAGGTGGCAGACCTGCGAGTGAGGCGCCAGGCCCGTGGAAGCGGGGAGACAAAGGGCGGGGCCTCTGACCACCCACCCCTCGCCCCCTCCTAGCCGCCCCGCCTGCCCAGCATGTGGCGCCCACTGATCCTGCTGCTGTTGCTGCTGCTGCTCCCGGCCGCCCCCGGCCCCGCAGCCACTGCCGCTCCCATCCCGGAAGCCAAAACCCAGGAGAGCCTGCAGCAGAGCCTCCTCCAAGGTCACAGCAGCCTCCCGTTGGGGGCAGGGGAGGACAGGGAAGAGGGGCGGAGGCAGACAGCAAGGGCGGGAGCCAGAGGGACACCAAGAAGGGAGAGACATAGACAGACATACAAGGAGGGGGCCTGAGGGACAGAGGCGATTGGGCAGGACAGATGCGGGGCAGGAATAAAGAGATGATGGGACAGAGGGAGGTGGGGCGGGGGCAGGGACGGGTGAGAACAGGGGACAGGATGAGGGTGGACTGGTCCGGCCCTGAGAGTCAAGAGGATGGAGAGATATGGGGTGGGAGGGACACGGGAACAGGCCTGGAGGGGCATCCGAGATCCACCCCGACACCTGCTCCAAGCCTGGGGGATGTGCCTGTGGCCTCTCTCCAGGAACTGCCCTGCACAGAGAACCAGGGCGCTGACTGGGGAGGGCACCCTTCCAGCCACACCTGGAGTCGGCTTGTTCTTCCCCAGGTCCCCAAGCTGGAGAAAACAGAGGCCAGCGGGCAGTCGCAAGCCACCTCCCTCACTTTGGCTGTCCTCCTGTGGCATGACGTGGCTGCCACCGCGGTGCAGCCCTGAAGCCCCGGAGGCAGGCCTGTGGCTCTATGAGAAACATCCAGGGTTGTGGGGGGGAACTGGGGCTTAGGCTCAGCATCAGGGGCTGGGCGTGGGCATCAGAGCACTGGCAGGGGACATGTACCCTCTGTTGCTTCTTTTTGGATTATTAAAATTGTTTTGAGGTTAAAGTGATGACATGTTCATTGACACCTTTGTTCTGTGTTCTGGGGTCCAGTGTTGGGGGCACAGGCCACAGGGCTGTCTGGGGCCTGTGGGCAGCAGAAGTCATAACTCCAGCTCTGGGGATCCTAACTATTGTCTGGAGAGACCCCTACTCCATCCAAGCTGGAGGCACTGGCCCATAGAGACATCTGCCTTCAGGTGGGCAGAGGGGGAATGCCTGGGTATCAGGAAAAGAGCCAGGGGCAGAGATGGAGGCCAGAAAGGGCAGAGAGCCTGGGGCTGGCAGAAGAAGGCAAGATGGGTGAATATAAACTGGCCCAGCAAGGGTAGGGGTGTAGCTGGCACAGGTGGGGTGCGCCAGGGGCCTGGAGTGACCATGCCTGATGGAGACCTCGGGCAGCAGGAAATGGGTCCCAGGTGGAGCAGGGAAGCCTCCAGGAGGTGTGATGGTTGCCCTGCCTGCACTGTGGCCGCGGTGTGATGCTGAGTGTCAACAACTGACTCTCTGAATAAACCGAACCCTGATTGGTAATGCTTGCCAATTTTCTTTTCTTTTTTGGCTGGGCTGGGCGGCATGCAGGATCTTCCCTGACCAGGGATCAAACCTGTGTCCCCTGTAGTAGTAGCATGGAGTCTTAACCACTGGACCACCAGGGAAGTCCTGTCAATTTTTACAGTGTAAATAATCCTACTCTGGCCTATCTAAACATACCAATATGACCTGTACATTCTGCTTCTCAGAAAAGACAACTAACTCCATCTTTCCCCTTGAGCCTGCTGGTGCACACAATGATTTTTAGGTCGCTGGCCAGCAGCTCTTCAATGCAGTTGGGGCTTCAGTGATCTCTCTCTGCTTTTTTCACTAGAGCAGTACTTTATGCTACCCATCATTTCCATTGACCATACTTCGGATGCATGATGCTCAGTTATCTGAGGAAGACAGGCCAAGGATGTTAGTATTTTATTTCCAAAAGTGGGTTTCACCATCATGGGATATAAATTGAGATCTGAAAAAATCTTATACTGTGGGCAGGACTCCTCGTTTCCAGAAAGACCTCTCAGGAAACACAGGATGTTTTTCCACCTCCTTTGCCCCCTGCTCACCTGGACTGGTAAAGAACCCGCCTGCCAGTACAAGAGATTTGGGTTCAGTCCCTGGGTCGGGAAGATCCCCTGGAGGAGGGCATGGCAACCCACTCCAGTATTCTTGCCCCGAGAATCCCATGGACAGAGGAGCCTGGCGGGCTAGAGACCATGGGGTTGCAAAGAGTCGGACACGACTGAGCACAGACAGACACACACAGCTAGACTCACAGTATGTGTGAGTTTGAAGAAGCAGTGAGTGCAGAGTTGACCCAACCCGGTCTCTCCGGGGCCCCCTCTTCTCGGGTCCTTCTTCCCGTCACAGGAGACATCTATCACGATGTCACCTGTGACTGGCACGCCTAGGCTCCAGAGCGGCTCGCCGACCACCCTGGGCAGGAGTGTGTAGGATTCTCGGTGGAGAAATGAACCCACGAGGGAAGGTGGGCTTCCTGGGGCGGAAACCACCGCGGTCTCGGACCTGCGGGCAGCCCTGCCCTCTGGCGGCAGAACTCGGAACTGCACCGCCACCTCGCGTTCATTCTTTACGGAATTGTTCCCCCTCTCCAGGTGGGCCCCCTCCGTGTTGGGGACCTGGGGACACCCCAGTCGTGAGCGTCCTGTGGGCTAACAATCTAATAAGGAGATAGACAACAGTTTGATTAAAACAATTACTGCTGTGAATGAAGCAAGGGTCCGAAGGAGGTGATAAGGGGCGGGGGGGGGTGGGGTGGGGGTGGGCATTGAAGACCAGGGACTTTAATGAGGTTTGCAAGCTGGCCTCTGGGTTCCAGGGGCTGGAACCTATGCCTCCGGGGCTACTCTGGGCTGGAGAGCAGGGATTCTCGCTGGGTTCCCCATGCTGGTCTCTCCTCCTCCTCCTCCCAGGCTCTGAGTGCTGGGCTGTGGGCCCCCTGGTGCTGGGGCCTTTGGGTGGCCCCTGCCCGAGACCTGGGCTCCTGTCTCCCCAGAAAGGCATCAGGGTTTGGGTGGCAAAAGGTCTTGGGGGAAGTTCTTCATTTTCCGGATGCACAACAAGCCAAACAGTGACGTGCAAGGCACACAGCAAAGAAAAGGGTTATTATTCACGAGACCTCCGGGAAAGAAGAGAACAAATCTCGACGCACCTGCTTGAAGGGGAGGGGCTTGGGATACTTGTGGGATAAAGCTGCGGCGTGGGGCGGCACGTGGGGGAAGGTGATTGGAGAGAAGGTTAAGGTGCGGTCATCCTGGCACTGCGCAGGCGCGGCGGAGCTTCCGGCTTCTTCCTGGAAGCCGAAGGGCGGCTCCAGCACGTTCTGCAGGTGGAGCTCGTGGCTCTCTGACGTCAGAAGGCACGTTTCCACGTGCCCAAGTGGAGAGTCCGCGGGATTAACCGGTCTTAACCAGTGGCTTCAAGTTCCCTGAGAAATAACTTGGGCAAACATCTTATTGGTTAGGCCGCTTGGAGGATGTTCACGTCTTTTGTACCGACAGTTAAAAAGCCAGCTGGATGCTGAAGTCAGGGTACAGTTGATTATTTATTAAGCAAGTTATAGTTTAATGGATCTGAAGACTGCCCTCAGTTTCAAAAAGACTGAACCCTCTTCTCCCTGATGCCATAGACCCACCCCAAGACCGAGATGGAGGTGAGAGTTCCAGCCTCAAGACCTGTGCCCAGGAGACCCCAATGTCAACCACACGTCAATCCGCCCTGTAGAGAATTCCAGAGCCCCTGGAAAGGAGGGGCTGGGTTGGCGGGGGGGTGAGGGGAGTGGCGGTGTGCCCCTGAGAAGCGTGGGGAAGACTTGGGAGCCCGAGGAAGCTGCGCCAGCTGGAGAATGCGCACAGCTCAGGAGTAGCTGCGCCAGCTGGAGAATGCGCACAGCTCAGGAGTAGAGCGGAAGGTGAGAGCTCAGGCACAGACACCCGGCTCCCGTCCTCCCCCGGATGGTCTCTGCTGAGATGTAACTGCTTCCTGGTCAAATTTTGGGCCCCCATTTCCCCATCTGCAAAATGGGAACAGGAGTGGCTCTTCCCACAAGAGGCAGATCCCCGTTGTCTTGGGCTGCTGTGTCTGATGGGAGTGTGAAGTCTGAGCGTGTGAAGGAGTGTGCTAATCAGCTTTTGTAGGTGTTATCATAGATGATTTGGCCTCTGCTGATTGTAGGGCTGAACTGCGCACCAAAGGTGTTCCTGGGTTTGTCCCGGGAGGGCACGATGTCCCTCTGGTTTAGCGGGGAACTTCGAGTAATGAACTCAGTCGATGCCATTGACTTCCTCTTATTGCTCAGTCATCGTATCGGTTTAATCCCAGATACAATTTGTTACAAGATTTTAAAAAATATTTCTTTTGATTGCTCCGGGTCTTAGTTGCAGCACGTGGGATCTTCGATCTCCCTTGCTGCCTGCAGGATCTTTAGTTGTGGCGTGAGAGTTGTGTAATGCAGGTTCTTAGTGCCGGCATGTGGGATCTAGTTCCCTGATCAGGGATGGTACCTGGGCCCCCTGCATTGGGATCGTGGAGTCTTAGCCACTGGACCACCAGGAAAGTCCTCCAGGTACATTTTAAAGCAATGGGATCCTTCCAGGTCTCTAATTTCCACATGTGGAGGGAATGCCTCCTCCCCCCCCAGAACAGCGCAGAGCTCCGCCCCCTGGTGTCAAGGTGTGGAGTTGTGTTTTCCCAGCATCTCTCCATCTTGACCCATTGGACAAAAGCGCCCTGTTGGTCCTGGGGACTGAGAGGACTATGCTCCCTCACTGATCTGATAAAGTCTCTGACCCAACGGGATCCACCAGGCGAACATGGAACTTGAGACGGTAATTTGTAGGGACAGATTTCCTTCCAGATGTAATTTGTTTGGCAAAAAAATAGCACAAAGGATGTGATAGAGGAGGCAGGTATATTGTCGGAGTGTTTTTGTATCCTACCGAATTAGGTTGGTAGTAATCCAAGCTAGATTGTCTTAAACTAAGATGTTAATTGTAGGTTTACAGATGGTCCCTGACATATCATGGTTTGATTTACCATTTTCTGACTCTACCATGGTGTGAAAGCAATACACGGTCTGCAGAATTTTTATCTTTTCCCAAGCTAGCAATATGCAGTGTGATACTCTTTCATAATGCTGGGCAGTGGCAGTGAGCCACAGCTCCCAGTCAGCCACGCATTCACAATTATGATGGTAAATGACCAATACACTTACAACCATTCTGGACACAGACACCATTCTGTTTTTCACTTTCAGTATAGCATTCAATCAATTACATGAGATATTCAGCGCTCTATTATAAAATAAGCTTTGTGTTAGATGATTTCACCCAACTGTAGGCTAATAAGAGTGTTCTGAGCATGTTATGGGAGGCTAGACTAAGCTGTGAGGTTCGGTAGGTTAGGTATTAAATAGAAATTAAATCGATTACTGTAGCTTTGTAGTATTGTCTGAAAACTTGGTGGGTTATGCCTTCAGCTTTGTTCTTTCTCCTCAGGAATGCTTTGGCAATTCTGGATCTTTTGTGGTCCCATATACATTTTAGGATTATTTGTTCTAGCTCTCTGGAAAGTTTCATGGGTTATTTTGATAGGAGATCCATTAAATCTGTAGATTGCTTTGGGTAGTATGGCCATTTTAACAGTATTCTTCCAATCCAAGAACATGGTATATCTTTTTATTTCTTTGAATCATCTTCAGTTTTCTTTATCAATGTTTTATAGTTTTCGGGATATAGATCTTTCCCCTTGGTTAGGTTTATTCCTAGGTATTTTAAATGGGTGTTTGTTTTTTTTACTTTCTGTTTCTGATATTTCATTGTTGGTGTAAAGAAATGCAACAGATTTCTATAGATCAGTCTTGTATCCTACTAACTTGCTGAATTAATTTCTTAGCTGTATTAGTTTTTGTGTGGAGTCTTTAGGGTTTTCTGCATAGAGTATCAGCTCACCTGGATATGACAATTTTACCTCTTCCCTTTTTTTTTGAATACCTTTTATTTCTTAAATGTGTTATGCCTGGGACTTCCAGTACTGTGTTGAAGGAGAAATTATCCTTGTTTTGTTCCAAAGTTTAGCAGGAAGGCTTTCAGCTTTTTACCATTTTTTTCCATTTATTTTTATTAGTTGGAGGCTAATTGCTTTTTACCATTGAGTATTATGTTGGCTTTGGGTTTGACCATAGACTTTCTTTTTTTTTTTTTTTTTCATTTATTTTTATTAGTTGGAGGCTAGTTACTTTACAATATTGTAGTGGTTTTTGCCATACATTGACATGAATCAGCCATGGATTTACATGTGTTCCCCATCCCGATCCCCCCTCCCACCTCCCTCTCCATCCCATCCCTCTGGGTCTTCCCAGTGCACCAGCCCTGAGCACTTGTCTCATGCATCCAACCTGGGCTGGCGATCTTTTTCACACTTAATAATATACATGTTTCAGTTCTCTCAGAACATCCCACCCTCGCCTTCTCCCATAGAGTTGAAAAGTCTGTTCTATACATCTGTATCTCTTTTTCTGTCTTGAATATAGGGTTATTGTTACCATCTTTCTAAATTCCATATATATGCGTTAGTATATTGTATTGGTCTTTATCTTTCTAGCTTACTTCACTCTATAATGGGCTCCAGTTTCATCCATCTCATTAGAACTGATTCAAATGAATTCTTTTTAATGGCTGAGTAATATTCCATGGTGTATATGTACCACAGCTTCCTCATCCATTCGTCTGCTGATGGGCATCTGGGTTGCTTCCATGTCCTGGCTATTATAAACAGTGCTGCGATGAACATTGGGGTGCATGTGTCTCTTTCAGATCTGGTTTCCTCGGTGTGTATGCCCAGGAGTGGGATTGCTGGGTCATATGGCAGTTCTATTTCCAGTTTTTTAAGGGATCTCCACACTGTTCTCCATAGTGGCTGTACTAGTTTGCATTCCCACCAACAGTGTAAGAGGGTTCCCTTTTCTCCACACCCTCTCCAGCATTTATTGCTTGTAGACTTTTGGATAGCAGCCATTCTGACTGGTGTGTAATGGTACCTCATTGTGGTTTTGATTTGCATTTCTCTGATAATGAGTGATGTTGAGCATCTTTTCATGTGTTTGTTAGCCATCTGTATGTCTTCTTTGGAGAAATGTCTGTTTAGATCTTTGGCCCATTTTTTGATTGGGTCATTTATTTTTCTGGAATTGAGCTGCAGCATGACCATACACTTTAAATGTTTTATATTTTCACACGCTTTGTATATTTGTCAAGCTGAGCCTGTTTCTTCTCTACAGATACTTTTGCCAACATCAATTACAACACATCTTAAAAGATTTACTTCAGGTAATGAATTCTTTCTGCTTTTTTTATACATCCAGAAAATTTGAAATTTTTGTCATCTTTTTTGAAAGATATTTTCACTGTGTACAGATATTTTTGGACTTTAAAGATGTTGTTCACTATCTTCAGCCTTGCATTGTTTGTGACAAATAGTTGGCCATAACTCTTGTGTTTATTGCTTTGTATATAATGTATCTTTATAGATATTTACTTCCCTGGTGGCTCAGATGGTAAAGCGTCTGCCTACAATGTGGGAGACCAGGGTTCAATCCCTGGGTTGGGAAGATCTCCTGGAGAAGGAAATGGCAACCCACTCCAGTATTCTCGCCTGGAAAATCCCATGGACGGAGGAGCCTGGTAGGCTACAATCCATGGGGTCGCAAAGAATCAGACACAACTGAGCAACTTCACTATAGATATTTTTACATTGTCTTCTTGTCACTGATTGATGGATGTTTAGACTGCACTGTGTGACGTGTGGGATCTTAGTTCCCTGAGCAAGGATTAAGTCTGTGCCCTCTGCATTGGAAGCTCGGAGTCTTAACCACTGCACCTCCAGGGAAGTCCCATTTTGTCACTGATTTAAAGCTATTTCATTGTTTTGTTCATATTTCTTGTGCTTGGGATTTTTTAAATTTCTTGGATCTGTGAACTTAGTTGTTTTTTTCTTTACATTTGTAAATTTATTTAGCCCTTGTTTTCTCTTCTTTTCATTTTGGATAGTTTTTCTATCTCAATATCGTCAAGTTCACTAATCTCTTCAGGATTGTCTAATCTGCTGTTAATTTCATCTGGTGTAATTTTTCATTAGGACATGGTTATTTTCTCCTCTAGAAGTTTCTTTTTTCACCTTTTTAATATATGCCATGTTTCTCCTAAACATGTCCAGTTTTTCCTCTAGCTCATGAATATATAGAATATAGTTATTATAACTTGTAAGTCCTTGTCTGCTAAACTCTATCATCTGTGTTATTTCTGGATTGGTTCTGACTGATTTTTCACCTCATTATGGATCATATTTTCCTGTTTCTTTGCATGCTGGGTAATTTTTTATTGGAGATAAGGCATTACAGAAAGATAGCTTATACTTATTTTCCATAGCTAAACTCTCAAGGTTTTCTGGTGAATCCACAAAGCACTGAAATTGTTTTCTCTGATACCACTCATTAATCCACATAATGAATGACAGCTTTTTCTGATCTCCTTGCTAGATTACATCAAATTGGTGTATCTTAAAAAAAAAATGCAAACAAGATTCACCATTCCAAGACTGTCTGCAGCATTTATTCTTTCCTTTCTCTCTTTAATTTAAACCTTGGTGGGTTTTGTTTTTAGTTACTTAGAAGTCAACCCATGGTTGTGATCTCTGTTGTATATGAGTAAGCAGCATGCTGATAACTAACCACGTGTCTTTAAGTTTTTCTTTAATGTCAGACACAAAAGAATGTTGAGTTCAGAGACAAGCAAAACTAATATAAGGTGCTAAAAACTGGAATACTGTTTTCCTTCAGGGAAGAGGGAGGGTAACAGTAGAAAAGGGGGTAAGAAGGATTTCTGGAATTCTGGCAATATTCTATTGTGAGCATTCTACTTTGTGAGCATTCATTCAACTCTACCATTATTTTGTGCACTTTTCTGTAGGTCTGTTATGTATCAGTTATAATGTATATTTTAAATGATGGCCAGCATCTGGTAAAAATAAAGTTGTATTTATAGTTCTGAATTTAAGAATAAATTGCATATGGATTAATCATTTAGCTGTTTCTTTTAAACCAAACCATAAATGTTTAATAAGAAAATATAGGCAAGAAAATTTTTTAATTTTATTTATTTATTTTTGGCTGTTCTTGGTCTTTGTTGCTGTGCAATAGCAATATAAGTGTTTATTCAATAAACTGAAATTTTACCAATACAGGATGATTTCCAAGATATATTGCTAAATGAAAGAAGACATATACATAATAGTTTAGGGACAGCACTCATGTTTTGTCAATTAAAGAGAGTGAATCAGGGACTTCCCTAGTGGTCCAGTGGTTAAGGATTTTGCCTTCCAATGCAGGGGGTGCAGGTTCAATCCCTGATCTGGGAGCTAAGATCCCCCATGCCTCATGGCCAAAAACCAAAACATAAAACAGAAGTAGTAATGTAACAAATTCAATAAAGACTTTTAAAATGGTCAGAAAAATCTTAAAGAGCAAATAACACACACATATGTGTATGTACCTAGATCTCTGTGAGGAGAAATAGGAATCAGATAAAAATCCAATGTCATTGGGCGAGTTTGGAGTCAGGGTTCTTGCAGGGGGCAGACTTCTTGTATACCCTTTGAAATTTGAGCCAAGTATTTTGTGTTTTTAAAAAGAAGTAAAATTAACCCTTAGTTACAAAAATAGGTAGCAACTTGGGAAATGTATGTAACTCAGTGTTAATTGGGAACAGAATAGAAGACCATGTATTCTGCAATGCTATGATTTTCTGTGAAAGTGGCCAGAAGAACACAGAAGTCTGTGTTGCTGGATTTTGCTGTCCAGAGCTTCTGATGCTGAACATGGGATGGTGGTGGTGATGCTGAGGATGCAGATAAGGATGAAAATATCTACCCCCCCCCCCAGTTACACCAGTCAGCCCATCTTGAGATCTTCAGTCTCCTGGCCGCCCCTTGGTTCAAACTTTGGGGGAACATGGAGTGAGCAGGAACCTCCCTCTCTTCTCTCCAGGGAGCCGTCTGCCAACCTGCTTTGGGCTGTTCATCCCCCCAGGTTCAAGTTTACCCCCAGCTCTTGCAGCAGACAGTCTCTTGATTGTGCCAGGGCAGTGGCTTCCTGTCCCCTTGGCCCAGAAGTTTCAGCCTCTCTCAGGACTACCCCAGTTCCAGGTCCCAATTCCCTCTCCAGCCTTCTGAGACCATCAAGCTCCTTAGGTGCCCCAATGGGAGAAGAAGATCACTAATGAGGCCCTGGGGCTTTGGATCCAGCCAGACCCTTAAGTGGGCCCTGGGAAACCTATTAAGCGTCCCTTTTCTTGTTGAGAGTCCCTGGGAACAGAAGTTGAAAGATGACGGGCGAAGAGGGAAGATGAGGAGGTGGAGGCTGTAGGCGTCTCACTTCCTACAAAACCCCTCTACAGTCTCCGCTGCTACCCCATTATTTTTATTCGCAGAGGAGCTGCTGTTTGATCCTGGCCTTGAATGAGTAGATTTCCAGGTGGGGAAAGGATATTCTGACAGGGAGAAGGATGCGTGAGGTCAGGGAGGTCGGAGCGGCCGGGGCACGTGCAGGTGGCTGGTGGGACGGGAGATGGGGGGGTTGTGAATAAGGGGCGGGGCAGAGGATGGTGGAGAGGAGGCCGGAAAGGTGTTCTGGGTCCACGTGGTGATGGTAGGAACTTGTGCTTCTTCCAGCCAGAATTTGAGCCACTTTCTGCACAACCCCAACTAGATCACTCCCTCTGTCAGGAGTCATGGCTAAGATCACGGCTGAGGATCAGAGGGTGGGCCATACATCCAGCCAACCGAGGAGCTAAGGATTGAATGCAGCTGGAATTTGGGGTCTGGGCATCTCCTCTAAATCAGTCTCCACATTCTGGTCTCTCTGCTCCTGGGATGCCAGGGAAGAGGGCACCTCGTGGGTGCAGGTGGCGGGGACTGAGTCCTGAGCTCTGCTAGAATTCAGCACCTGAAGTCCAGGTTTGCAGGGGAGAGGAAGCCCCGATGGCAGTGGTGAGGGGGTGAGTCCGGGGCCCAGAAGGCTGGGGAGGCAGGAGGTCCTCTGTCCGCCTGGCCCGGTCGTGGTCTCTGCCTCCCTCTCCTCCCCTCAGTCTGGCTCTGGCTCTGTGTCTGTCTCTGCATCTCTCTTCCTCTCCCCGTCTCGGTCTCTTCCCACTTTTTCCTCTCTCTGTCTCTGTTTCTCCATCTCTCTTTTGTAAGTCCAGAGGCTGGTGAACCCCCTGAGCTGGGGACACAGCCGAGCGACACGTCTTCACCGCTCGCCAGTCTGCGGCCCTCGGCAGGTGCAGCCCTGTTTCTGGTCTTGCGTCTCACTCTGCGGCTGCCTCTCAGCCTCTGGGTCTGCTGTTTTCTCCCTCCTTCCGTGCCTTTCTATTTCCCCTCGCTGGAGGGGATGGGGGACAGGGGAGAGCCCAAAGAAGAGAGGGCACCCCCACTTAAGGGCACAGGCTGCAACCAGCCAGCCCCAGGGCAGATCCTGATTCCAGAGTGACCCCTTCAGCAGCTCCGTGTCTCCGAGTCTCAGCTTCCCCCCCTGTAAACAAGCGGTAATGATGACTAGGGCTCCATGGTGGTCTCCTGAATATTAAATAATAGGGTGCACGCTGAGCACTGAGGACACAGCCTGCCCCCCATGAGGACTCAACAAATAGCAGTAACAGCGCCCCCACGGTGGTGACTTCGATGCCGTCCCTCAGGCCCATCCGCGTTTACAGGGAATGGTGTGGCGGGAGGGGCCAATGCCAGTGAAGAGCCAGGCAGGGTCAGGGTCTCTGGACAACTTCCCAGGAGACGGTGGAGGAAGAGCTGGGGCCAGGGGTTGGGGAAGAGAGGCCCAGGCCCCAGCTTGCCGGCATCTCCCATCTTGGAATCAGAATCAGAGCAGATGGCAGAGGCAATGCTGACCGACCCACGTCATGCGCTGCCGCCCCGGTCCACATGCGGGCTCTCCTCTCTCCACGGCTTACCCCACCTCTCCAGGTAACTCCCCGTCCAGAGTGCTTGATACATGCCAGATAGGCAGGCAGCAGGAAGCAAATGACAGGATGAAGCATGTCTTGATATTCTGATATTTTTTCCAGTGTCATCTCCTATAGCAGGGACTGCTGTGCCAGACACTTGCTGTCCATCATGAAAACCATTCTCTGGGGTTGGGGAAGGCTGCTGTGCTCCCAAAGTTTCAAAACTCTCTCCAGGCTCTTTCCACCGGTGAGACAAGAAGCCCAGTGTGTGTCCTCACACCATGCTGGCTTCAAGAGGACAAAGGAACTAGACCCTGATACCTGGGGGTGCTCTCAGGCCACAGAGAAAAGACGTGACTTGGGCAGCATCACAGAGATGACTAGAAAGCAGACCTCCATCCTCACCCCCCACATCCCTGTTATCTGAGCACCGCCCCCCAAAATTGGATGATGAGGCAGAACACGTCCAAAAATGCATGGCACACAGGTGTGCAAATGGACACACAAACACATGGGTGTAGCTAGATAAAGCTATATTGATAAGCATACTGGCCTAAGGCCCCTCTAAGATCCATAAATGGACATCTGCTATATTTCCTTCACTGATTCTAAATTAGACTGACTTCTTACAGTTTCTTTATGGATTCCTAAAACATCAAAATATCTTTAAAAAAATAGCTCTGCTTGGGAGTAAAAGCATAAGCACAAACTCATCTTTTGACAGAAACATATAGTATCAGAACAGGAAGGAACTTTCCAGACCATCTGGTCCAACTCTGTTACGTTAGCGGAGAGGAAACGGACAGGGACACGTCGTGACCAGCTTAGTGGATGGTCATGGATTTCATGGTTCACAGCATGCTGGCTGTTGGTCTGGATTCTATAAAGTGACCTCAGGCAGGAGGAGAGGAAACACTGGTTAGATATGAAGAGACAGCTCAGGGATGCTGCAGTGTCCACATCAGGATCAGCCTGACCAGGTGGTTTGATATCTGTCAACGGATGTCTGCTGCGCTATTAACATATGTAATTGCCTTGGAGCAGTGACTGGACCCAGCCAGGAAGGGCTCCTTAGGAAAGGTGAGCTTGAATCAGCTTTCAAAGGGGTGACATTTTAAGAATTGGGAGTGTATGGAGAGAGAAGAGAGGAGGAAGAATGTGTCTCTTGTTGAGATGGCAGGACAGTTGAGTTCAATTCAGTCGCTCAGTTGTGTCCGACTCTTTGCAACCCCATGGACTGCAGCATACTAGGCTTCCCTGTCCATCACCAACTCCCAGAGCTTACTCAAACTCATGTCCATCGAGTTGGTGATGCCATCCAACCATCTCATCCTCTGTCGTCCCCTTTTCCTCCTGCTTTCAATCTTTCCAAGCATCAGGGTCTTTTCCAATGAGTCAGTTCTTTGCATCAGGTGGCCAAAGTATTGGGTTTCAGCTTCAGCATCAGTCCTTCCAATGAAAATTCAGGACTGATTTCTTTTAGGATTGACTGTTTGGATCTCCTTGCAGTCCAAGGGACTCTCAAGAGTTTTCTCCAACCCCACAGTTCAAAAGCATCAATTCTTTGGCGCTTAGCTTTCTTTATAGTCCAGCTCTCACATCCACATGTGACTACTGGAAAAACCATAACTTTGACTAGATGGACCTTTGCTTTTCAATATGCTGTCTAGGTTGGTCATAGCTTTTCTTCCAAGGAGCAAACGTCTTTTAATTTCATAGCTGCACTCACCATCTGCAGTGATTTCGGAGCCCCCCAAAATAAAGTGTCTCACCATTTTCATTGTTTTCCCGAGAGTTTTGCCAAGAGGATGCACTGGTCATAGCAAACACCCTCTTTCAACAGCACAAGAGAAGACTCTACACATGGACATCACCAGATGGTCAATATCTAAATCAGATTGATTATATTCTTCACAGCCGAAGAGGGAGAGACTCTATAAAGTCAGCAAAAACAAGACCAGGAGCTGACTGTGGCTCAGATCATGAACTCCTTCTTGCCAAATTCAGACTTAAATTGAAGAAAGTAACGAAAACCCCTAGACCATTCAGGTATGACCTAAATCAAATCACTTATGATTATACAGTAAAAGTGACAAATAGATTCAAGGGATTAAATCTGATAGACAGAGTGCCTGAAGAACTATGGACAGAGATTCATCACATTGTACAGGAGGCAGGGATCAAGACCATCCCCAAGAAAAATAAATGCAAAAAAGGCAAAATGAGGAGGCCTTACAAATAGCTGAGAAAAGAAGAGAAGCAAAAGGCAAAGGAGAAAAGGAAAGATATACCCATTTGAATGCAGAGTTCCAAAGAATAGCAAAGAGAGATAAGAAAGCCTTTCTCAGTGATCAGTGCAAAGAAATAGAGGAAAACAAGAGTGGGAAGACTAAAGATCTCTTCAAGAAAATCAGAGATACCAAGGGCACAATGCAAATCTTTGCACAATGCAAAGATGGGCACAGTAAAGGACAGAAATGGTAGGGACCTAACAGAAGCAGAAGATATAAGAAGAGGTGGCAAGAATACACAGAAGAACTATACAAAAAAAGATCTTCATGACCCAGATAACCACAATGGTGTGATCACTCACCTAGAGCCAGACATCCTGGAATGAGAAGTCAAGTGGGCCTTAGGAAGCATCAGTACGAACAAAGCTAGTGGAGGTGATGGAATTCCAGCTGAGCTATTTCAGATGGCAGAACAACTGACCATTTAAAAAAAAACTGGGTTATGGTTGCTTTAACATGTTGTTAGTTTCTGCTGTACAGAGAAATAAACCAGTTATACTTATACATATATCCATTCCCTGTGCTATAGAGGAGGTTCTCATTAGTCTTTTGTTTTGTACATATTAGTGTATATATGTCAATCCCAATCTCTCAAGTCATCCCACCTCCCTTCCCCTCTTAGCAGCCATACATTTGTTCTCTACATCTGTGTCTCTATTTCTTGTAAACAGGTTCATCTGTACCATTTTTTCTAGATCCCACACATATGCATTTTTGTTTGTTTTATGCATTAATGTTTGTTTTTCTGACTTGACCTTTGGTACCGGGGTTGGGAAATGAACAATGATTCTAGTAGGGTTTTTTTTGGGGGGGGGGTGGGGGGCATTGCTCTGATGAAGAGACGATTCATTGGGAAAGACCCTGATGCTGGGAAAGATTGAAGGCAAAAAGAGAAGAGGGTGGCAGAGGATAAGTTGGTCAGATAGCATCACCAACTCATCAGTGGACCAAGCTCATCAATGGATGTGAAACTGAACAAACTCCAGGAGACAGTGTAGGCCAGGGAATCCTGGTGTGCTGCAGTCCACGGGGTCACAAAGAGTCGGACACAACTTAGCAACTGAACAACAATAAACAACATTGACTTTGAAGACGATTGACTGCATGGACCCCACCTGAGATTAACCGCAACGTGGATTTCAAATGGCCAGGAGCATTTGGGGAGAGGAGCTCACAGAAGTTGGGGCAAGTGGCTATTGTGAAAAAGGGTGGGGCCTCTGACACTCTCTTTGGTTCCAGGGCCAGAAACCCAGGTTAGGGACGTGATAGGGACACGGAAGCATACATACGTGTGGGAGAAATGAGGCCTGAGTAACTAACTCCTTCACTTACAATCGTTCGGCCCAGCAACAAGCACAACTGGAATCTTTGGTTCCAGGAGACTGAATTGAGTGGTGTTGCCATAACAACCGTGGAATGAGAGGATGCCACCAAGCCTGCCTGGGGGCCAGGAGTCTTCACCCACGTGGGACGTGACTTGTGAGTTCCTCCTTGAAGGAAGAATGGAACCTCCCATCTTTTTTAGGAAGATGGTGCTGGGACTCCAGGGCATCCTGAATGAGCAAGACGTGAAGCTGGATGGCACGCTGTGCTGAGGACTTTGTGGACTTAAACCTGAAGGTAAGAAGGGAGAGTTGGTATCCATCCTTTCGAAGGGTTGTTTCCATTGGTGGTACAAAAAGGTGGTTAGAAGGATGCAGCCAGGAGCAGGAGGGCCAGGCAGGGTCCGTTGGGATCATTCAGGGAAAAGAAAACAGGAGGCTGGGGAGAAAAGAGCCTCTGGAGGCTGTCAGTAGTGCCCAGCGGGGCACAATGCCCTGCTGTACTTGAAGGGGCAGGAGAGGGAATTCACCGGATGCTTGCCTGGTTTCCAGTTTCAGTGCTGGACCAGCTCCAACCACAGAAGGAGGGGGAGTTGGGGTCTGAAGCAGTGCAGTGAGTTCAGGACTGGCTGGGTTCGCAGTCCTGGTGGAATGCCTACGGCCTGCCGCTAAGAGACGGGAGTGGGTCGTGAAAGAGATCCAGGGCTCACTTAAGTCAGAGAACAGGATGCTGTCGCTCAGGAAGGCTCATCACAGCGCACAGGGGCCGGGCCATCTTCCCGGCCTGGTTTTTTCCCTGTAACTGTGTCAGAGGGAAACAACAGGCCCGGGACGGCCAGGGGTTTGTCCCAAGTCCTGTCAAGAGAAAGGAATGGAAAATAAATACAACAGAACACAGAGGCTGCGGCAGGTCAGAGAGGAACACATGAGTCTTACCAACAGGGATCTAGGAGCTGTGACCTCGTGTAAGGGAGGATGGTTGGGCCTCTGCAAACCGGAGACACTAATGCTGCTCAGGGTCAGCTGGTGGAAACGGGGGCCCATTCAGTCTTCCGGTCCGGGGTTCAGCCCCACCATATTGGTTGTCATCACCATAGGCTGGAACCTGGGAGGCTGGCCCCAGGGTACAGGTGGTGTGGGGTTTAGAAGGCAGGATAGAACCAGAGACAGTGGGCAGGTATGAAGAAGACCCCTGGATGCCTGGAAATGCAATGGGGTGCAGGAGGCCAGAAGGGAGGGTGGGGCATGGCTCCTAAAGTCTTGAATTTCTGGAGGGTGTTGAGGCTGCTGGAAACGAGGTGGAAAACACTGGGTTGGGGAGAAAGCGCTGCATCCCTAGGGTGGGTGCAGGAAGGAAAGCAATGCGTGGGCCAGGGAAGGCAGGCGTAGGGCGAGCCAAGGAGAAGAGAAGGCCCCGCTGCTCCTTACCCAGGTCCCAACGATGAGTCACTGGCCCGCGTCCAACGGGAGCGTCCCATGGGAGTTCGTGATCCTGGGCTTCTCAGGGTGGCCCCCGGAGCTACGGGCGCTGCTCTTTGCCCTCCTCCTGCCGCTCTATCTGGCCACGCTGACGGGGAACCTGCTGATTGTGGGCCTGGCCGTGGTGGACGCCGCCCTGCACACCCCCATGTACTTCTTCCTGGGGGCCCTGTCTGCCGTGGAGGTGGCCTACACACTGGTGCTGACCCCGCCCATGCTGGCCGGCTTCCTCCTGCCGCCCGGGGGCCAGGCGGTGGGCCCCTCCACCTGCGCCGCGCAGATGGGCCTCTTTGTGGCGCTAGGGGGCTCCGAGTGCCTGCTGCTGGCGGCCATGGCCCTGGACCGCTACCTGGCCATCTGCCACCCCCTCTACTACCCTCAGCTCATGACGGCGGGGCTCTGCTGGTGCCTCCTGGCCTGCTGCGGCCTGGGCGGCTCTCTCCTGGCCTTGGGCCTCACCACGGCCATCTTCCAGCTGCCCTTCTGCCACGGGGGCCTGGTCAACCACGTCTTCTGTGACCTCCCGGCGGTCTTGGTGCTGGCCTGCGGCGACCGGGACCTTCAGGAGCGCGTCCTGCTGGCGGCCTGCCTGCTGCTGCTGGTGCTGCCGCTGGCCCTCATCCTGCTCTCCTACGCCCGGGTGCTGGCGGTCATCCTCGGCGTGGGCGGCGCCGCGGGCCGCCGCAAGGCCTTCAGCACCGTGGCGTCCCACCTGACGGTGGCCGTGCTGCACTACGGCTGCGCCACGGCCATGTACGCCCGGCCCCTGCGCAGCCGCTCCCTGGAGGAGGACAAGCTAGTCTCGCTCATCTACATCAACCTCACCCCGCTGCTCTACCCGGCCATCTACACGCTGCGGAACCGCGACGTGCAGGGCGCGCTGTGGCGGGCCGTGGGCCCCAGGACGCCAGGCGCCACCCACCAGGCTGATGCCGCCTAACGCTGAGGCCAGGTGGGGTCTGTTCTGAAGTCCCCTCTCCTGGGCGGAAACCTCACATTCCAGAGCCCTCTGTGATTCCCCAAGGCCTACTGGACACAACCTGGAGGCAGCAGACAAGGACCCCAGAATCAGGCTCCTGCTTCTATGGACATTTTGAGCGGATAGATCTCTCTGAGGGGGGCACCGACCTGTGTATTGTAGGGCCCTTAACGGCATCCTTTGTCTCTACCCACGTGGCACACAGCACTCCCCTACCCAAGTTGTGATGGTCAAAAATGTCCTCACACATTGGCAAACATGCCTAGGGGACAAAGTCACCCCTGTTTGAGAACTCCTGCTCTGAGTCGTAGCCACACAGTATCTTTTGAAAAGGAGTGAGTATTCACATAGGAGAAGTCTATGGCAGCACTGTTTATAATAGACAAAAACTGGAAATGATCCAGATGTTCACGAACACAGAATGAATACAAACAGCTTGTGGCAGGACTACCCTGGCAGTTCAGTGGTTAAGACTTTGCCTTCCAATGCAGAGGGTGCAGGTTTGATCCCTGGTTGGGGAGCTAAGATCCCACGTGCCTTGAAACCAAAAAACAAAAACATTAAAGTGAAGTAATATCATAAAAGAACTTAATAAGGAATTTAAACAATAGTCTACATCAAAAAAAATGTTTTAAAAAAACCCAGCTTGTGGCATGTTCATGCAATGGAATACTACGAACAACAAAAAAGAATGAAGTACTGCTATTGGCAAAAAATGAGAACAACACAGATGTAATAGTGTAAGGAGCAAGATGCAAAGAACACATACTGGATGCTCCCATTTAAGTAAAGGCCAATGACAAACTCATGTGTGGCTTTTGATGTTGTCATGGCGGTTAACTGGGGAAGGGGTTTGGGTTGGCTGAGGGCACAGGGAGATTGCCTGGATGCTGGCAACATTCTATATGTCAACTTGGGTGGTGATTCCATGGGTATATGTATGTGCAAAACTTCATCAAGATGCATCCTTAAGATTTGTGGAGTTTGTTTTATGTGAGATGAACTGTGACTGGTTCAAGCCATTCACAAAGATAAGCTTCAAATTATCACACTTGTACTCATACTGCTTTGTGCTGCTTTTTTCCATCTATGAAAATCCCTTGTATAATTCAGCAATAAGTCCCATCACCATACCTGCTGTAGACTGAATGTGTCCCCCCTACCCCGCAATTCACATGTTGAAAACTGCTCCCCATTATTAGTCTGTGATTAGGATGTGGGGGGGGCCTCTAGAGTTGATGAGGTCGTGAGGGCAGAGACTTCACGAATCAGATTAGTGTCCTTATGAAAGCAACCCAGGGACTTCCCTGGTGGTCCTGTGGCTAAGGATCCACACTTCCCATACAGGGAGCCCAGGTTTGATCCCTGATCAGAGAACTAGATCCCACATGCTGCAATGAAAACAAACAAAATGTTACCAAAGGGAAAAGCGGGGGGCAGGGGGGATAAATTAGGAGTTTGGGATTAACAGATACACACCTACTATACACAGATAGATAACCAACAAAGACCTACTGTATAGCAGGGGAACTCAGTGCAATATTCTGTAATGACCTATAAGGGAAAGGAATCTGAAAAATAGACCTATAACTGAATCACATTCCTTTATACCTGAAACACATCGTAAACCAATTTTACTTCAATTTTAACAAGAGAGAAGGACAGGAGGAAGAGACTATAAACGAAAGAAAAGCGATCTTATGGAAGGGGTTCCCTGGCCATCTGTCTGTGCCAGCTCCATTCTTACCTTCTGCTTCCCTGAGGTCAGTGCTCAGGAACCCGAGGCACACAGGAAGCCCCCTACCACAATTTTTCCCCAAATCCTACAGCTGTGAGGAAGCCCATTCTAACAGCCTGCTGTCTGCAGCTGATTGGCTTCAGTGCGTCTCCTGGGACCGGGTTAGTCCCAAGGGCCACCAGTGGCCCTGTTATTCAGACTGCATGAGATAAGAGTGTTGGCTACCACAGAGGAAGCCTTGGTCCTTGACTGGCCGGCAAGGGCCTTGGAGCTGTCTAGATGCCGAGTGCGATTGGTTGCAGCTGCTTTGGAGCCAAGATCAGTCCATGTGGGGACCCAGCCTGCGTTTGCTAATGGTGGTCCTGCATCCCTGGGTTCTTTTTTACTGTTGTTGTTAACATCTATTTCTTTGACTTCACCAGGTCTTAGTTGCAGCATACGGGATTTAGTTCCCTGACCAGGATTGAACCCAGGCCCCCTGCATTGGGAGCTCGGAGTCTTAGCCACTGGACCACCAGGAGGTCCCCTGATTTCTTTAAGAAGGTTATGCGTTGTGGGTCTTTGGCTGAATTCCATGGTGCAGTGTAGCAGCACCTCTTCTTTCCCTCCTGCTGTACAAAGTCTTTCAGAATATTCTGAATTTTGAGACATATCAGGTTTCAATTTTCAGTTTATTTATTTATTGAGAAATAACTGACACACAACATCACATTGGTTTCAGGCGTACAATGATTTGAAATTTGTATACATTGAGACAGTATCACCACAATATCTCTAGCTAACATCACTTCATGTAGCTGCCAAATTTTATTTTCTAGTAATGCGAACGTTCAAGGTTTACTCTCTCAGCAGCTTTCAAAGATGCAATCCAGTTTCAGATTTTGGCTTCTAATTCTCTGTTACTTGCCACCCCCACCTCCCACCTGTGATTTGGTCTTAGAGGTGTTACCAAAGGGCTTCCCAGGTGTCACTAGTGGTAAAGAATCCACCTGCCAATGCAGGAGACACAAGAGACTCGGGTTCGATCCCTGGGAAGATCCCCTGGAGGAGGGCATGGCAACCCACTCCAGTATTCTTGCCTGGAGAATCCCATGGACAGAGGAGCTGGCAGCTACAGTCCATGGGGTCACAACTGAGCAACTGAGTGACACACATTGCCATAAAGGTCTGCAGTGGGCTCCCTGGCAACCAGACTCCTAGGTGGCCGTTTCCCCTCAGGGTGGTCCCATCAGCCCCAGCAGGATTAGGGTCACCCCCACCAGAGCAGAGGTGGCAGGGTCCCCAGAGCTGGGACCTTGGAGCCTGGAACCCATGCTTTGGTGAGTTGGTGGTTCTAGGCACTGAGCACTCCAGCCCTCACCTGCCCCGACAGGACCTTTCAGAAAGCCGAGGCCAGCTCTGCTATCAGTCGACAGCTGGGTCTGCGCCTGAAGTGGGGAAACACACCCCAAGTCTAATACTCGCTGGGGGAGTTCACCCTCTGTGAGGCGGTAACAGGCAGGAGACACACCCACAACCCCTCAAACCAGCCCCCAAGAGCAGTGTTCCGGGGGATTCTGGGGCACCTGCACTTGGGGGTCGGGGGATGGCAGCACAGGGGGCCCCCCAGATGGAACATCCCACCTGGGGGAGCCCTGGAGCTCTCACAGTTGAAAGGCATTTCTCCAGCGCCCAATCGCAAGACTGTCCCCGTTGTCGATTGTTACCATCCTGTTCCCAGGTGTCAAGACTGTTAACACTTGTTAAGGGCCTTCCCTTATGGCTCAGATGGTAAAGCGTCTGCCTGCAATGCAGGAGACCGGGGTTTGACCCCTGGGTCAGGAAGATCCCCTGGAGAAGGAAATGGCAACCCAATCCAGCATTCTTGCCTGGAAAATTCCATGGTCAGAGTAGCCTGATAGGTTACAGTCCATGGGGTCGCAAAGAGTAGGACATGACTAAGAGACTTCACTAAGTGGAGCACAAGGTGTAGGACGATGAGTGGGTTAAACAACAGACCACAAAGAAATTGAAATAGACGCGTTTAACACTCACAAGGCCTTAACACTCACAGGGCCTGGACTGAGTCCACAGCAGAAGGGGAGGTCAAGATAGAGTGCAGACAGACTGGACTTGGCACACATGCCTTTATTAGGGTCCACAGAAGGCATGCTCTGGGGTCGCTGGGTCAGGACCAGAGCAGTCAATTCAAACCCACAGAGCAGGGTTCTGACGAGCTCACGGGGCCCTGGCTAAGGGGCATAAGGCACACAGACACTGGGAGGCAGGCTGCTGATCCTAAGGGCTGGGAGGAAGTCACACCAGGGACTTATATCTGCTTGTGGCCGATCGCTGCCATCGAGCATGCCCTTGTTCGAGGGGCTATTATTATCAGCTTAAGGTCCCTGCAGCCTCTTGACCAGATATGATGGATGACGAGGCAGCAATACCAGACAGCAATGTAGCTAAACTCTTGACAGATAATACATCGAGTACATCTAGATGTGAATATTTCTAACTACTCAGCTAGGCATATAGTGCATGTATATACATATGCATATTTACACATATATACTGCATGTATAGATGCATGCTAATGCATGTCTTTTGTTAAATCTGAGCCAATACATCTTTGGAGTCTCACTTTTCTTTTAGTGGAACGTTTTTCACTTCAGATGGTCCTCTATACTGACAGAAAAGAGAGCCCCAACCTTGCACATTTAACATGACTTATGAACTAGATGACAGAGATGAGGGTACCTCATGAAGTTGTTGGCTTCCTAATCCAAGGGGTGCTCTGTAATATCTGCCAACAAACAAAAAACCAAACGGTATGTGGTACTGTGTATGGACTTCTGGTTGAGTAGTAAATTTGGAATGTTCCAGTTATAACATATATTAAAAACAAAAGGGTGTAATTAGTATGGAAACTCTTGATAGATGTCATCCTCCATATTATGGTATCTACATCTAAAAGTTCACAATTGTGTTCAAATATAAATACAATTCAAAAATAAGTAAAATAAAACTATTTTTATGGAGCATCTCCAGGAACATAGCCCCTATATACCCCGGGATTGTTCTGTGCTTTATTCAGCCTTATTCAATATGCTGTCTTAACGGTTTAAATTATTCATTGACTTCAGAGCTCAACAGCCACAGTTACTATAAGACACAGATACACTTCATAATTAAGTTTATCCTATAAAAATAAATCCCTCTAGAGCGTCATTACCCTTCTTAGTTTTAAGAGAATAAGCTTTTCGGGACTTCCCTGGTGGGTCCAGTGGTTAAGATTCTGTACTTACAATGCAGGGCACACAAGTTTGATCCCTGGTCAGGCAACTAAGATCCTACATCCCATGGCGGTGTGGCAAAAAGATTAAAAAATTAAAAAAAGAATAAGCTTTTTCTGACTCTAAATTGCTAGGGTTTCACTTTGGTGTGACGCTCTGCCCACAGTTGGCCCTGGACTTCTCGGCGCAGGGGTTTTCCACGTTCACAAAATCCATAGGGTTTTAACGTTCCTCAGAGTGCTGGGAATTCGTGATGAAAGCCTTGTCTCACCCTGTCCGTACAGCTTCTCCCGGGTGTGAATCCTGTGGTGTCGGAGGAGGTTCGCCTCCTGGGTGAAGGTCTTCCCGCAGGCGGAGCACTCGTAGGGCCTGCTGCCCATGTGGGTCCTCACGTGGATGAGGAGGCAAGAGTTCTGCGAGAAGGCCTTGCAGCACCGGATGCACCCCTAGGGCTTCTCCCCGGTGTGCGCTCTCTGATGGATGATCAGGCAGGACTTCTGGGAGAAGTACTTCCCACACTCTGGGCAACGGTAGGGCTTCTCTCCCGTGTGGCATCTGTGGTATTCGATGAGGCTTGACTTGTGGGAGAGCTCCTCACAGCCGGAACACATCTAAGGCGTCTCTCCAGTTAGAACGGCCTGGGGGGATGCGCAGGCTCGTCTCCCCCAAGAGCTTTCTGCGGCATTTCCTGTTTCGGCGGCATTTCCTGTTTCGGCGGCATTTCCTGTTTCGGCGGCATTTCCTGTTTCGGCGGCGTTTCCGGTCCGCCCGATTTCCCGGATGTTTGCCTGGGCGGGCCACCTCCCCGCTGGTAGTTCCGCCCTGAGGGTGGCTTGGCCCTGTGGACTCTCTGACGGGTAGTGAGTCTTGACTTGAGAGAGAGGCCTTTCCTGCCTGCGGTGCGTTTGCGGGGTTCCTTGTTACTGTGGGTTCCTTGGTCGGCATTAAGAGCTTGGGCACGGCTTACAGCTTCTCGGCACCGGTTACATTGGCGTGGGCGCGCCCCGGCAGGGGGAGCGTCCAGCTTCGAGTAGAGAAACAGGTTCCCCTGTGCATCGTATTCAAACCTCCTCCTCGCAAGGTACGCGCTGGGAGTGACAGTGACGTCCGCCTTAACCGGCAAGGCGGCGCCACATGACTCACACCGAGGGGCCTGTTGTTCTGAAGGGACAACGACTGTGTCCTGAGCGGTGTTTTTTCCAACTGTGGTACGTGCGTGGTGCTCTTCTGGGGTCAGTTGTTTCTTGTCTGGGGCTGCAGCTTGCTTCAGACGTTCCTCTCGGTGTTCCCGTTGCCTATCAACTTGGGAGACTTCTAGGGGAAAAAAAAAAAAAAAAAAAAAAAGGACTCAGACGTGTTAATCTTTCCAAGAGCACCATGAAAGTGTTAGTCACTCAGTCGTGTCCGACTCTGCCACCCCATGGACTACCGTAGTTCACCCGATTCCTCTGTACAAGGGATTTTCCAGGCAAGGATACTGGAGGGTTGCCATCCCCTTCTCCAGGGGATCTTCCCAATCCAGGGATCGAACCTGGATCTCTTGCATTGCAACCGGTTTCTTTACCGACTGAGCCTTCAGGAGCACATGGTAGGACTAAACTATCTCAGAAATGTTTGGGAAAAAATTAAAAGTTAAAAAAAAAAAAAAAAAGTAGTGTTTGGAAGGAGGGTTAACTTTGTGGTTTCAAACGAGTGCCCAGATTAAATTATGATAATCTTATTCCTACTACACACACTTCCTATTCCCTTGGCTGATCTTTCCCAGCAGAATTTTCTGAGTTGGGACCAGCCAGGGGCATTTTTAAAGCTTCCCCAGTGATTCTGGTGCACACCTCTGATTAAAAACAACCACTCTGAATGGGTGCTTGATAAAGGATCCTTGTCCTAGAAGGGAGAAGGGGTTAGTTGATATACATTATATGTATCCTGCAGAAACAAGGGTGAATAAAACAAAGGCTCTGCTTCCCATGGGAATATACTGAGATGGCGGAAGAGCTTTAGTTATAACTTATCAGATAAAATGGGGACATGTTATCAATACATGCATAGTCTTGAAAGATGAATTTAAAGTCATATAAAAAAAGATCTAAATGTAAGACCAGAGACTATAAAACTCCTAGAGGAGAACATAGGCAAAACACTCTCCAACATAAATCACAGCAGGATCCTCTATGACCCACCTCCCAGAATATTGGAAATAAAAGCAAAAATAAACAAATGGGACCTAATGAAACTTTTAAAAGCTTTTGCACAACAAAGGAAACTATAAGCAAGGTGAAAAGACAGCCCTCAGATTGGGAGATAATAATAGCAAACAAAGCAACAGACAAAGGATTAATCTCAAAAATATACAAGCAACTCCTGCAGCTCAATTCCAGAAAAATAAATGACCCAATCAAAAAATGGGCCAAAGAACTAAACAGACATTTCTCCAAGGAAGACATACAGATGGCTAACAAACACATGAAAAGATGCTCAACATCACTCATTATCAGAGAAATGCAAATCAAAACCACAAGGAGGTACCATTACACGCCAGTCAGGATTGCTGCTATCCAAAAGTCTACAAGCAATAAATGCTGGAGAGGGTGTGGAGAAAAGGGAACCCTCTTACACTGTTGGCAGGAATGCAAACTAGTACAGCTGCTATGGAGAACAGTGTGGAGATCCCTTTAAAAACTGGAAATAGAACTGCCATATGACCCAGCAATCCCACTCCTGGGCATACACACCGAGGAAACCAGATCTGAAAGAGACATGTGCACCCCAATGTTCATCGCAGCACTGTTTATAATAGCCAGGACATGGAATCAACCTAGATGCCCATCAGCAGACGAATGGATGAGGAAGCTGTGGTACATATACACCATGGAATATTACTCAGCCATTAAAAAGAATTCATTTGAATCAGTTCTAATGAGATGGATGAAACTGGAGCCCATTATACAGAGTGATCTAAGCCAGAAAGATAAAGACCATTACAGTATACTAACACATATATATGGAATTTAGAAAGATAGTAATGATAACCCTATATGCAAAACAAAGAGACACAGATGTACAGAACAGACTTTGGGACTCTGTGGAAGAAGGCAAGGGTGGGATGTTTCGAGAGAACAGCATCGAAACATGTATATTATCAAGGGTAAAGCAGATCACCAGCCCAGGTTGGATGCATGAGACAAGTGCTCAGGCCTGGTGCACTGGGAAGACCCAGAGGGATTGGGTAGCGAGGGAGGTGGGAGGGGGGATCGGGATGGGGAATACATGTAAATCCATGGCTGATTCATGTCAATATATAACAAAAACCACTACCATATTGTAAAGTAATTAGCCTCCAACTAATAAAGATAAATGAAAAAAAAAAGGCTTTAAAAAGTCATATAAAAGATAGCAAATACATTTTTTGAGGCATTTCACAGTAAAGCAGAGAAAACTATTTTAGAAAACTAAAATAAAAATGAGTGGTACAGGGATTCTCTGGCGGTCCAGTGGTGAAGACTGCTTCCACTGCAGGGGGCGTGGGTTTGATCCCTGATCTGGGGACTAAGATCCTGCATGCCACACATCATGCCCCCCCCAAAAAAATGAGTGGCACAAAATAAGTTATTTTTAAATAGGGCAAATCTACACATATCTGAGAGCTTGAAAAAGCCTGTGTCATAACCAGGGGACAAGTGTAAGCCTAAAGATTCTAGAGAAAGACTGAGAAGGCATGGTCTTAGAAGAGGGCAGCAGAGTAGAAAGAAAGGATAAATTTTAAAAGAATGTCTTTCTCTAAAATCCATGGGAGGGCAAGTGATCATGCAGTGACGTGATGGGTGCAGGTAATAGAAATCAGTTGGGCATCTCAAGGTCTTCGGTCAATTGTCCACAGTTGCTTGCAAAGATTCAAGGCTTTTAACACAGTTGCCTGAAATAAAAAAAAAATTAGAGGTTCTGTTTTGTGACCTTCTGGGACCCCATGTGTTCTGTCCCCCTGCACACTGGTTCTCTCACCTGGAAAGCTCCATGTCAGGATCTCTTCCTCCTCCATCCATGGCTCTTGCCCCTGCTCCAACCTGGAGATCACAGCTGGTTTGGTGACTTGACACCCTGTTCACAAGAAACAGTTACAAGATTTATCTGAGGGACTTCCCTAGCAGTCCAGTGGTCAAGACTCCATGCTGCCAATTCAGGGAGATGGGTTCGATCCCTGGTTATGGAACTAAGATCCTGCATGCCTTGTGGCATGGCCAAAAGATTATTTTAAGAAACAAGTTTTATGCTGAGGTTTCTGGGACACCCAAGGAAGCAGAAGTCTCAGGCCGCACAATGAATATTTACCTCTCAGCCAAAGAATAGCTGTTTGACTTGGGAGGAAAATTCACCAATAATCCAGGTGAGGTTAGAAAAGGACGTGTTGATGACTGAAACCCCAGGACAAACATTTCGAGTACTTCAGGGGTCTTATGTAACTGGAGAGGAAGGAGCTCAGACATAAGCAGGTTGGGGGGACTGGCAGCCTTTCTCACCCACGGAGACCAGGTGACTGTAGTTCTCCAGCATCACATCCCGGTACAGGGTCCTCTGCGTAGGGTCCAGCTGCTGCCACTCCTTACGGGTGAAGCCCACAGCCACGTCTCTGAATGACAAGGACCCCTGGAACAGCACATTCCTGATTAATCTGGAGTGCTCGGCACAGGGTATTATGGCAGAGGTATAGAGGAGACAGATCTTACCACCTTCGGAGGGCGGGTTTCCCCATGTTAAGTTACATAGGAAGCTTAGCACGCCCCTCACTTTGTACTGCATTTTGTACAGGGAGAGAAAAAAAAAATCATTAGAAAGTGTCTGCCTTCTGGATCTCTATTCATCCATCCATCCATCCATCCATCCATCCTTCCATGTAGAGAGCAAGCATCGGTGGGGGACCAGGTATGTTACTGGTGTTCTGCGTGATGCTTGGGGTTGAAAGCTGAATGCCACAGCGCTCCTGTTCAAGGGCGCTTGTAGCCGGTGGCATGAGGTGCATGTAATAGACTGCTGAATGGTAGCAACACACGGAGGCTCTGATGGAAGGACACAAGGACAAGCAGCCAGGTTCAACATCCTGACGCTAAGCTTCATCGGAGTGTGTAGGTGAGCAGAATCATGAAAAACTAAAGCGTGCTCTGATGTTGGAAGGCTATTCCTATCAAGAAGCACAGCCCAAGAAGTCATGGGGAAATTCGGTAGGAAGTAGGAATAAATTGGGAATGATAGTGTAGAGGTGTGTGTATAAGGGGTGTGTGTTGGGGGGGGGTGGGCGTAGGGATCAGATCATGGAACAAATGAAGTTTTTTTTCTGCAGGCAAGAGGGTCTCCATCACAGTACTTAGGAAGGGGAGCTACAAAAGACAATCTGATATAGATGATTGCTGTATCACGAGGTGGGGATCACGGAGAGAATAAATAAAATTCAGGCACAGTTATAATCATCGACATGAGATACAGGCAAAGTTAAGGTGGTAAACAAGAGGAAAGCAGAGAAAGGATTCCATGTATACAGGTATAGTTTTCATTCTTTTTTAATTTTTTAAATTTGTTGACTGCACTGTGTGGTATGTGGGATCTTAGGTTCCTGACCAGGGACGGAACCCGCGCCCCCTGCATTGGAAGCATAGTCTTAACCACTGGACCACCAAGGAAGCTCCAGTTTTCATCCTTTTTAAATACCACATCTTCAAAACTTGGTGTGTATGTTCCACTTAAAGTACATCTCAATTAGACACAGTTTTCACTTTGGTGAAATGTAGTCCTATCAAAACAAAGTTGTGTTTCCTGAAAAAATATTTTACTCTGAAGTTTTTAAATTGAAATATAATGTAAAAATTCAAATCCACAGTCACACTAACCACACTTTGAATGCTCAGTATCTACCTGTGCTTACTGGCTACCATGATGCATGTCTGTGTGTGCAAGTACGCTCAGTCGTCTCTGGACCCCACGGACTGTAGCCCACCAGGCTCCCCTGTCCAAGGGATTTTTCAGGCAAGAATCAGGGAGTGGGTTATCATATCCTTCTCCGGCCGTTATGGACAGTGCGTGTCTAGAACACATCAACACTACTGGATTCCTCTGCTGGGGATTTGCTATTGGCAGATAAAACTAGTTTGATCACGAAGGGCCCAGTTCTAGGTCTGTCTGTCTGCATTCAGATCCCAACTCCATCACCTAATGGATTTTAATATCTCTAGCCTCACTTCGTTTGTCTGTAAAATGGAGGAAGGGATTAATGATATCATCTCACAGGTTTATTCATGCAATAATATAGTAAAAACACAGAGACCGGCACGTAAGTGCTCAGCGGATACGTTTACAAGCTTTATTGTTGTTTTTATCACACATAACCCTAACAGGGAGATCCCTGAACTAGAAACCTGTGAATGCTTGTCTTCCTGGCCTGGACCGCTGTGATGTTTATCTGCCAGGTCTCATCTCCCTCCCTCCCCTGCCCCCCCGCCCCCACTGCAAGCACATGGTACTCCTGGGAGCGCCCCTTTGCAGACCCAGCTCCTCAGCCCCTGAACTAAGCTGAACCAATCCCAACCTTTCCCAAAGATCTTTCCAACTGAGGAAGGAGACTTGGTCCCACTGTGGCAGAATTTGTAAATGTGAGCTGTGGGAGCCCTATTTCTGGTCATGTGGATAAGTTGTTATGAGAAAAGGAGTCACGGGAACAAGGGAGACCCCTGGCGAGGTCTGGGTCCCTGGGCAGAACCAGTCCCAGTAGCAGGCCTGCTCTTCCCACAGCTTGGGGTGCTGCCTCGAACCTGTCTTTGTTCTCAACTAGCTCTGGGTCTCAGGCTTTGTAACTTCCGGGACTCTGACCAGCCTCTTTCAAGTTCATGCATCTTGGGAGCCTGGGGTAAAGAGGGAGGCGCTTTAGGACTGGAGGCATTTGACCGTGACCGGCAATAGAATACATGATGTCGTGACGTCTGAAGAAAGAATGGATGGCCACTGAGAAAGGACACAAGTGGGGTTAAGGGCAGTGGGTGAGGTCAAAGTCACGGAGAGAGGAGGCAGGACAGCTCAGACCATCTCCCCCACCCCTGCTGAACACGGAGGATTGGAGCTGTTCAGGCTCTATCTCTGTCCAGAATTATCACAAACAGCAGTTCAAAGACCATACCACTCATCTGTTCCTTCCTCTGGATCATGGAGTGTTTTATCTAGGTAAGTGTGAACCCTAACAAGGCTGTTTATGTAGACCTGAGTGTTCTGACTCCACCCCTGCAAAAACTATAATCACAGAATTTCTGCATTGATATAGTATGTACTTGATACTGTGAGGGCGGGGGAAACTCACAGGAGATCTGCTGTTGCGTTTATTTGAATGTTGTTGTTATTGAGGACCCTGCCTATTACATCTGACGTGTGAAGACCCATTACATAAATGTCTAAATACCCTGGAAAGCTTTATGTTCCCTGAGAGGGTGATACGCTTGTTCCAGACAACACAAGTTATGTATTGGGCAGAATCTGTCTTTTTATTTTTATTTATTTATTTATTTGGAATATGTCTTTTTAAAGTGACAGACATGTCAGACCCAAGTTTAGAGGGCAGCTAATAACTCCAGCAGCCTATGTAGTATGCCCTCCCCATGGCTTTGATCTTCCATTCTCCTCCTGTTTTCACTGGCCCTGATTTCTGTTGGCATTGTTTTTCACTGGACGAATTCTTTTAAGCATCCTGAAATCCATGGTAAAACGAAAAGCACAGAAGTGCCATACTCACCTGGCACATGGTCCTTCCTTGCTGGTCTGGGAGAAGCAGACACCTGTGGAGGCAGAGATTGGGGTGGGGGAGGAGAGGACATGAGAGGCCAACCCTGCCTCCAGCCTCAGAGTCAACTGCTCTAACACCCCAGGCTCAGGGTGGCAGGGGCTTCTCCCAAGAACCCCATTTATTGGAGCGAAGCCCTCACCTTGGAATGCGACGGGGACCTGACCTTGAGGTTTGATTTTGAATTATTTTTCTGCTTAACAGAATATACGTCTCTGCGTCTCAGTCATCAACATGCAGTTTACTACCCTCCCCCAGCACCACCCAGAAATTTAATTCATAGATGTTTATTCTGCAGAAACACTCAGGAGTTTGGGCAAAGATTTAGCGGCCAAGATATTTATTACAATTTGGTAAAACTCCAAAACAGCAGACATAATTAAATATCCAACTGTAGAGGACTAATTAAATGAATATACCACAGCCAAAGGGAAATAAACATGATGTAGCTAATAAAAATAAAATCATAGAAGACTATTTATGATAGTATACTGGCAACTGAAAAAGGTGGTTGAAAGCATCTTGAACTCTCCCCCCCTCCCCACACACACACAGAATAATCTCTGAAATGATGTAGGACAAAATGCCAAGTAGCAGTTAGCTTTGTATAGTTGGATAATAACCATTTTTACTTTTTTCTTTTTACTTAGATGAATTTTCTAAGCTTTTCTGTGACAAACAGGCATTTCCTATATCATCATGTCTTTTAAATTATCATTTTAAAAATATCTGTAGCCTACTAATCTACCCCAAAGCTTCTATCACCAGGTGTTGAGGAAATCCACAGGGAAAGGTGGAAATGGGTACCGGAGGCAGAGTCCATTCAGTGTCACTCAGCCAAGCACCTGGAAGTCTATTAACCTGGGGCGCTTGGTTCTATCCGTGGATCCCGCTACACTTTGCTTGGTTCTCCTCTCATGGTTGCAGTTGGTCAACAGTCACTTTTATTCCTGAGACCTGTCCTGGCTCAACTCCTGACTCCTGCACAGGAAATGGTCCTGGTCAGGCTCTGCCACTTACCAAATACGGGACAAGATCTGATGGCTTCTCCTGAGCCCTCCTTCTCCTCTCCTCATTTTCCCAGGGAACAGGAACACGAAGGTTCAGGAGCAGATTTACTGTGGCTGGAAGCATCAACTGGACCCCACACCTATCTCTCTCCTGGTCCTATATATGTTCCTACTCAGGACAGAGACACACTGGGGTTTGATCCAAGAATTCTGCAGAGATACTAAAACTCTAGAATGACAGGAAACTCCATAAAGAATTCTGAGGGTGTTTTGTTATTTTTTAATAAATAAATGGAGGCTACTGAAGTGCTGAAAAATAAGAGAATGGTTGATAAATTATGATACAAATTAAAGCATGCTAAGCTATGAATCAACATAAAATAGTATAAATATTTGAGATGGAATGATTGTCCAACAATACCAGCAAGTGGAAAAAAGAAGGGCACATAGCATGTGATTCAGAGATGGGTAACAGAGGAGGAAGACAGAGGTCCCATGATGCAGCAGAAATCAAGGAATGCCACAGATGGCCAGCAAGCCTCCAGGAGCTTGGAGAGAGGCCTGGGGCAGGTCCCTCTGGCCTCTAGCACTGGGCAAGATTCAGTGTCTGTTGTGTAAACCACTAGGCTTGTGGTGCTTCGTGTTCCAAGTTCATGCTTCTTTCACATGCTAAGGCAGGAGACCCCCCTCTCCTCCTGGAAATCTTCCCCTCTAGACCGAATCCTCGGTGATCCCCTAAGGCAATGACATCACCTAATTCTGCCTGCAAGCGGGTCCCAGGCTTCTCTTGGGGGCCCTTTTCAGGGGGCGGCAGCTGCCCCACATGGTGAGCCTCCAACTTCAGCCCTAAGCTACCAAGTGGGATAAGAAAGGGATCCCTCTTTCCAAGGAGAAGGCTGCTTCCTGGGTCACCTTTCTTAGGAGAGTTATTCTAATTTGGGATGCCTGTCATTTGAGGATGGGGCCTGTTCTGAGCACTAAAGCTCTGCTCTCCTGCTGAGAACTTACCGTCCGCTGGAGGCTTGGCTCAGGCCTCCAAGACTCTCTAGGGGAGAGTGTAGAAACAAGTTTGACTGTGCAGACAGGACCAAGCCGCTTTGGCTACAGTCTGATGCTAAGCCTTTGCAAAGACACTAAGAAAACCTGGAAATAAACAGATGACGTGGTGAGACTCACGTAAAAACATCGGCAGGACACTTCATCTCTGAGCTGGAAATGGATGGGGGCAGAAGAAGAGAGACGTGAAGAGGGAGGACCCCAGAAGGAGCCCGTCCATCGTTTCTGGCTTTGGAGCTGAGTGTGAGTGTGAGAAGATGCTGAGGGAGGACCTCAGCCCAGAGCGGGCAGCGGGGCAGGGGCCTCTGGCCCAAACCACCAGAAACCCACTTCCCCTGACTCTGAACACCAGGAGTGAACTGTCCCTGGAAGCCCCGGAGAAGAGGCCAGCCTGTCCAGCATTTTGATTTTGTTTTGGAAACCCGAGCAGAGTGCGTGGCCACTCCATTGGGTCACGTGGCCTCAGAACTGTGAGCTGCTCTAAATCACTGAATTGGTGGTGATCTGTGATACAGATAGAGAAGAGGAACACAGGGCGGGGCTGGAGATCACACAGAGACTCCCCTGAGCCAGAGGAGGGCAGTGGGAACCAGGAAGTCCCATCCTTCCAGAAACCTCTCTCTTGAGGAACAGAAGTCCTATGTTGCTGGAGGAAGGGTTAGCAAAACCGTTTTGTTGCACCCAGATCATGGGTAATACCTACCATGTGTCGCAGGAGGAAGAAGCAGCAGAAAAAAAAAAACCCTATCCCCATGGGCGAGGGGCAGACATAGGTCCTGGGCTCAGGCCTTTAGCACCTCCTACTGTTACCAAAACACAAGTCCATGCCCTCAACACACAATGAGGCAAATAATCCCAAAATGTCAAGAGTTTGGAACAGAGGAAGGTTTATTGCAGAGCCATGTGAGGAGATAGGTGGCTTATGCCTTAAAAGCCCCAAACTCCTCAAAAGCTCTCGGCAAAGCCCTTTCCTAGGAAAGGTGAGGGAGGAGCCTGGTTGATTGATGCAGACTTCTCGGCATCACATCCTTTGTTCTTGAGGTCAGGTAACGGTGTTCCTGTAAGTCTCTACCAAACAAATGTTACTCTCTGTCCTGACAAGAAAGCGCCAGGTCATCAGGCACCATGTTCGCCCTCCGAGGTCCCGGTCCCTGCTAAGGAGAAGGCAGAGCTCAGCCGGCGGCCCGCTCAGGACCAGGGCCTCAGACCCTGCCCAGCCGCCATCCCCGAAGGCGCCAGGCGCCCAGCACCCAGCCAGCTCTCAGTCTGCCCAGGTAGCAGGGGCCAGGTCTTGAAGTCTGTGTCTCGTGCTATTCAGTCAGAGCCGGGGATGGTGGAGAGGGTCACTGCCACCTCAAGGCCTGGGTCTGGCTAGGGGGTGGCCTTGGGGAGGGCCCTGGAGCCTATTCCCTGGGCCCCCCAGCTCACCTGCGGGCCTGAGCTTGGGTGAGCTGGAGGGCCTCCTGGAGAAGGCGAGAATCCACCTCTTACCTCACTCTACCTGATGAGCATCAGTCCACCAACCATTGGTTGAATCACCGCCTAACACTGACAACATTGACAGCTGGCAGCTTGGAGGCAGGGCCCACTGCTGCGCTGATCAATGGGTGAGAGGACCAGTAACTCCCTATTACACTACCTCCATGGGAGACACACATCTCCAGGGCCCAGGGCCCTCCTAAGACTGACAGGGAAAGAGCACCCTGCCCCTCCTCCCCAGGTCAGCCAGCACAAGGAGCAGGCGGGGAGCACCAGCAGGAGACAGTCAAGGCGGGGGGGGGCCGACGGTGGGCGGAATGGGGAACCAGTAAGTAACCAGCCAGCTCTAAGACAGAGCAGAGACCCATGATAACCATAGCAACAAGAAATGCCAGCTCTGCGCAACTCACAACTCCTGTCCTCCCAGCTCCAACACAGAAACAGCCCAACAGAAGTCTCCCACACACAGTGTCGGGCATTCATTTAAAAAATTAGGAGACAGACAAAAAGCTAGAAAGAACAACCCACTGGAAGGAGACAAAGCAGTGACCCGAAGCCAGCTCAATCCTGGGTCCAGTGCACCCCAGCAAATGCACATGATGCAGCTTAAATGCACAAAAACACTGCACTGGACACAACGAAGAGAAACTGACAAGTCGTCATCACAGCAAAAAGATTTTAGCATATACTCTTAGAAACGAAGATCTAGGATACAAAAAAAATAGCATAAGGTATGAATAAACAATTTAAAAGCTTGCCATTGTATCAGACAGAGAATGAACTCAATAGAGAATATACATTTTTAAAAGTGCCATCTGATATAGTTATAAAACTGACAAGCTAAAAAAATAAACCTCAACAAACCTTTAAAAAAATCAATATTGCATAGATGCTACTCTCTAAACCAAAAAGTAGTAAAATTATAAAATAAAAATGCAGAAATATTTATAACAACTACAAAAATACTACATACCAAAATTGGTGGATATTTAAAAACACATATTTAAAGGAAATTTACAGCCCTAAGACAGGCATTAAATTAATGGAAATTGATGACATACAATGCAGAAAGCTAGCACAGAAAAGAAGAATAAACTCAAAAGATGTTTAAAAAAAATATGAAAAAAAAAGAAATATGAGAAGAAATTTTAGAAGAAATAATTAAGCAGATATTTTAAAAAATCCTGCCCCAAATGTATTACCTGAATCTAATCATGACAAAACATCAAACAAACCTAAATTAAGGAGCAATCATAACTGGCCTGTATTCTTCAAAAATGTCAATGCTTTAAAAGTCTCCAGATTAAAGGAGACCAAAGAGGGGAGGGGGTTGCAATGTGTGATACTAGATTTTCTTTAGCTAGAAAAGGTACTACTGAGACAACTAGTAAACTATAAGATCCATGGGTTAGACAATGACATTACACCAATTCTAATTTCCTGATTATACTGTGGTTATGTGACAGAATGCCCTTGTTTTGGGGAAATGCACATTGAAGTATTTACACACAAATATATAGAAGAGGGAGGAAAAGCAAGATAAAGCAAATTGTCATATAAATTAGCCAAAGATATCCTCTGTAGATTGGCCCCTGAGTTGTTTATTTCTTCACAGCTGGCTGAGATCTCTAGCTCAAAAGACCAGCAGCCCCAAACTCAGATATCAACACATGTGAATGTTTTAAACACAGTGTATTCAGCACATCTATAGTCCTTTAGAAGCTGCACACTTCACCTGCCCCGTGAAACCGCACCCAGTTTCTCGTTTTTGTTGTTCAGTTGCTTAAGTTGTATCCGACTCTCTGCGACCCCATGGACTGTAGCCTGCCAGGCTCCACTGTCCATGAGATTCTCCAGGCAAGGATACTGGAGTGGATTGCCATTTCCTTCTCCACTGGACCAGGATTTGTCAGAACTCTCCACTGTAACTCCTCCGTCTTGGGTGGCCCTGCACGGCGTGGCTTATAGCTTCATTGAGTTACACAAACTCCTTCGCCTATAAAGATATAAAGACCCCGAGTGGCTTTATATACCCCAAGGGTTCCCTTGTTCTCCTCTCCTCTGGGAAGCGGCCTCTGGGCCCTTGCCTCTAGGTGGTCTCCTGCTGAAAGAGGCCCCCCGTATCCCTCATACGCATGCATAAACAGTGTCATTGTGCTCCTGCAATTCATGGTTACATCTTTTTCCTTAATTGGCTCCGAAATCCCTCTGAAACCTCCTATACGAATGCGGCAAAATGTTAGGGAATTTAGATGAAATCTATTTAGGAATTATTTGTACTATTCTACTATCATGACTTTAATTCTGAAATTGTGCCCAAATGAAAAATTAAAACAAAAAACTAAATTCAACTCTTGGAAAGGATTTATTACAACTAATAATTGTTTTGTATTTTAAACTAATAAAAGACTAACTGCAGGCAGGACTGATCAAGAAAAGAGTGGGAAAAAAGAAACAATTTTTGAACATGAAAAAGGAGACAATTACAGATATACTGAAGTTTTCTTTTAATCAAGTGAGTACTACAAATTAATGCCATAAACTGAAATGAAATTGGACAACTTTCCAGAAAATATATAAATTACTCAAATTGACAAAGCAACAGAAAACCAAATAAACCACTAAACTTTACGTGAAATGGATCCTTACTCAAAAATACACCCATCAAAGAAACATTAGGTCCAATCAAATTCCAGTCAAGATTTTTGCAATAGCTCCCCCATAACACCCAACCTAGCCGTACCCCCTTGGTTTAAGCCTCTTACCTTTGGTATGCTGTTCCCTCATCTGGGAATACCCTTTTGCATCTTTCCACCTAGCAGACCCTACTGAAGTCTGATCTTTAGTCCCGCCTCCCCAGTAGGAACCTCCCTCCCTCCGGTGGGGTGTGGGGGTGGGCCCATTCATCCAGTAGAGATATCGGACACTCAGCACCCAGAGGGGCCCTTATCTGTTTACCTGACTGACATGTCCAGAAGTCTCTGGCCGCGGATGGGACCCGGTATTCCCCCAGGGCTACTGTAAAGACGGACACTGTAGACTTCTGAAATAACAGTTATTTCATAGCCTTCCTTAACTGCCCTCATAGCTCAGCGCCTACCCTCGGCTGGATGTAGGGTCCGCAGGAGTTGGGGTGGGGGCGGTGTCAGAAGAGACTTTCCTCACCCACAGGAGGTCTGAGCACCCAAGTGGTGTTCAGGGCTCTGGGTAGGCAGAGAAACTCCAAGTTAAACATCAGAAACAAATCCACTGTCAGCAAAAAGGGGCGACCCTAAGAGGGAGAGCTAGTCCCCAGCTCTTCGGGGCCAATGCTGTCACTACTGTGTCCGAGAGTAGCTCCCTGTGGATCGTGGGCTCAGACGAGGCTGAGCTGCTGGAGATCAGAGAAGCAGTGAAACCCAGCCAGCCTGTGGCCCCTACCTCGGACCAGACAGAAACCCTGACCCTCCTAAGGAGACATCGGATGGAGCGAACCCCGCACGGAGCACCCCCTCCCAGTGCCCGCCTGGCTTTGCAACCGTGGATTCCGTCACGTGAGTCCCTTCTACAGCCAGGAGCCGAGGTGCCGCGATGCCACGGAGACCTCAAAACCGGCCAGGTCCGAGGTGCTCTCAAGTCTGAAGACCACAAGACCACCGGTGTCCGAAAATGCGCAGATCTGAGTCGACCCCCGCCCCTCCACTGTGTAGGCAACCCTGGACCGGGATGGAACTACAACTCCCGGCAGGCTCCGCGGCAAGGCCCTTCCGGTCAGCCTAAGTGAGGCGCTTCACGCACGGGGGTGGCTGGCATGGTCAGGCACGCGTGGCAAGAGGAGGCGGATCGCGTGGCAGGTCCAGTGGTTAAGACTCCTTGCTGCCAATGCAGGGGGCGCAGGTTCTGTCCGTGGTGGAGGAAGTAAGACCACACATGTCCCATGGCGGGCCAGAAAAAACCTCTGGAACGCTGACCTACCACCCCCATGATCTACCCAAGAAATCAACTCCTAAAACTACAATAAAAAGCCTAGGAAGCCAGGCCACTACCTCTAGCCAACCTCCAGGAAGCTAAGCAGTAACTTTTATAGAAGTCAGCTCCAGATGACCAGGACTTCGTCAATTACTGAGTTTCTTTAGCTTTTGTTGTTGCTGGTGATGGTGTTCAGTCCCTAAGCCGTGTCTGACTCTTTCTGACTTCATGGGCTGTAGCATGCCAGGCTCCTCTGGCCTCCATTGTCTCCTGGAGTTTGCTCAGTTCGTGTCCAGTGAGTTGATGTTGCTATCTAACCATCTTATCCTCTGCTGCCCCTTTATCCTTTTGCCTTAAATCTTTCCCAGATCAGGGCCTTTTCCAATGAGTTGGCTCTTCCCATCAGGGATCCAAAGTATTGGAATTACACCTTCAGCATCTGTCCTTCTAATGAGGTTCAGGGTTGATTTCCTTTAGGGTTGACTTGGTTTGATCTTCTTCCAATCCAAGGGACTCTCAAGAGTCTTCTCCAGCACCACAGTTCAAAAGCATCAGTTCTGCACTCAGCTTTCCTTATGGTCCAGCTCTCATATCCATACATGACTACTAGAAAAACCATAGCTTTGATTACACAGACCTTTGTCAGCATAGTGATGTCTTTGCCTTTTAATACGCTGTCCTGGTTTGTCATAGCTTTTCTTCCAAGGAGCAAGTGTCTTTTAATTTCATGGCTATAGTTACCATCTGCAGTGATTTTGGAGCCCAAGAAAATAAAGTCTGTCACTGTTTCCACTGTTTCCCTATTTGCCATGAAGTGATGGGACTGGATGCCATGATCTTCGTTTTTTGAATGTTGAGTTTCAAGCCAGCTTTTTCCCTCTCTAACCCTCATCAAGAGGCTCTTTATTTCCACTTCATTTTCTGCCATCAGAGTGGTATCATCTGCATATCTGAGGTCGTTGATATTTCTGCTGGCAACCTTGATTCCAGCTATGATTCATCAAATCCAGAATTTCCTATGATGTACTCGGCATATAAATTAAATACTACACAGCGTGACAATATACAGCCTGTTGTACTTCTTTCCCAATTTTGAGCCAGTCCGTTGTTCTATGTCTGGTTCTGTTACTTCTTGATTTGCATATGAGTTTCTCAGGAGATAGGTAAGGTGGTCTGGTATTCTTATCTCTTTAAGAATTTTCCATTTTGTTGTGATTCATACAGTCAAAGGCTTTAGTGTAGTCAATGAAGCCGAAGTAGATGTTTTCCTGGAATTCCTTTGCTTTCTGTATGATACAACAATTGTTGGCAATTCAATCTTTGGTTCCTCTGCTTTTTCTAAACCCAGATTGTACATCTGGAAGTTCTCTGTTCACATACTGCTGAAGCCTATCTTGAAAGATTTTGAGCATTACCTTGCTAGCATGTGAAATGAGCGGAATTGTATGGTAGTTTGAAATTCTTGGGCATTACCATTCTCTGGGATTGGAGTGAAAACTGACCTTTTCTAGTCCTGTGCCCCCAGAAATCTCAAAAACAACAGAATATCTCAGTTTCCAAGGCAAACCATTCAACATCATGGTAATCTGTCTATACTCCTTTCCTCTAATAAGCTCTGAATAAACAGCCTGGCCTGTTTTTATTTGGTTGGTCTTCATTTATTTTCAAAGATGCATTCAATGGTAAATACTTTTCTGTACATTCTGCATAATTTGACTAGCTACTGTATTGTGTGGCTTCCCTCATTATTTGAAATTAAAATGTATTATTCAAAATTCACTAAGTGAAAGTAAGAAGAATTTAAACTTAAAATGATGATTTTCAGAAAGAAGAACTTTCTGATTCCTAGAGCAGTTGAAAAGTGTAATACGTTTCAGGTGGAGGGTCATTTTGGAAGAAAATTTTCCTTTGTGATTGTGTTGTTATGTGCTGGTCAGCACTAGTAGCCACCAACTACCTTTGACTTCTGAGTATTTGAAAGGTCCAGAATACTGGAGTGGGTTGCCATTTCGTCCTCCAGGGGATCTTCCTGACCCAGGGATTGAACCCACATCTCTTGCATCTCCTGCATTGGCAGGAGATTGTTTACCACTAGTGCCACCTGGGAAGCCCAAGTCTAAATTAAAATGTGCTTTAATTGTAAAATACCATGAATTTTGAAGACTTAGTATGAAAAAAATGAATAGAAAATATCTCATTAGCATATTTATAATGATTATATGCTGAAGGAACAATGTTTTGGACATACTGAGTTAAAACAGTACTAAAATGAAAAATAAAAATACAATGATGCTTTTCATATGCGTCTAACATTTATACTGCTGAAGTTACTAAATCTTAAAACTTTAGGATATCCTGTATTGCATAATAGTGTTAATAAACTTGACTTATTTTACAGTGTTGCTAGAATTGCCTGTAGAGTTTGAAAAACCAAATATAATATTGGTCTAAAACAGATATTCTCTATGACACATATACTGTGTGTGTGTGTGTGTGTGTGTGTGTGTGTGTGTGTGTTTGTAAGTATGTGTGTACTGGAGGAGGATGTTAGGGGTAGGGAATGTCATGATGTGATTATGAAAAACCTATTAATTATCATTTAAGCTACTTACTAATATGTTCAAATAGTAAGTTTCATATCAGCCTGTTTTCATTATTGAATAAAATGCCATAAGAACTTTTAAAATATATCATTAGATTCAGTTCACGCTCTTTTTTTAAAAAAAAGAGAAAACTAATCTTATTCTTTTGTAACATGGAATTGCTTTTCCTTTTGTTTCTAATTCTTGTATTAGATTTGGACATCAGGGATTTGAGTCCTTTGCAGATTCAGCTACATGGCTTTCTATTAATAGCTTTTGATTTGTTCTAGAGAGAATTATAAACAATAGAAATCATCTCCTTAAAAAAGTTTGAAAAGACTCATTTGCAAACCTTCTGAGTACAGAACCTTTTACAGGATAATTGTTTGAGGGTTTTATGTCTTTTGTTTTTCTCTTCTTGTTTAATCAACTTCAGTAATATGTTTTTCCTTCCAAACTTCTTTTAATTGAGTACATTCAAGTTTTTTACTGTGTTATTTACCGTATCTATTACTTTTAATTATTAAAATTTCCAGATGTATTTCTAGAGAGTTTTCCAAGAATTAGTATCTCTTTTGTATCGATCAACACAACCAGAGATTTATCATTTTTTTTCTCCAAAGAGATAACATTAGATTTATCATTTTTTCCTTTTGAGAATAAAACTGTTAAAGCTATCACCTTCTCACATCAAGATTCCATGGAAAGTAGTTTAAAATAAATGGGGAAGGGACCAAAAAATAAAATAAGTAAGTCTTTTTTAGAATAAATAATTTATTGAATTTGTTACAATATTGCTTCTGTTGTTTATGTTCTGATTTTTTGGCCTTGAGACATTATTTAACAATTAACCAATGACAGCACAGTTAAAATAATATAGCGCCAACACTATAAAAAAAAAAAGTCCCAGACTTCAGTAATATGAACCCTTGTTATCATTAAGTTTCAACAGAGAAATCAATGTCCCATAATAAAATCTCCTCTTAGAAAAATTGAAATAACGAAATTTCTTATTCTTAATTTCAAAGAAAACTCTGCAAAATCCCGTTCATGTGGGTCTCAGGTGCCTAGATAAAATTTGTATTCCTTCTATTAAAACCTGCACTGTCTTCCATTAAAATTAATGTTTTCTTCAATATCTCCAGAGGTGGATTAATTCTCCCCCAAGCCTATTGTGTTCCCAGTTGTGTTCCCAACAAGTCAACTGTTTATCTTAGAAACACATGGTAACTGTAAGGAGCTTAGAAGTCACCACTCTATCCACACAAGTAAAAAGCAAAACAAACTGATAAATCAACAGTCTTAGAGTCATCAGAAAAATGAGGTCACAGGGCACACACCTGCCCCCCAAAATTGGAAAGACAGGTGAATATAGAGAATCACAACTTACCAGAGCAGAAATCTCCCTGTGGACCAATCCAGGGTAAGAAAACCTAAGCCGTAATTGATAAATTGCTGGAAGCTTAATGTGGACAAGTGTGAGATTCAGAATCTCCAGGGAGGTCCCCACACTTCTGTGAGTTTTACCTCCAGAGCTTGACCAGTTTCTCAAAGTGAAGATGGGAGAAAAATCGTCTCATACCTCCTGCAGGGGAAGGGGAGATGTGGCCATTTTAAATACACTAGAACATTCTGGCTTTCTTAACAAGGTCTGCCCTCAGGAGAAACTAGTTAACCAGAGAAACTAGTTAACTCAGATTCTTGATCATCTGAGCCACCAGGTTTCCCTGGGTCGGGAAGATCCCCTGGAGTAGGAAATGGCAGCCCGCTCCAGTAATTTTGCCTGGGAAGTCCCATGGACAGAGGAGCCTGGCGTGCTACAATCCATGGGGCTGCAAAGAGTCAGACACGACTTAGTGACTGAACAACGAATGATGATATTACTAAATGCCAATTTATAGAAGGGTTTTCTGGGCTTTGTTTTTCCGTGCTTCAGGGCTTGTGAGATCTTAGTTCCCTTGCCAGGAATCAAACTCACGCCCTAGGCACTGAAAGTGCAAAGTCCTAACCACTGGACCACCAGGGAATTCCTTACAGCAGGTTTTTTTTAATCCATTATATCATGTTCATATAGTCAAAGCTATAATTTTTCCAGTAGTCACGTACAGACATAAGAGTTGGACCATAAAGAAGGCTGAGTGCCAAAGAATAATGCATTCAGACTGTGGTGCTGAGGAAGACTCTTGAGAGTCCCTTGGACTGCAACCAGTCCATCCTAAAGGAAATCAGTCCTGAATATTCATTGGAAGGACTGATGCTGAAGCTGAAACTCCAATTCATTGGCCACCTGATACGAAAAGCTGACTCACTGGAAAAGACCCTGTGATGCTGGGAAAGATTGAAGGCAGAAGGAGAAAGGGATGACAGAGGATGAGATGGTTGGATGGCATCACCAACTCAATGGACATGAGTTTGAGCAAACTCCAGGACATGGTGTGGACAAGGAGGCCTGGCGTGCTACGTCCATGGGGTTGCAAAGAATCAGACATGACTTAGCAACTGAACAACAATCAGTACAGAGGTTTCCCTCAGATCCCTTTGACTCGATCTCTACCCCTCTTTGCATCACAAGTCTGCAATTTTCTGAAGCACTCAAGTTTTCTGGGTCTCTCTACTTGCTGGTGGGTCTCTGAACAAGCCATCTAACCCTCACACCACCAGGCACCTGTGAAATGGCAATCCCCCTTCTCCCCAGGAGCTAGCTTTCTGAAGACAGCAGTAACCATGCCATCCATGTTGCCGGCTGTCACCATGAGGCCAGCCAAGTCTACCAGCAAGTGGAATTTTCCACTTTGATTTTTTACTTCTGTCTCATGACACTTGAGGCCCTAGGCTCATTTTATCCCATGGCTAATATCTGTGACAAAGCAGGCCCTGATTGAGAGGGTGAAGATGCTCATAATTACCTTAGCAACGGAACATGCTGTGCGTTTGAGTCATGTACTCTCATCTCCATAGCAACACAGAATCACAGAATCTTGATCCTTTGAAGCCCAGTGGCAAAAGGGCTCACTGATCTAACCCCTTAGATTAAAACAGAAATGAAAACAAAACAAAACCTTTAAAAAAAATATCATTTACTACTCAGCCTTCATATCCTTGTGCATTGTTTTTGTGCATATCCATTGTTTTTACCGTTTATAATGGAGTGTTGATACAAATGTTTTGTTGAATCAGTAAGTCATGTCCAACTCTTTCGCGACCCCATGGACTGTAGCCCGCCCAGCTCTTCTGTCCGTGGGATTTCCCAGGTAAGAATACTGGAGTGGGTTGCCATTTCCTCCTCCAGGGATCTTCCCCACCCAGGGATCAAATCCAAGTCTCCTGCATTGGCAGGCAGATCCTTTACCAAACTGAGCCACCAGGGGGGCACAGTTATGTGTGTTGTCTACACACATAACTACAAATTGTAAACGGGCTATAAAGGAATATTTCAAAGAGGAGGTTGATCTAACCCTCATTGTCAAAGAAAATTGTCCGAAAAATAGCATTTGATGTGATAACTGCATTATGACTAAGTAAATGGTAGGTGCTCAGTATGTATTTGTGGAATCTGATTCTTTCCCTAGATGCTTCCTTTTCAAATTTGAATGTGGGAAGAGATAGAGGAAGCAGAAGAAAAAGCAATGGAGGCAAAGTGTTCAGTAAATATCATCTAGAAGTTGAAAAACTTCCTAAATTGTGTGTGTGTGTGTGTGTGTGTGTGTGTGTGTTTTGGCTGCACCTTGTGGCTTGCGGGATCTTTTTTCCCCAACCAAGGACTGAATACGGGTCATGGCAGTGAAAGGGCCAAGTTCTAGCCACTGGACCTCCAGGGAATTCCCAAAAATCTCCGAAGTTTTAGATCAGAATCTGAAATTAACAACCTGTGTGATGTTGGGCATCTCACTCACCCTCTATTTTCCACCTATTATAACACTTTGAGATTAGACTCACTCGGGATTTTCCAAAGCAGGTACATATATCACTGTGCTAAGCAAAAACCTTTAAAAAAATGTTTGGCTGCACTGCATCTTCCTCATGGAACACTGGCTCTTGATTTCTGCATGCAGGTTCTCTCTAGTTGTAGTAACAAAACCATTTTAACTGATAAATATTTGCATGCTGCTGTTGTTCAGTCGCCAAGTCTTGTCTGACTGCGACTCTGTGGACCACAGCACACCAGCTTCCCTGCACTTCACTGTCTCCTGGAGTTCGCTCAGACTCAAGTCCATTTAGCCAGTGATGCCATCCAACCCCCTCATCCTCTGCCGTCCACTTCTCCTCCTGTCCTCAGTCTTTCCCAGCATCACAGGGTCTTTTCCAATAAGTCAGCTTTTTGCATCAGGTGGCTTCAGCTTCAGCATCAGTCCTTCCAATGAATATTCAGGACTGATTTCCTTTAGGATGGACTGGTTGGATTTCTTTGCCATCCAAGGGACTCTCAAAAGTCTTCTCCAATACCACAGTTCAAAAGCATCAATTTTTCAGCACTCAGCCTTCTTTATGGCCCAGACTCTCACATCCATACTGACTACTGGACAAAAACCATAGCTTTGACTATACAGAACTTTGTATTCATTTATTTTAAAATGAATACAAATAATAAAAACCCCCATGATTTCAAAAACATTACTACTCAGGAGAAGATTCAAGTAAATAGTGCTGAGCCTTCCACCTCTTGTGGTACTATAAGAGCTTGGATGGCATCCCTTGAATGGCAAGAACCTCTTATGGTTCATAACATATATATGCATATTATACATAATACACACACACATATATATATATGAAACAGCAGTTTGTGGACATTGGACAGCACAAACCACAGGACTTGATGCCTGAGAAACAGATGACAAAGGAAATGAGGCCTATAACCACCCCCAACTTCTGCCCAGAAGCAATTTCTGGACCAGAGGCATGAGTGAGGAGGGGAGACCTAATCAGAACTCAGGAGTGTTATTGAGTGGAAGAGATAGAGATCAGAACTCAGGGAAACTCAGGCAGCCAGAAATTGTAGGACATGATTCTGGAAAGAGTAGAACTGTGGTTCAAATTATATGTGGAAGTAAAAGCATAAAAGTGGGGACTTCTTTGGCGGTCCAGTTGTTAAGACTTCGCCTTCCAATGGCAGGGGGTGAGAGTTCGATCTCTCACTGGGGACCTAAGATCCCACATGCCTTGTGGCCAAAAAGCCAAAACATAAAACAGAAGCAATACTGTAACAAATTCAATAAAGACTTTAAAAAAGCATAAAAGATGCTCACTTCGGCAGCACATATACAAAAAAAAGCATAAAAGATGGGAGGGGGGAAATTAAAGTATATTTTTCATAAGGGCATAACATTATAAGAAGATGGGTTATGATAAGCTAAGTATTCATGTTAGAAACCTTAATGAGATCATTAAAAGATTAATACATAGAGGAACAGTTGATTAGCCAACAGTAGAGATAAAATGGAAATCTCAAAATCACTCAGTTAAATCCAGAAGAAGGGAGAAAAAGAGAACAAAAAATAAGAGGGCCAAATAGAAAACAAATACGAGACAGCAGATTTAGACCCAGTCGTATAAATAATTATATTAAATCAAAATGGCTTAACCACTTGAATTAAAAGACAAAGGTTGTCAGGTTAGATAAAAATGCAAGATCCAGCTATATGCTGTCAACAAACCTAAGGTTTTACTTGGAATTTCAAAACTTCCCCTCTCTCTCACTGGAAGAACAAAGAGACAGAAAATCAAGATGGATATTGTAACACTGACCTCGCTGACTTATCCAGAACATTCTACCGAAGAACAAAAGAATACACTTTCTTTCCAAATGTACATGGATTCACTAAAATAGAACACATCATTGGCCATGTAACATCATTGACCAACTCTTGAAAAATTTTTTCGAGTTGATGGCATGTAGAATATGCCATCACATATTCTAGTCACATATTCTCTAGTCACAAAAAAAATTAAATTAGAAGTCAATTAGAAAAAGATACCTAATAATAATAAAGAAATTTAATTCCAAATAATAAATAAATTTAAAACACAATCCTAAATCATTTGCAAGTCAACTAAAAAATCACAAAGGAAATAACAAAATGTTTAAATTGAATGGAAATTTGAAGAAATACATGAAAACTAAAAACTTTTATTCTTCAAAAGACACTATCAAGTAAACAAAAAGGCAAGAGATTTGATAGAAAATATGCACAATACTAAGGACTTATTGCAAATTTAAAAAAAAACTCTTATAACTCAATTGTAAGATGAAGCACTCAATTTAAATAACATGCCAAATAATTGAACAAAAATTTCACAAAAGAAGAAATACAAAGGCCAATAAGTACAAGAGAAGATGCTGAACGTAATTCACCATTAGGGAAACAAAAATTAAACCACATTAATGTAGGGACTTTCCTGGCAGTCCAGTGGTTACGAATCTGCCTTCCAATGCAGGTTCAACCCCTGATCAGGGAACTAAGATTCCACATGGCTTGGGGCAGCAGAGTCTGTGAAGATCCTGCCACAACTAAGACCCAATGTATTTTTATTACATAAATAAAACAATAAAATATAATAAAAATAAATTACAAAATTTTAAAAGACAATATCAATGGAATAAAAAGTCAATCCACAGAATGGGAGAAAATATATAGAGATCATATATCTGATGAGAAATTAGGATCCAGAATATATAGAAACCACCTAAAGCTCAATAATGAAGGAACAAATTCATTCACAAATGGCCAAAAGATTGAACAGGTATTTCTGCAAAGAAAATACACAAATAGCAAACATGAACATGAAAAGATGCTGCAGATCACAGTCATCAGGGAAACGTAAACCAAAGCTACACTGAGATACCACCTCATCCCCTTAGAATGGGAAATATTTTTTTAAAAAACAGTAAATAACAATATTGGCAAAGATGTGGAAAAGTTGAAACTCTTGAGCACAATTAACGGGAATGTCAAAATGGTGGAAAACAGTATGTTCCTCAAAAATGAAAACCAGAATTACCATATGACCCAGCAATTCCACTTCTGAATAGTAAACATACGCCCAAAAGAGTTGAAAGCAGGGTCTCGAAGAGATATTTGTATACCCATGTTCACAACTGCATTGTTCACAATGTTAAAACGTGGAAGTAACCCACGTGTCCACTGACAGATGATTGGATAAGCAAAACATGGTAACATACACAATGGGATATTATTCAGCCTGAAAAAGGAAGAAGATTCTGACACATAATACAACATGGATAAAACTTGAGGACCCCATACTAAGTGAAATAAATCAGTCACAAAAAGACAAATACTGCAGGAGCACGTTTAAATGAGGTCCTTAGTGTAGTCAAAATCCCAGAGACAGAGAGTAGAATGGTGGTTGACAGGGGCTGGGGGGAATGGGGAGTGATTGTTGACTGGGTATAGAATTCTGGTTTTTCAAAAAAGTTATGGAGACAGATAGTTACAGTGATTGCACAACATTATAAATGTATTTAATACCACTGCAATCTGTGCTTAAAAATGGTGAAATGGTAAATTCTATTTTATATGTATTTTACTATAATAAAATTACCAACAAATGAACATATGTTGAACAAAAGGAACCAGACACAAGAGTACCTGCTTTATGAGCTCATTTATCTGAAGCTATAGGAAAAGCAATTCTAATCTAAAGTGATAGAAAGCAGATAAGCGGTTGCCTAGCGCCAGGGATGAGGGTGGTGGATTGGCAAGGAAGGAGCACAGGGAAAGTTTTGGGGTGATGGAGATGGTCTCTGTCTTGATTATGGATAGAGTTACATGGGCATATAAATCTGTCAAAACTCATAGGAATGTACACTCACACCAGGTGCATTGTGCTGAATACAAATTAGACTGTTACTGCATTGGGCCTGAATGGCAGGAGATGACTACTTCTGAATGCAGACAGAGTTCAGGAATAATTTCCTTCATGGCCAGATGAGCACAGCCTCATCTAGACAAAGCTGATGTTGATACTTCCAGCCCTTGGGAACAAAGTGATGACGCACAAATTATGAAAACACAGTCCTGTGCTGTTACAAATTGTTTTATAGGTCGCTGCCACATTAACTACTTATAACCAGTAAATGAAATCAAGGGAACACTGCTGTGATGACTCACAGGGATGTACGAAGTGTACCACAGCTCTCTGGAAGGTTCGGAGGGTTGGTGTGTGTGTCACACCATCTGCCCTATTGCATGGAAGTATAGCGAGTATGGTTGATAGGAATTTCTATGCTTCTTTGCAGGAAAATAATGAAACATCATTTGTTGTCAATAGTTTTGTCCATGGATAGGTATCTTTTTCCCCTTCTGATTTGTGGTGCTGGTTAACACACACACACACACACACACACACACACACACACACATCAGGGACTCCTCTTCTTTCTTTCTTTCTTTCTTTTTGCAGTTGATTGCATCAGGTCTTGGTTGCAGCATGCAGGATCCTCCTCGCATCGTGTGGGTTCCTTCATGACTGGTCATGGGCTTCGCAGTTGTGGTCCATGGGCTCAGTAGTTGCAGCACTCGGGCTTTGTTGCTCCGAGGCTTGTGGGATCTTAGTTCCCTGACCGAGGATCAAACCCCTGTCCCCTGCCTCGCAAGGCAGATTCTTGACCACTGGACCACCGGGGAAGTCCCCAATTCCTCTTGTTAATATAGAGCTTCATTTTTCCCTTAAACTATAAAGGTGGAGCAGATATTTCTTGATTGCTGACTGATCACTGACTATTCTATTCTTTTCTCTCTTTTTTTAAAATAGGCAAGTTTTATTATCAAATGTAACCATTCTACAAAAGCTCAGTAGTCTTGTAGTATTACTGCCTTTAAATCTTTCAGAGCTTTGGGCAGATAGCATTTTAAGGCAGCAAGTATAAAGAACTATTTTTTTGAACTTTAGTGCCAGTTATCACCAAGTTTCACACAAAATGCTTTTTGTTTCGTATTTTCATTTTTCGTACTGTAGTTAAAGAGCCGATTCTGGTCAGTGAAGAGGGAATGTTTGACTCTCCACTCAGTGTTAATCCAAATAATGCAAAGTAAGTAAAAATAGCAACCATGTGAATCTTCATGACATTGCAACCAAGCCAAGGACACTGTCAGTAACTTATAGAAACATGATTCGTACAGATGACCCACAGACATGTGAAAAGATGCTCATCATAGCTAATTATTAGAGAAAAGCAAATCAAAGCTACACTGAGGTGCCACCTCACACTGGTCAGAATGGCTAGCATTGAAAGTGTAAGAATAACAAACGCTGGAGAGGGTGTGGAGGAAAGGGAACCCTCCTACACTGTTGGTGGGAATGCAAACTGGTGCAGCCACTATAGAAAACAGTACAGAGGCTCCTCACAAAATGAAAAATAGAGTTGCCCTATGATCCAACAATCCCATTCCTGGGTGCACATCCAGACAAAACTTTAATTCAAAAAGATACACGCACACCTATGTTCATAACAGCACTATTTATAATAGCCAAGGCACGGAAACAACCTAAATGTCTACTGACAGATACATGGATAAAGAAGATGTGATGTATATATACAATGGAATATTACTCATTCATAAAAATGAATGAAATAATGCCATTTGAAGCAACATGGATGGACCTAGGGATTATCATGTGAATATCACTTTACTAAGTGAAGTAAGTCAGGAAGAAAATGACAAATACCATGTGCTAGCACATATGTACAATCTAAAACATGACACTTGGTCACAGGAACAGGGCTTCCCTGACAGTTATGGCAGACATGGGGCTGGAGGCACGAACACAGCCGCAGGTGCGGAGACTTTGGGCCCTGCAAGGCCCCAGGTTTCAGCTTGGAACTCTCCAGATAATCAGTGCCGGCTGGGTCTGGGATGCAGGTGGGGCCTTCGGAAAAAGAGAGCCGGCAGAAGAGAAGCGTTTCTTCCAAGCTCGTGCTCAAGCATTACAGCTCGCAGCCTTGAAGAAACACCATGAAAATGAGATCTCTCATCACACAAAGGAGACTGAGTGCCTGCAGAGAGAAATTGAGCAGCACAAGCGGTCCATCAGGAAACGAAAACATCGTGATGACGGTGATCAAGTACACACAGTTCTCCATAGAATGGCTACCTACTATTGCCCACTTCTGTGTAGACATAGTTCTGGTTTAACTAGTATCTGTGTGCTCCCAGAAAATTATAACAGATCATCCTCAGTGAAAAGAAATAAAATAAGATATGACACAAATGAACACATCTTTGAAACAGAAACAGACTCACAGATGTAGAGGACAGACTTATGGTGCCAAGCAGGGGCAGGGCAGGGAAGGCAAGAATGGGGAGTTTGGGATTCGCAGATGCAAACTGTTATTTATAGAATGGATAAACAACAAGGTTCTACTGTATAGCACAAGGAACTGTATTCAATATCCCATGATAAACCATGATGGAAGCGAATATGAAAAAACACACATATGTGTTTATATATGTATATCTGAATCACTTTACTGTACAGCAGAAATGAACATTGTGTTGTATGTAACACAACTGGAGCCGCCAGTTTTTACATCACCTCAGTCTCAATAAGGGAATTCCACTACTTTCACCGTGACCCAGTGAGCACACCCATAGGGCCTGCCAACCCTCCTGGAGCTCGGACCATGGCCACTTCATACTCCTCTTAATGAAGCATGTTTTAAGTTTCATGTTTTGCACCTTGATTTAACTTTTGCTTGTAGGTCATTGCTTTGTTTAATTCTAAATTTTAAAAAGGTAATAACATGGATTGCTGGGATATCAGATATGCAGATGACACCACCCTTATGGCAGAAAGTGAAGAAGAACTAAAGAGCCTCTTGATGAAAGTGAAAGAGGAGAGTGAAAAAGTTGGCTTAAAGCTCAACATTCAGAAAACTAAGATTATGGTATCCGGTCCCATCACTTCATGGGAAATAGATGGGGAAACAGTGGAAACAGTGACTGACTTTATTTTGGGGGGCTTCAAAATCACTACAGATGGTGACTGCAACCATGAAATTAAAAGACACTTGCTCCTTGGAAGGAAAATTATGACCAACCTAGACAGCACATTAAAAAGCATAGATATTACTTTGTCAACAAAGGTCCGTCTAGTCAAGGCTATGGTTTTTCCAGTAGCCATGTATGGATGTGAGAGTTGTACTATAAAGAAAGCTGAGCACCGAAGAATTGATGCTTTTGAACTGTGGTGTTGGAGAAGACTCTTGAGAGTCCCTTGGACTGTAAGGAGATCCAACCAGTCCATCCTAAAGGAGATCAGTCCTGGGTGTTCATTGGAAGGACTGATGCTGAAGCTGAAGCTCCAATACTTTGGCCACCTGACGTGAAGAGCTGACTCTTTGGAAAAGACCCTGATGCTGGGAAAGATTGAGGACAGGAGGAGAAGGGGACGACAGAGGATGAGATGGTTGGATGGCATCACCGACTCAATGGACATGGGTTTGGGTGAACTCCGGGAGTTGGTGATGGACAGGGAGGCCTGGCATGCTGTAGTTCATGGGGTCGCAAAGAGTTGGACGCGACTGAGCGACTGAACTGAACTGAACTGAATAACATGGAATCTATTTTTCTAATTACCTTCTGCTTATGGAAAGTGAGATATTTTTACTTATAGTAGTGAAATAAAGTTTCTTTTCATTTTTCATTGAATTCTGCATGTTTTACAATATTGTGTTAGTTTCTGGTGTATAGCAAAGTGATTCAGTTTTATATATATATATATATGTATATATATATATATATATATATATATACACAAATATAGTCTTTTTCAGGCTCTTTTCCAATATAGTTGACTATAACATATTGAATATAGGCCCCTGTGCTATACAGTAAGACCTTGTTGTTTATCTATTTTACATACAGTAGTTTGTATCTGCTAATCCTAAACTTTGATAACTATAAGTTTGTTTTCTGTGTCTGTGAGGTGAGACTACTTCTTTTTTGCATGAATATGTTTTAAAAATATATTAGAGAGTTGATTCACAACGTTGTATTAATTCTTACTGTACAGCACAGCGGTTCAGTCACGCATGTATATATAGATTTTATACTCATTTCCATTGTGGTTTATCACAGGATCCTGAAAACAGTTCCCTGTGCTCTAAGTTGGCCCTGCTGTTTATCCTTCTATACGTAATAGTTTGCATCTTCTAATTCCAAACTCCCAATTGCTCTTAAATAAATATATTTTAACAAAAATGAATCAGTCTAAAGAAAAACATTATTAATGGGCAACAAGTAGATTAGGCAAATACTGTTTGTGGTGGTACTGCTCACATGTCTGAGATCCGGGAATGTGCTGTCTTCTCGGCTCTGCTGCTTTGCGGGTGGATCAGGGGGCTGGTGGGGGCTCGCCTGTGTCTTCTCAGTCAGATGGGGCTGCAGCACCAAAGAAATAGTAACAGGGGGACTTCCCTGACAGTCCAGTGGTTAAGATTCTGCACTTCCACTGCAGGGGGCACAGGTTCGATCCTAGCCAGGGAACTAAGATCCCACGAGCCAGGTGGAGTGGCCAAAAACAGCAACAACAAATATGACAACTAATTGAATCCTTGGAAGCATGGGCCATTCTCTTTCCTGCTGTCTGCTGGCCAGCAGGTCATTCCTTCTCATGCACTGATGATTTTAGGACCTGTCTTATTCCATGCCTTCCACCTGCCATTCTGACATCTTTCTTAATGATTTAACATCCTTCTAAATTCTCTCTCCACTCCCAGGCTCTTAGCTTTCTGATCCCTCCTCTTCAATGATCAAGACTTCACCTGTTAATCCACACTCATAGGTACACTCTCAGTTCAGTTCAGTCGTTCAGTCGTGTCCGACTCTTTGCGACCCTGTGAACTGCAGCACGCCAGGCCTCCTTGTCCACACCAGTTCCTGGAGTTTACTCAAACTCATGTCCATCGAGTCGGTGATGCCATCCAACCATCTCATCCTCTGTTGTCCCCTTCTCCTCCTGCCTTCAATCTTTCCCAGCATCAGGGTCTTTTCCAAAGAGTCAGTTCTTTGCATCAGGTGGCCAAAGTATTGGAGCTTCAGCTTCAGCATCAGTCCTTCCAATGAATATTCAGGACTGATTTCCTTTAGGATGGACTGGTTGGATCTCCTTGCAGTCCAAGGGTTTCTCAAGAGTCTTCTCCACACACCACAGTCCAAAGCATCAATTCTTTGGCGCTCAACTTTCTTTTCTTTTTTTTTTTTTTTTTGCTCAGCTTTCTTTATAGTCCAACTCTCACATCCATACATGACTACTGGAAAAACCATAGCTTTGACTAGACGGACCTTTGTTGGCAAAGTAATATCTCTGCTTTTTAATATGCTGTCTAGGTTGGTCATAACTTTCCTTCCAAGGAGCAAGTGTCTTTTAATTTCATGGCTGAAGTCACCATCTGCAGTGATTTTGGAGCTCCAAAAAATAAAGTCACTGTTCCCGCTGTTTCCCCATCTATTTGCCACGAAGTGATGAGACCGGATGCCATGATCTTAGTTTTCTGAATGTTGAGTTTTAAGCCAACTTTTTCACTCTCCTCTCTCACTTTCATGAAGAGGCTCTTTAGTTCTTTGCTTTCTGCCATAAGGGTGGTATTATTTGCATATCTGAGGTTATTGGTATTTCTCCCGGCAATCTTGATTCCAGCTTGTGCTTCATCCAGCCCAGCGTTTGTCATGATGTACTCTGCATATAAGTTGAATAAGCAGAGTGACAATATACAGCCTTGATGTACTCCATTCCCTATTTGGAACCAGTCTGTTTTTCCATGTCCAGTTCTAACTGTTGCTTCCTGACCTGCATACAGATTTCTCAAGAGGCAGGTCAGGTGATCCGGTATTCCCATCTCTGTAAGAATTTTCCATAGTTTATTGTGATTCACACAGCCAAAGACTTTTGCATAGTCAATAAAACAGAAGTAGATGTTTTGTGGAACTCTCTTGCTTTTTCGATGATCCAGTGGATGTTGGCAATTTGATCTCTTGTTCCTCTGCCTTTTCTAAAACCAGCGTGAACATACTGTTGAAGCCTGGCTTGGAGAATTTTGAGCATTACTTTGCTAGCGTGTGAGATGAGTGCAAATGTACAGTAATTTGAGCATTCTTTGCCATTGCCTTTCTTTGGGATTGGAACGAAAACTGACTTTTTCCAGTCCTGTGGCCACTGCTGTTTTTCAAATTTGCTGACATATTGAGTGCAGCACTTTCACAGCATCATCTTTTAGGATTTGAACTAGTTCAACTGGAATTCCATCACCTCCACTAGCTTTGTTCGTAGTGATGCTTCCTAAGGCCCACTTGACTTCGAATTCCAGGATGTCTGGCTCTAGGTGAGTGATCATATCATTATGATTATCTGGGTCATGAAGATCTTTTTTGTATAGTTCTTCTGTGTATTCTTGCCACCTCTTCTTATATCTTCTGCTTCTGTTAGGTCCATACCATTTCTGTCCTTTATTGTGCCCATCTTTGCATGAAATGGTCGCTTGGTATCTCTAATTTTCTTGAGCAGATCTCTAGTCTTTCCCATTCTATTGTTTTCCTCTATTTCTTTACATTGATTACTGAAGAAGGCTTTCTTATCTGTCCTTGCTATTCTTTGGAACTCTGAATTCAAATGGGTATATCTTTCATTTCTCCTTTGCCTTTAGTATCTCTTCTTTTCACAACTCTTTGTCTAAGTCCTCCTCAAACAACCATTTTTCCTTTTTGCATTTCCTTTTCCTGGGGATGGTCTTGATCCCTGCCTCCTGTACAGTGGCACGAACCTCCATCCATAGTTCTTCAGGCACTCTGTCTATCAGATCTAACCCCTTGAATCTATTTGTCACTTTCACTGTATAATCATAAGGGATTTGGTTTAGGTCATACCTGAATGGTCTAGTGGTTTTCCCTACTTTCTTCAATTTAAGTCTGAATTTGGCAATAAGGAGTTCATGATCTAAGCCACAGTCAGCTCCTGGTCTTGTTTTTTGCTGATGGTATAGAGCTTCTCCATCTTTGGCTACAAAGAATATAGTTACACCCTAGGCTTCATCATTACCAAAACTGCTCCAATTTCGAAGACCTCAGCTTCAAGAATCCCTCTCTTTGACACCCTTCCATCTCTCTAGCTTCTTTCTTCCCTCTGCATCTAAGCAAGTGACTGGAAAGAGATCCACCTCCTTGCTACCTGGCCTCACTTTAAGTTTATAATCCCATAACTCCAGACCAGCAACCTTTTGCAACTGCTAATCATTTCACTCTCTCATTGTTTTCTTTCACAAACCTTTAAGACCCTCTCCCTGACCTCACTCTCAGCTAATGGCTCTCCTGGTTTTGCTGAAATTCAGTTGTATTGTGTTGAATCTCCGAGCAGCATTTGGCACTGTTGGTAACTCCCTTCTCGGGACATTTTCTTTTTCTAGCCTTGGGGTAGAAAGTAGATCTAATTGCCTATTGATATACCTATGCGAAGGTCTAGTTTGCAATGTAACATGCAAAAAAACATTCACTTCTCCCTTCTCCAACCAAAATCGGTTCCTCCTGATTTTCCTCATATTTGTGAATGGCATCACCATTCACCCAGCTGCACAAGTCAAAAACCTGTAGTTATCCTCAATTCCTTTCATTCTCTCTCACTCTACATCCAATCCATCAAATCTTTTTTACATTAAAAAAAAAATCCCTAATCTGACCATTTTCATCACCTCCTCCTTGACTGTGCTGATCCAAGTCACCATCTCTTGTCATTTAGAATCCTGCAATAGCTTCCTAACTGGTTTTCCTGATTCTGCTCTTATCTTTCTATAATCTATGTCCAAATAGCCACCAGAGTGCTCTTGGAAAACAAGCAAATCAACTCACACCTGTCCCCAATTCCCCAGTAGCTTTCCATCACACTGAGAATAAAATCCAAATTCATTTTAAGACCGTCTACTATTTGGCTCCTAACCAGCTTGCCAAGCCCATTCACTACCACGCCAACTCACCGCTTTGCAGCCATGTGGCATCACCCTGTTTTTCTAACACACCAGGCGTATTCACAATCTCAGGGCTTTGCTCTTGCTATACTCTCTGCTTGGAGGTCTTCCTGAGGTGGTCTCCATGGCTCACTCCCTCACTTTATTTAGACCACACTATTATCTCCATCGCGGCTTCCCTGGCGGCTCAGCCAGAAAGGATCCGCCTGCCAATGCAGGAAGCGTGGGTTCGATCCCTGGGTGGAGAAGATCCCTTCTAGAAGGAACTGGCAACCCACTCCACTATGCTTGCTGGGAAATCCCATAGACAGAGGAGCCTGGTGGGCTACAGTCCTCGAGGTCACAAGAGTCGGATACAGCTTAGTGACTAAACAACAATTATCCCCATCCCTCTATTCTTTTCTCGGCTTTATTTTTCATCCGTGTGTGTGCGTGTTTCCGAACACCTCCTGCCTGAGCCAGTAGTTTAATTGGCTCATTAGTTCACCAGTTATTGACTTGCCCACTAAAACACACGTTTCATGAGAACAAGGACCTTCTGTAATGCTTTTGCTCCAATTCCTAGAACAGTGCCTGGCACACAGGAAGCCCTCTGAAAATATGTTCCGTGAATGATTTGCCAAAGGCAATGGGTGCAAATAGATGCAGATCCAGGAGATTTCCACGGTCACCCGCTTCACGCCCTGGAACTGAAAACCCCAGAGTGATAGTGACACCTCACGGGGCTCCTTTCGTCCTCCCGCCTAGTGGCGAAGTCAAAACGCAGCCCACGGCGAGCCGGGACGGAGGACAGGAGTCCCTCTCTATGGTCTTACTCCCCAGACCCCTCCTCCCTAGCCCCCTGCGTGCCTCTATGGTTCTTCCTGTCATTAGTCGGGAGGGGGCGCTGTGCGCAGGCGCGCGGTGACGCCTCGGCAAGGCCGGAAGGAGCGCAGCGGCGGCCTCGGCAGCGGCGGCGATCAGATTGGGGCTGCCGCTCTTGCTGACTGGAAATCGCGGCGACAGAAGCTCCCGAGCTTGCCTCGCGAGCCGGCGAGTCGAGTGGCGAGTAAGTATCGGCCGCGGCTCCTCAGCCGGCTCTGTGGGGCTAGTGGCGTCTTCTCCGGGCGCCTCCATTAAGCCGGGGGTGGGGGCGGGGGCTCGACCGTGAAGGGCCCCGGGGGGGCGCGGGCCAGGCCGGGCGGCTACCCCGACACGAGCGAGCCCAGGGCCGGCTCCGGGCAGCGCCGAGCGACCGGAGCAGCGGGGCCGGCGGCCAGGAAAGAGCGACAAAGGCAAGGGCGGCCGGCGAACCCGCCGCGGGTCCCGTTACTTCGGGAAGTTTCGCGGGCCGGTCGGTGGGTACGCCGCGCGAGGACTCGAAAGCGCCGAAAGACTCGAGTTTCCTCGGCAGCACCTTCTGGGAAGCGGTGGCGATGGAGCCGAGCGCGGCCCGGAGCGCGCGGGGGGCGCAGCGCTGTGAGTGAACTCCGACGCCCTGAGGTGGGGGTGGCGGTGGAGCTGCGGGCCGCGGTCCCAGACCCTCGCGGCTCAACTCTGGAGGGGCGTCTTCCCCAGAAGGCGGCCGCTCGCTGCTGCCCACCCTCGTGAGGACTTCCCGAACCCCGGACAGCGCAGGGAACGCGAACCTCCACCCCACCCCTCCCCCCCAAAATGTGCCCGGAGTGCTGGGCGGCGAACGAAGCCGCTGCTCCCGCGTGGGTTGTGGCTCGAATGCCGCGTGGGACGATTGTCGAAAACTTTGGGCCACTCCGGTCTCGTGACCCAGCTCGCTGAGAGCCTTGCGGGGTCTCCGCGACGTCCGCAGGGCAGGTTGCCGACCTCAGCGAGTGGGGCGCTGTGGTCAGTCTGGGTGCGTCGTGAGGAGCGCTTGGAGGGGGTTCGTCCTAGGGTTTTTGATACCACGAGATGACTTGCGCTGCTGGCAGAGGGCACAGCCGCGTTCAGAACGCTGGCCTACAGGAAGATCGCGGAGAAACGGCCTTGCTCCGTTAGTTTGTTTTTTTTTGCTTTTTGTTTTTTTTTTGTAAAAGTCATTTATCGTAGCTGGGAGTAGGAAGTGGCTGGATTTAAGGAAATAGCTCGAGAGCCTGGGGCCAGACTTTTGGCTCTCCCTGTACACGTAAATGGAGGCTTTATAGTTTCCTCCTGAAGGCAGGCAGCAACTACAGAAAGAGAAGCCTTGCAGCCCCTTTGGAGAAGTGTAATAAAGGAAGTTGAGCTATGAGTCTGGAAGACTGAAAGTTTATGAAATACGGTGGATGAGAGAGCCTGTGCTCATGTTAACGAGTATTTACAGTGTTCTAGGCTGTGGTAAGAGCTTTAGAGACGTCATAATTTTTTTTAGCTAGATACTGTTGTAAGGATTTTCCATATATTAACTCTGAATCCTCGATAACATGGCTTTTGTCGTCCCTTACTTTCGAGAGGGAGAAAATGAGGTGCTGAAAAAATAACTTAGCTTGTAAGGGTCTAAGCTGGGATTCGAACCCAGTTCATACTCCTAATTATCCTGCTATACCTGTGAATATGCAAGAAGTTCTGGTGTATTTACTTTTGCCAGGCTGTGTGCTGTGTCCTGAGGCTTTGGAAATGAATTGCACAAGAGTCCTACCTTCTTGGGCCTTCCTTGCTAGCTCAGAAAGTGAAGAATTTGCCTGCAATGCAGGAGACTGGGTTTCGATCCCTGGGTCGGGAAGATTCCCCCAGAGAACAAAATGGCAACCCACTCAAGCGTTCTTGCCTGGAGAATCCCATTAACAGAGGAGCCTGGTGGGCTACAGTCCATGGGTTCGCAAAGAGTCAGATATGACTGAGCAACTAACACTTTAAATTTCAGTTTCCTACCTTCTTGGAACTCTTTTTAGCAAAGGAGGTGGATATTAAGCATAGCTTCCTAAATATTTTATTGTGGTAGTACTTGGAAGGAGTGAGAGACATATGAACAAACACTGGGGATAGTCTGGAAAGGTTTTTCTCTGAAAAGTGAAATTTTAAGATGAGGGACTGAAGAATAAATAGAGTTAATTTGGTCAAAGAGAGGCAGAGAGAAGAGCCTGAAGTTTCATGGCGCTTTCTAGGACCTGAGCCTGGTTTCTGCAGAATGGTGAATAAGGGAAGAAGTATGAGGGGGGGCTGGCTGTGTCAGCAAGGTCATGTGAAGGCAGGGTTTCATAGGCCATGGTAAGGATTTTGGTTGTGCCATGAAGAGATTTGTGGTTACAGAAGCAAAACTGTCCTATATGAAAATTCATTGGAGGGTACCACTTGTAGACAGTATTGGGATAGAAGGGGCAGGATGTCATGAGTTCACGGAGGATTCAGCTGCTATCATTGAAAATTGACTTCTTACTTGTGGATTGAGGATGTGCTTGCTTATCCATCCCAGTTTCCCAGCCAATTTTCAGTTGACAATTGGAGAAAAAAATTTTAATGTTGTATGTTAAGCTCGTTAGCCTACCCACTGAAAATTTTGAATAATTTCTGGTTTAAAACCTTTCGTGTTGTAAAAAGATACTAATAGACTTTTTAGAGCTCTTTGAAACCACTTGAACTCCAGACTGTTTGCATATCATCTCTAATTATGGATGCTATTTTACCTTAGTTCTTTCATTTTGTATGTATGTTGAAATTAACGTGCATTTTCTTATTCTGAATTCATCAGCTTCATTGTTCTTTGTTTATAGTATCACCATCGTCCAGTCCAGTCATCTGATCTCAACATCGAGGTCAACTTAGACCCCTTGCTTCCTCTTGCCCTGATGACCAGTTACATAGGAAATCCCATCGTTGCACTCTGCTGGTGGTCTGGTGGTTAAGACTCTGAGTTTCCATTGCACGGGGTGCAGGTTCAGTCCCTGGTTGGGGAACTAAAATCCCACATGCCATGTGCTGTGTCCTTAAAAAAAAAAAAATCCCATTGAATCTAACCTTTATAATTAGTATGTTACATCTTTTCCTTCCTCTACTTACTGTTACCTTTTACCTTTAGTTCAGACTTCACTGGCTCTTGTTTACTGGGTTTTCCTACCTCCAAGTGTCTTCTGCAGTCTGTCTTACGCATTGCAGCTTAGTCGTTGTTCCTAAAGCACAACTCTCTGCATTGCTTCCCATTGGGTTAGAAAATAAAAATTAGAGCTCTGCTTCACTTTTCTGTTAGCAAACCACTTCTGAGCTTAGTGACCTAATACAACAGTTTTATTTTTTGGCAGTCTTGTGGGTCAGGAAGTTGGGAAGATTTCACCTGGGACTTTTTTTTTTTTTATTCACATGCTGTCAACCACAGTGGCTGGGACTGGAGGATATTCTTCCAGAATGACTTCTTTATTCAAATGCCTTGTCTGAGACTGCTGGGAGACGGCCCGGCTGCCTTTCCCTCTCCTGGTAGTGTCAGAGCTCTCCTGTGGTCTCTCCAACCAGGTAGTCAGACTTCTTACATGGTCACTCTGGGCTTCCAGAGCCCTTGATGGAAGTGCTGTCTTAAAACTTAAGCGTGGAACTGGCAGATCATCGAGTTTAGCTTGAATACTGCTTCTCCCCAAGCCTTCCCTGCCTCCCTACCCTCTCTTAACTGTGATAGGCTTTGTGTTGCAGTAAAGACTGTACTTTGTAGTATACTCAATTGTGTGCATATTTTCTCTCACTGGTGGAAGTTCTGTGAGGCAAGATCCATGTTGGATTTTCCTTGTTATTCCCCATGATGCATAACACAGAGTCTTTAAGTGTTAAGTAAATAATAGCAGTTTAGTGTAGAAAAATCAAAATTTAAGGAAGCAAAAATATAAACCTACTGCTTAGAAATAACCATTATCAACTTTTTTGTGTTAATTTGATATTGATTACACATTAGTACAGGATCACAAAGAATGGCTATGTAAATATTAAGATGGGAAACCAGTATTTGAATGAAGAGCAGTAATCATTTATAGACATTTAAAAAATATATGCTTGGAAGCGGTTTTGTGGGGGCTGATATAACCTGGGCATGTCAGCTTCTCCCAGCCTGGCCTGGCTCTCCTTTGCCCTCCTTTCCTTTATTACCCCAAAATCAATGTTGCAAAAGTGATGGGCATAATTTTGGAGATTATTCTGGAAAGCAGCAGCACCACAAAACCTCAGGACCATGCAGTGTTATATTAGGAGCATATGAAAGGATAAGTGGAGAAGTGATGTGAACAGAGGAATAAGAAGGAAATAGTTTGTTTAAGACAGACCTAAGGACTCTGGTCACAAGGAAGCAAAGATGCAGTTTTGACAATAATAAAATTGTATGAGAGAACCATGGATGATCCCATCTTTTCCTGACTTGCTTTGTTTTCCAGATTTTCTCTAATAATGTAGTTTTTTATTACACTACATTGTGTAATACTTTATAACTGAAGAAGAGAATGAGAAACTGGTTGTTGTCACATAAGCCACGTTACTTGACTATTTAAATATGGCTGTGATGAACAACTCCAGTCTCTGGCAGAGGAAGATATTTTCAGAGTTACTCGTTCATTCAACAACTGTGAGACACTGAAAGGACACTTATGAATAAGACAGAGTCAAGGGCATATGAGAAAACAAAATGTGAACTCTGTCTCATCATGTGTTGATTCATTCATTCAAGGAAGAGAAGGGTTTAAAAAAAGATCCATTAGGACAATTGTGGGAGGTGGAAGAGAACATAGAAGTACCATCCAATTTTCTAAAACTCTTTCAATATTACCACATAAGATTCTTAAAAAAAAAAAAAAAAGAATTCTCCACTAAGTAATGAACTGATGAATCCATGCTAATTTTTGGTTCTGATTTGGAAGCTTTAACTGGTATATTTGACTATAAAGTAAATCATAAATGTATATGATGATTTTTATAATTAAAGGCAAGAAATAATTGAACTGTTCTTTCTTGGAAGGCATTTCCTATTTCTGAACTCCACTTTGTTGTCTGATCAATAAGTGAAAAGACATATATAGGTTCTTGTTACTTCCAGAAAGAAAATGAAATTTCCTAAAGAAGGAAGTAAAAGTTTTTTTTTTTTTTTTTGGAAGTAAAAGTTTTATGTGACTAGTTATAATACTAGTGAAAAGTAGCTTGGAAGAGGAGAATAACCCCCTCCAAACCCCACCTGGTTGGGCTATACATCATCAGCCCTTATTAACAAAAGCTGTGCATCTGCTGTTTCCATTGCACAATAATAATAGTCATAATGTGGCCCTTACTGTGTGCCAGGTGCTACACTAAATGCTTTATATATATTTAAATCAATTTCAGAACAGCTGTGTTCTCATTTCATGAAGAAAGAAATAGTAGACCTGAAAGATGAAGCAGTTTATGCATAGTCACTGATTGACTAGTTTGTGAAACCTGGGTTCATACTTAGAGCATGTGATCTGAACCCAGATGAGAGGACTGAATGTCAGGGAGTTAAATGACCTTTACAGAGAAGCTACTCAGGAGTAGAAATTTCATTATCAGACTCCTGTTCTTGCTGCAGCTTGGGGCCACTGTACATGCCATTCATGAGGAATCTTGCTTTTAAAGCAGCACTGGTAATCTCCTTAACTACAAACTTGACAGTCTAACTAAATTAGATATAAAATGAATCACGTTTTCCTTTGATTTCCAGTGTAAAATTGAAGGAATCTAGTTGTGGTAAAAGAATCTGGCTATTGGAGTTAAGTGTCAAAGTACTTTTTGAAAGTTGTATTGGAAAGAAAAGCACTTGAATAGAGGCAGTTGAAAGTGGACACCAGAGCTCTTTACTTTATACTGTGCCATTTGGAAATAACATCATTATTATTTCAGATGAGATACCAAAGCTTATGCTTGCATTTATAATTTTTAAACATTGAGGTACCTTTGTCCAGTTATAGATACCATAAAGTCCTGTTGTAATACTTAAACACAGTCTTGCTATAAAACAGTAGTATCTTAAGTTGAAAAATGCTGACATTATTTGATTGTCTCTTTGTAGACATCATATAATGAGAAGCCCTGGTCTAGGGCCTACCTCTTTTGAAGCATGTGGTTTCTGTCAGCAGGACAAAACAGATTTTCTTGGGAAGAAAAACCTTGAGTCGGTAGGTTACAGATAGAATCTTGGAACTAAAAGGGTGCCTTAGCAGTTAAAATTGTCCCCCTTTGGTTCTTATCTCATTTTCATTCTTCTGATGTCCATCAGAGTAAAGCAAGAAAATGGTTCAGAAATCAAACTACAGAAAGACTTAAATAATCCTCTCCTCTTGATCCCCAAATACTGTTTCATAGAGGCAAACACTCTTTTTTTCCCTGATAGTGACTTTTTCCCTCTCTAACCTTGCCATTTAAAAAATAGAAAAAGAACTTATCAGTTTGGCTGCACCAGGTCTGTGGTGTGTGGGCTCTTTTAGTTGTGGCATGTAAGCTGGCGTTCCCTGAGCAGGATTGAATCTGGACTCCCTACGTAAGGATCTCAAAGTCTTAGCTGCTGGACCCCCACTCTTAATTATTTTTTGGTGAATAGAATTTTTTTTTTAATTTTAATGTACAATATTTCAGTCTTTGCTTTTGTGGACAGCACTTTTTCTGTCCTGTTTCAAATGTCTTTCCATGGGGAGGGAGGCGAGAGTGGGGTTCAGGAGGGGGGCCACATGTACACCCATAGCTGGTTCATGTCGATGTATGGTGAAAACTGCCACAATATTGTAAAGTGATTAGCCTCCAATTAAAATAAATTATTATTTAAAAAAATATCTCTTTCCCAGCTCTGATTTTTGAAGGTATTTTATGTTATCTTCCAGAAAGTTTGTTATATTACCTTACCATTTAAATCAACAGTTCACATAAAAATTATTTTGTCTAAGGCATAAAGGTGAGGTCTAGTTCTTTGATTTTTCCGTATCCCCCCAAAATATAGCTTTCCAGTACAGTGTCATACAGTTTAAGTATTTTTACATTGCTCTGCAGGGCTACTTTTGTCATAAATGTCCACATGTGAACAAATCTGTTTCTGGACTCTGTTCCATTGGTCTTCTTTTGCCAATACCACATTGTATTAATTACTGTAGCTTTATAACAAGACTTAATATCTGATAGTATAAATTCTCCTTCTTTTTGTTTATGAATGTTTTGCTTATTCTGGGATCTTTGCTTTTTCTTGTAAATTTTATAATCATCTAGTGCATATCCATTTGAAAAATCTGAGTAAGGCTGTATTAAACTTGTACACCAATTTGGGGAGAACTGACATCTTTACATAATCAAGCTTTCCAACCCATGAGTGTGGTATGTCTCTTCCTTTATTTACTCTTTAAATTTTCTCAGTGATGTTTTACAGTCTCTGTGGAGAGACAGAATAGTTCATCCATGTCACAGATAGCAGGATTTCCTTCTTTTTTGTAGCTGAATATTATTCCATTTTCTTCACCTGTTCATCTGTCGTTGGACACTTAGGTCGTTTCCATGTCTTAACTATTGTAAATAGTGCTGCAGTGATCATGGAAGTGCAGATATCTTCAAAACAGTGATTGCATTTCCTTCAGTTATATACCCAGAAATGGAATTGCTGGATCATGTAGTTCTATTTTTAAAATTTTGAGGAACTTCCATACTCTTTTCCATAGTGTCTATTCCAATTATAATCCCACCAACAGTGTACAGTTTTCCTTTTTTCCATATCCTGCTAGCATTGTTATCTCTCATCTTTTTGAATGAATGATAGTCATTCTAACAGGCAGAGGTGTTTTTGATTTGCCTTTCACTGATATATAGTAATGTTGAGCACTTTTTAATATACCTGTTAGCTGTTTGAATATCTCAATTTGGGATATTGGATTATTTGTGATTTTTGCCATTGAGATGTACGAGTTCTTTATATGTTTTGGATTTTAGCACCTTATTAGGGGTTATGACTTGCAAATATTTTTCTCCCATTCAATAGCTTGCAGTAATTGAGTTTTTAATTTTACTTTTTAGAAAATCTTTTATTTCCTTTTATTCTATTTTTTTGGTTTAATTTCACTTTTTAAAAATGTATATCCCCTCTATTCTTTGATCCTTTGTTCATCTTTGGTGTGTTTTTTTGCAGGAATTTTAAAAGTTTATTTTTTCCTTTTTTGTTAACTTTAGTTATTCATAAAAGACTGAAAAAATTTTTCTCTTTAGTGGTGTTTTCATTTTATAAGCTGAGAATGCTACCTTGACTAGATATGTGGGAAGGTTTTGATACTCCTTCATTCTTAAAAATTTTCTTTTTCTTTTTCACACCCTTTGGAATAGGTGGTCGCCATGTTTAGATATTAGCAAGCACGTAGGTGTATGTCTGCATTGGAAAATGGCAGAGGGAAACAGCAATGAAGAGGTGATTCACTTGAACAATTTCCACTGCCACCGGGGACAAGGTGAGTGTGCCTGTTTTCTCTCATTGCTTTTTCCCTTAGTCTTGTTATATCATATTTAAAATTAATCTGTTTTGCACCGTGTAGAATCCAGAAATGTTTCATTTCAGACCTCAGAACATCAGATGTAAATGGACTCCTCAGACCAGAATTTTGTGTTAAATGGTGATACCTACTGGCATGAGTGAAGTTTAAGAGTCTTCCATTACAAGAAGATTGAATCTTAAGAGATAGGAGGAAAAAAAAAAGAGAGATAGGAGGGTGGGAACAGTGGTAGTTCTCAGTTTTTGAAGGAATGGTGATCGCAGAGGAGTGCAGTTCCTCTAGGCCTGTATGTTCTGAACGTACTTAAGGTGCTGCTAATGCATTTCTGTGGCCCCTCATACAAGGCCTAGCTCCTTTTTTGCTAGAAGACTATAGTTTAGCCTAAAGGGAATTTTTGGACATGTATTCCTTTACTTTACAGTGTTTAAAATATGGGGAAATTCATTGATTCATAAAGGGAAGGGACCCTGCATTTCTTTAAGATTTCTAAATGCATGTGAAATTTCATATCAGATCCTAACTCACAGTTACAGCTAGGCTAAAAGGAAAAAAGTTACGCTGATGAGTAGGAGAAGATTATAAGTATGAAGTCCTTAGAAGAGGTTGTACCTTTTTTTATGTTTTGCTATTGATAGTACTTTGTATTTATGAAGACGTTTTTCCCAGCAAAAGATAAATTTTATATATATGGCTTTCAGAGCATTTAAAAATGAGCAGGGAATTCCCCAGTGGTCTAGTGGTTTAGGACTCGTGTTTCTGCTGCAGAGGGTGCAGGTTTGGGGAACCACGGCCCCATATGTCATGAGACATGGTCAAAGAATAAATAAATAAAATTTAGCAGATTTTATTAAGCAGATAGAGAAAAATAAATTTGCTTAAACTATGCAAATTATAAAAACAGAAGAAATACCAATTTTTTAAGCTATTTTTAATAGTGTATTCTAAGTTGGTAGTGATTATAGCCATAATTTGTTGTTATTTAGGAAGTTTTAAATCCTAGCTATATTTGTGTATATGATCATTTCCATATTTTCCAAACATGCATATCAAATTAATGTTGTGGGGTGTGTTTTTTTTCTAAATTGGATCTTAAATATACTTGAACAACGTTTCTTTAAGAAAAACTAATTCTGGAAAACTACTAACTTTGGAGATACATTTTTCCGTTCAACAAACTTTATTTTGCACACAGTGAGGATTTGTGTAGACATAGAGTTGTTTTTATTAGCTGTATTAATAATTTCTATTGTGTCATCCCCTGAAGTGTTTCTTAAGGTTTTAAATCGTCTTTATTGAGGCATAATTTACATATAATAAGTGCACACACATTTTAACTGTACATATAATTCAGTAGCTTTTGAAAAATGAATGTACCCATATAACCACCACCTCAGTCATGGCGCAGAGCACATCCAGAAGGGCTCCTTTACGCCGCTTTGCAGGCAGCTCTCGCCCAGCCCTGGCCTGCTCTCCGCCACGGTGCAGCGTCATAAACGGAGCCACGCGGTGTGCGCTCCTCACTCCTGGGTTCTCCAGCGCAGCCGACTTCTGATCCGTCCACATTACTGCGTGTATCATTGATTCAGTTCTTTCTGATCGCTGAATATTCTTCACCTGGAAATTCTACACCTAGTGAAGGTAGGCTTAAAAATGAAGGTGAGATAAAGATTAAGGGTACAAGAATGAATAGAAGATACGTTATGCAAATAGTAACCCTCAAAACAGAGCCTTTAAGTAAGTCTGTAAATTATCAGATAACATGCACATTCAGCCAGAAGTGTCAATAAAGATAAGTTTTTAAAAAGTTAAAGCATCTGGGAAGATAAAGCAATTCTAATCTCTATATGTGTAGTAATATGATATCAAAGTATACAAAGAGAAAATTGACAGAACTGAAAGGATTACTGGATAAATCCACAATCCAAATGGGAGATTTTAGCATGTTTCTTTCAATAACTGAGAGCAAACACACAAACATTTGTATGAATATAGAACATTGGAAGAACATGATCAACAAATTTGATATAATAGACATAGGAATGTTGCACCTAATATGTTTGCCAAAATTGACCATATTTTGAGGTACAAAACCAGTTTCAAGTTCCTACACTACTGGTGGTAGTATAAGCTGGCACAAACAATTTAGGAAGCTGTTTGACATTGTCCACTAAAATTGAACATATGCTTTCCCTGTGCCTCAGCACTTCTAGAATGTACCAAGCTGAAATGAATATACCAAGATAGATATACAAGATTATTCATAACAGTATTATCCAAAATAGCCAAGACTGGAACCAGCCCAAATGTTGAATGTCAACAGAAAAATAAGTAACTTATTCATACATATTCATGTACTAGATTACATACAGAGGAAGTTACATAATGCAACATCAACATCATGGATATATCTCAGACATGTTATTTGCATGGAAGCCAGAAACGAAAGGATATATACTCAGAAACTGATCTGTGGAGTTAGGCTCCTAATGTGCTGGAAATATATTTACCAGTGTTGGTAATGGTCACACAGGTAGGAGCCTTTTGTATGAATCATAAACTTTGTTCTGTTATACTTTATGTTTTTAAAGTATGTATTGTAAAGCTAGTATGTTTATATGTGGTGTTTTGGGGAGTATCTTGTCAACCATTGGGATTCACTGTGAGGTGATAGCTTTAAAACCAACTTTTTTGCTGGGTGCTCCAGGCTTGTTGTTTGTCTTTTTTTCCTGGGCCAGTTCTTCCTCAGAGGAACCTACAATTTCCTGCATATAGAATTGAAGGCTGTCTGCCAGCGTTCGAGGGGCCAGTTGACAGAGGCAGCCAGAGCCTTATCATCACGGCTGTTTCAGAGACGCGCCTTCTCTCTCTCAGCCTGGCGTCTAGGGACTCTGTGTTGGTGACTGTTCAGAATGGGCCTCCACAGGGTGGGGCTTCTGGAATGGCTGAACGAGAAACTTGTCAAGTCCTCTCCCCAGAATTAACAGTGAAATTAAAATCGTCTAAGATAACCATTTAAAGACTGGAAATGAACAAAGGCATACAATAATTGAGAATATTTTTCAAGGAAATCTACGATTCTGCAACATGGATTAAGCCACCTCTGGTCAGCTGCCCCCTCTGCAGGCTGTGGGTTTGAGCCTTCTCCACACCTCTAGATTTCTTGCTTCTGAAAATCTGCTGTTTCCAGAATTTTGTTTAAATCTCTTGCTATCATTTCTTTTTTTCTTCTTTGTGTCCTAAAAAGAAGGACACTTTTTACTTTTTCACTTTTTACACTTTTTTACTTTTTACGAGTTTCTTTACTGTCATTTAAGTGGGGTTTCAAACAGCAATGGTGCAGGTCACTTGGATTCACTCTGCCAGTCTCTGCAGTGCGCGTGTGCAGGCCCTCAGTTCAGTCAGTTGTCGGATATATCAGTCTGCTGTGTAGGTAGCATTGGACTTGAAATCAGACAACTTTACTGTGTGTCAAGTACTATAACAAATAGGCATTTTATGTGGGTTTTCTAAGCTAATACAGCTGTTTACAATAGGCACTATTGTTAACGTTTCTTCAATGATGAGGAAATGGATGCCTAAAGAAGTAAATAATGGCATCATGTAGCTAGTATGTGGTAGAGCTGAGTGAGGTTGGAATCCAGGCAGTCTGACCTTAGATCCCATGGACTTACCTGTTTTAAACTGCCGTTTTTGGCATCACCACAGCCCTGTTACAGGGATGAAATGAGATAATTGGTTTTATATTGCTTTTCAAATTGTTGGAAACCATAAAAGTACATGAGGCATTAACCTTGAGAAAAATAATAGCGCTTTATGAAGGAATTATCAGTTCGTGTTATCCAGTAATTCATATCAGATGTGATCTATCTTCAAACGAATAAAAGGAGTTAGAGACCTTGAACAGAATTATTACATCTAGATGGCTAGTTGAACTTTGGTTGTATTTAAAAAGGAAACTAGAAAGCTTAAATTGCTTACTGTCGTAGATGCTAAATGAGTACTTGACTACACCACTGAAATATATTTGCATAAATAATACTTAAGATTTATATCTAAGATGAGCAAACTTTAATATCATATATTAAGTGAAAATCTTACTGTTTCTAAGTGAGTTTTTTCAGACCTATCAGTTTGAATAAAACTGTTTTATATTCCCTTGGAGGAGTAGAGGTGAGATGGGAGGCCATGATTTCACTGTTTAGTTGCCAGTCAAGAAGATTTTATCAACAGATTCTTCCAGTCTCGTATAAGAAAAAGTTGATAATCTTCAGCATAGTAGTTGTGAGATTTTCTCTGATGATTGCCAAAATGAATTATTGGCAAAGATCAGCACAGAAAACTAGCTCATTTTAACGCTTAGGTGCATTTGCTGCCTGAGGAGGTAAGTTAACACTCCAGTAGCCATGAACTTGGTTTTAGGTTTGACCGTTTTCATGCCAAAGTTGAATTAAAGGACTGAATATGATTATATGCTCCTTCTGGTAACAGTGTTCTCCGCCCACTTTTAGACTGGATCAGTCTCAGAGATGGACCCATCACCATATCTGACTCCTCTGATGAGGAAGGGGTTCCAATGCTGGTCACCCCAGCTCCTCAGCAACATGACGAAGAGGACCTGGATGATGATGTCATCCTGGCGGAAGTGAGTTTTCTGAAATTTACCATGATGAAATATATTTCAAGTTAAGAATCTGATGCTTCGGACAGTCAGTATTAATAGAATAGCTGAGAGTGCTCTTACAGCAGTATTTAAATGATGTTGGAGTTTACCTATTCTTTGAAGATTTGGTAGGATTTGCCCTAAAGGCATTTGGGCTGTTGCTTTTCATGAAGGACAGTTCTTGAAAACTGTTTCAGCTTCCTCTGTGGTGATTGACATGTCTAGATTTTCTGTTGCTTTTTATCAGTTTTGTTCACTGATACTTTTCAGTGTTTTTTTGATGTATTTAATAGAACTAAACAAAATAACCTGTTCTTTGTATTTACTCTACTTACTCTGAATCTATGGCGCCTCCAATTTTCCTTTTCTGTTTTAGTGTATTTGTGGGATTTTTTGCCTTTTTTCTTGATTTGATGAGTTAACCATTATTTTCCCTGCTCTCTTCTCTTTGACTCAGTCCTAAGAACAACTAACCACTTCTGTCTGCATAGGGCTTCCCTGGTGACTCAGATGGTAAAGAATCTGCCTGCAATGCAAGAGACACGGGTTTGATCCCTGGGTCGGGAAGATCCCCTGGAAAAGGAAATGGCTACCCACTCCAGTATTCTTGCCTAAAGAATTCCATGGACTGTCTCTATACATTTGCCTATTCTAGGCATTTTATATGAATGGAATCATATACTGTTTGGCCCTTCTTTCATTTAGCATAAGCTTTCAAGGTCATCTATGATGTAGCATGAATTGGTACTTCAGTTCATTTTTTATTGCTTAATACTATTCTGTTGTGTGACTGTATCACATGTTGTTTCATTGATTGATGGGCATTTGAGTTACTTCTACTTTTTCACTATTATGAATGATGCTGCTGTGCAAATTCATGTGAAAGTTTTCCTGTAACATATGCCTGTAGTTGATTATATAATTGGGTTTTGCCTAGTGGTTCTACTTAAATTAAGAGACTAAAATTTAGTGAGTGAATTCATTATTAACATATTATACTTAGTTTTTAGTTCTCTCATAGTGTTTAATATGCTTTACATTTTTATTGTTTTTAAAAATGATCTTTCACTATGTTCCCTGCATCTTTGAGGTTTTGTTTTATTTATATTGGGGTCATCTGTTCTTGCTGGTGATTTGGAAGGTTTTTATCCTTAGTCTTTGGATTTGTTTTTTTTTTTTTCAGTTACTCTAGTACATACTTTTATACTTTGAGATGCTGTTCTTACATATGTCCTTATGTGTTGATTTATCAGCTTTAAGTGTATCTTTTGATCCTCACCTCTTATTTCCCCTCCCAACTTTTGATAGTTACTGTATTTCTACAAAACCATGATTTAAAACATGTATATTAAGTAGCTAACTATTTCATCACTCCATTGTATTCTTGCATCTCTCTTTTCTTATTTCATTGACTGTGTGGTACCGATTTCATCATATGTGTCACTCATCTACCACATCTTTTTTCAGTAGTTAAGATATCTTCATGTAGTTTCTTTGCTGGTTGTTTTTTATTACTATTCAACTTTGAATGCATTTGAAATTTTCCTGGACTGGCTCTTTGTAAGTATTTATGTTGGGGAAGGACTCAGGCACTGTCATAGCTAGCAGGAATCCTTCCTATGACAGAGGATGTTGGGGCTGCATGGGGCGGGGAAGTGTGCTTACATGCACGTATGCTTATTTCTTTCTTACTGCCTAGCCGTGATTGCCACCTCCAGAGCAGCCCAGATCAAAGTTCTCTCTGTCCTGCCTCACTGACAGCCTACCTTCAGCAGGGACGTCTGTCTTCATTCAGTCTAACCTCCTCAGAAAATCCTTGCTGCCAAACAGAGTGCAGATTCCCAGTGTTTCAAACAAGGAACTGTTGGTTTTCACTCTGCAGGCCACACCACCTGCTTTGGCAAACTCTGCCTTTCTGAAGCTTTCTCGGCCTCCCTGAGATCTGGATGTACTTCTCCCACTGCATTTATCAGCTCCTCCTCACGTATATTGTGATTCGGGGTCACAAATCTGTGCTGGCTTATTCAGAGATTTTCAGTTCTTTGTCTCATTCTCCTCTCTGGATTGGGATGACTTCAGAGAAGATCAGGATCAGAGACATCTTTATTCTGCTATCTTAAAATTGGCATTTTGCTTTTTAAATTTACAAGTAACACATGGTTGTGTTCTCTATAGAAATTGATACAATACAGAGAAAACTAGTCTCTTTTCACCAGCCCCTTCTGCCCCGGAGATTTCCCAGAGAGACTGTTGTCACAAGTTTGGCACGTACCCTTCCAAATCTTTTCCTTTGAATTCACACGTGTGTGGGTTCATGCATGTATGTATATATTCAGTGTATATATACACATATATGCTTTTAGAAATGGTATGTTTATGTCTGTGTTCCATTTTTTTTTTTTCAAAGAATAAAAATCAGTCTGTGTGTGTTGTTTTGTAACTTTTCTTCACTTAACATTTCTTGGTGAAGTTTCCATTTCATTACATATAGAGCCATCTCTTGGGGGGAGTGGGGGAGAGTTGGAGAGTATTTTGTAAAGCAGATAAATAGTTTACTTAACTGTATGCTTAGGGACAAACTTAACAATGTCTCTAGTGTTCTCTTTTTATGATGCAATCAGTGTGGCAGTGAATACCCTTATATATGCCCCCTTTGGATACATAAGGGTGTATAGAATTGATTTGAAAAGTGATATTGATAGATTATAAGGATATACATTTTTTTAAAAAAATAAGCAATACCAGTTTCCTCTCCTAAATTCACCAGGAATGAGTGATAGTAAGTTTTCCCACATCTGTCCCACATCTGTGTTTAATGTTGTCTGACTAAAAAGTTGTTTGCCAGTCTTGGCGAGGGGCTAGAATCTTGTTTTAATTTGCATTTTGCTAAATTACTAATGAGATTTAGATTCTTTTCATGTGCTTATTGACCATTTCTCACTCCTCTGCTGTGTTGTCATTCTTTCATTATTTTCTCTACTATGCAGTTATTTTTGTTATACTGGTCACAAGTGAAATTATAATTCAAACTATAAGTCAGTCTTCAATCTCTGAATGGCTGCTTTGATTTTATAGTTACTGTAGTGTGATCAGATTTGAATATGAAGATAAATTTGAAGAATAGGTCTATGGGGGAGGGTGTTTTTGTTTCTTACCTGTCCTACCTCAGAATCTCAATATAATACATAAGGAGGTGTAGACACAGGAAAAAAATTGAATTGTTATTATTAAAATTTCATTTTTTCTTAGACATACAAACCTCAGACATCACGACCCAATCTCATCAAACCAGCTGCCCAATGGCAAGATCTGAAAAGATTGGGAGAAGAAAGGCCTAAAAACTCTAGAGCAGCCTTTGAATCAGATACGAATGGCTATTTTCCTGTGTATAACAGCTCATTGTTTGGTTCTGGGACGCAGGATGATTCTGAGGATGACTACGGTGAATTTCTAGATCTTGGGCCTCCTGGAGTTTCTGGATTCATGAAGCCAAGTGGCCAAACAGAAAGAGAACCTAAGCCTGGACCAAGTCACAACCAAGCAACCAATGACCTCATCAACCCCAGATCAGAGCAGAAAGTCATTATCTTGAAAGAAGGTAATCTTTTTTCAGAAGCTGATCCTTTGGATATTCAAAACCAGTCATCTGAAGAGTCAGAGACAGAAATTTTATCAAACCTCGGAGAATCAACTGATATCCTCGATGACCAGGCCATCGAAGAAGAATGCTGGTCAGACCACCCTTACTTCCAGCCTCTGGACCAGCAGCCCCGTGAGGCACCAAGCCAGGTTGTACCTCCGGAGCGGCATCCTGAGGCAGAGCTGGGCCCACTGCTGTACCAGCACGAGCCCCGGGGGGCAGCTTTTCCAAGGCCGGCGTTTGCAAGACCAGAGCCCCAGCAGGGTTGGATTCCAGACCCTGCTTCTCCTCAGCCTGCCCATCCTCTGGGAGAGCTTGAAGACCAACAACTAGCAATAGATGATGAAGAGCCAGGCCCAGCATTTCCACTACAAGAAACTCAGGAGCCCAATTTGGAAAACCTTTGGGGGCAAGAAGCTTCTGACATAGACCAGGAACTCATTGCACTGTTGGTGAAAGAGACAGTAAGTTTTATTTTGATAAATAAGTAATTATACACACTAAATATATTGTTTCCTTTTATTACTAAAGTGTTATTTGTGTGTGTGGAATCATTTTCCTAATTTCCTAAATTTATAGACTAGAAGAAAAACTGAAGGTCCAAAAATTGAATCAGGATTCCTTAATCTAGCCTTAACCCCCTCAGCATGCCCCCTGGGATTCTAGCTGCAGGTTGTGGGTGCCCTGGTGCTATCATATGAGTGGTCCCCACAGTTTTTAAAAAGGAATTGAGTTAACTCCAAATTCAAACCCTTCAAGCAGGTTTGTGAGATGACCTAGAGCTGCACTGTCCAATATGATAGCCTCATTTGGCTATTTAAATTTAAATGTCTTAAAATTAAATGAAACTTAAAGTTTCATTTCCAGTGGCACCAGTCAGACTTTATGTGACTCAGTAGCCACGTGAGTCTGAACGGCCACCATGCTGGAAAGCACAGGATAGAGCATTTCTGTCTTTACATCAAGTTGTGTAAGGTAGTGCTGACCAAGAACGTGAATGCAGGGCTCTGCGGGTGGCCGTTTGCCTTTGAGCAGTCTTTTAACCGTTCTTCCCTGGGATTTTTTCACCTGGTCTGCTGGATCGTGTGCTTCTTAAGGGTATATATACACTAGAAAGTGCCATATTCATCTTTAGGTGCCCTTTGCTTGGGCTGAGATGCTCAGTATTTACTAAAAGAGAGAAAAATGAATGCATAGAATGGAAGCAGAGGACCAGGTGGTCTCTAGGGACCTTTTTCCATATTCTGTGTAGACAGATAAATCTGGGCACCTAGTGTGGAATTTTAAGCCAGAAAAACCTGCTTTATAGTCCTTTTCTAACGTTTAGTCGTTTCGTATACTTTTTGCTATCTGATTTTTATCACAATTTGAAATCTTTCTAGGGGATGACATATAAATAATGTATTTATTCCTTCCTAGGAAGTAAGATTTCCTGATGTAGCAAATGGGTATGTTGAGGAAATAATTCATTTGAAGAATTACTATGATTTGAATGTGTAAGTATACTACTGTGCCTGTTTTTATTGTCATAAAATGTACTTAACATAAAAATTTACCATTTTAATCATTTTTAGGGTTTTCTATATGGCTCAGTGTTAAGGAATCTGCCTGCCAATGCAGGAGACTCAAGAAACTCCGATTTGATCCCTTGGTTGGGAAGATCCCCTGGAGGAGGAAATGGCAACCCACTCCAGTATTCTTGCCTGGAGAATCCCATGGACAGAGGGCCTGGTCGGCTGCAATCCATGGAGTCCCAAAGAGTTGGACACAGCTGAAGCGACTTAGCATGCACATGCACAACCGTTTTCAAGTGTACAGTGCGGGGGCATTAAGTATATTTACATTTCTGCACAGCTGTCACCACTATCCATCTCCAGAATGTTTTCATCTTCTCAAACTGGAACTCTGTCCCCAGTCCCTCTCCTGAGCCCCTGGCAACCACTGTTTTCCCTTCTGTCTCTGTGAATTTGGCTCCTCTAGAGACCTCATGTAAGTGGAATCACACAATATTTATCCTTTTATGGCTGGCATATTTCAGTTAGCATTATGTCTTTTTTAATCATCCTGTTACAGTTCTAATTTTAATTGTATGCAGGCTGTTTTCTGGGTCTTACAATCATGTATGGTTATAGAATTAAGATGTTCAGTTAATTCTGAGCATTTGATACTACATATGTCTTGCTCGGGGCTTCCGCAGTGGCTCAGTGGGTAAAGAATCCACCTGCGGTGCAGGAGACATGGGAGATGCCGGCTCCATCCCCTGGAGGAGGAAATGGCAACCCACTCCAGTGTTCTTGCCTGGGAAATCCTATGGACAGAGGAGCCTGGTGGGCTACAACTGTGGGGTCGCAAAGAGTCGGGCAAGTCTCTTTCTGCTTATACTTTTTCACCTCCTTCTAGTCTGCAAACGTGAACAGCTGTAAATTTATAAAGAACAATAGATATTGAATTTCATTATATTTTCAACTATTTAATGCAGATTATTTTAATTAAAAGAGTACTCAAAGATTGTATTATGTACTGTAGAATTCAGCAGGGGTGTGAGTGGGAGCTGGCTGCCATGACTAAGAGTGAAGGGCCCTCTTTCTGAGATTAGCAGCGTAGAGGAGATGCTTTTTTCTGATTCATACCAAGTCACTGTTGGTGCCATTGGTAGCCCTCTCTCTCCCCTCCATTGAGGGGGAGCCACTGCTTTCAGTTTTTTAAACCAGGTTGGAATCAAGGTTTCATAATGTGTTTGTTGACCTATTTAGCTTCTTAATCTAGCATAGTCCCCTATTACTTTTTTTTTTTTTTTTACAGATTTTCTCCCCTATAATCTTTGAACATAAAAAGTTGAAAAACTGTAAAATGAATACCCTATACCCACCATCTAGATTATTATCTGATAGTCTGCTGTAAGGAGGATTTTGCTGTTTTCCCCCCTCTTGCTTGTTTTTTAAATTAGTATAGACATAAAGGTTTTGTATAAGTGGTATTTTTATAATTATATACATTAAATAATTTGTAATTATTTTTCATTATGATAGTGGATTATCCTAAATTTGACCAGTAGGAGCTCTTAAATTAATAAACTTTATTTTTAGAGCAGTTTTAAAGTCATGGCAAAATTGAACAGAAATCAGTACAGTTTTACAGTGAAAAATATCTCCTAGACTTCCACTAAACTAAAATATAACTAATTTTTTTTAATGTACCTTTTTAGTTCTTAGAATGAAAACATTTTTTTTCAGAGCAAATATAAATTTGGATTTTTAATGAAGTAATGTTAAGTAAAAAATACTTTTCGTTGTTTTCTTCATGGTGTTAATGATCACCTTTAATTAAAAATTACTCTATTGAATTTTCCTCTTTGTTAATTTTTCTCCTTGTTATTCTCCTTGTTCATAGTTTCACTAATGTTCTGATAAACGTTATTCTACATTATTCCATATTGTAATTTCCTTTTTTAAAATTACATTCTAGATCCTGAAACCCTAAAGTTAAAGTTTAGAATCAGGGATTATAAATAGATTCATGATGCTTGAAACATATTTCCAAATAGCTTTCCAGTGGTCTGTGCTCACTTGCTCAGTTGTGTGTGACTCTTTTAGTAAATTTTTAAGTAATCCTTTAGAAATTTAGTATACTTTAATATTTCCCTCTCATTCTATAGGTGGATATATTGTTTTCTAAATACCTACAAGGTTAATTGTCTGCGGTATCAGTGAAACGTTTAACAGATTGACAGATCCTGTGACAATTCTGTCCTCCTTCCTCATGAGTCTCACACGTATCCTGTTCTCTTGAGACTTAACGACTCTGTCCCTTATGCATCACTGAGAAGCAGATATTCACCCTTAAACAAAGTCTTATGAATTACAGAGGAAAGGGAATGTTCACTAATTGTATTGAATACTTTCAAACCTACGGTCTGATTGTTTTTATATATATATAATTTACTTATTAGTTTAGTTTTTATTGTACTGGGTCTTTGTTGCTGCATAGGGACTTCCTGTAGTTGTGACAAGCCTCCGGAGGCTGCCCTTTGTGCAGTGCTTGGGCTTCTCATTGCAGTTACTTCTCGTTGCGGAGCAGAGGCTCTCTGGTGCTCAGGCTTCAGTAGTTGTGGCGCATGGACTTAGCTGCCCTGTGGCTCCTGCAGTCTTCCCGGACCAGGGATCAAACCCGTATGCCCTGCATTGGCAGGCAGATTCTTATCCACCTTACTACCAGGGAAGTCCTACTGCTTGATTTTCCTGACACTGTTTTCCTTTTGTCCCTGGACTTTTGAGACTGAATTGTTAATTCTCACAACTAACTTAAATGTTGATCACCAGCCCAGGTTGGATGCATGAGACAAGTGCTCAGGGCTGGTGCACTGGGAAGACCCAGAGGGATAGGATGGGGAGGGAGGCTGGAGGGGGGATCAGGATGGGGAACACATGTAAATCCATGGCTGATTCATGTCACTTGTATGGCAAAAACCACTACAATATTGTAAAGTAATTAACCTCCAGCTAATAAAAATAAATGAAAAAAAAAAAAAAAACTTAAATGTTGTTAATGTAGGGCTGAAAGGAGGCCCAGAGCAGAGTTGAGCAGGCTGATACTTTGTGGGGCTGACTCTCCAACATTCTGTGTACAGTCTTTGTCACCTTTAATTGTAACCAGCTGGTCATTTTAGTCGGAGAAGCCTGTTACCCAGAGAACCTCCTGTGATGGTAACCTGCTCTCTTTAAGAGTTTACCCACATATGATGCAACTTAAATTGGATCGAGGCAGCAACAACTATTAAAAACCAAAAGCTAGAAATATTAGCCTGGCTTACTTAGTGGGAGTGCTTTCTGGAAACCCTTTAGCTTGTCAGGTCAGATCAAACATGAAATAATATCAATAGGTGGGCAGATCTGAGTTCTGACAAGCCTCCCGCTGCATTTGCCCCAGGCTGTAAATATTAATGTATTTGGTTGTAGCATATATCTGTAGAAAGGAAACTCTGTTCTTAATTATCTGTGCCACTGAATGTCATTTAACTCCAGGAAAGTTGTGTTGGTGAGGGTAGAGGAGATTTTAAAATGGAAATGAATTTTGACAGTTCAAAGTGAGAGCCTCTGATACCTGACAGGTGGAATTCCACATCTTGCATCATGTCAATATGAAAAGTTTTTCATAGTGTTGAAAATACAAAATGAATTGCTAAGAAAAGAACTTCTAAAATGGGTTTAGAAAATGCATTTAGAAAATGTGTAAAAATAGAAATTTTTAAAGGATGAGATTTAAAAAATTCAAAACAGGAGTTTTAATGCTTTCTTCCAAGATCATCTTGCCTACACCCCATTTGAGCCACCTGGCTTCATGCATGGCTATTCTATTAAAGAAAATTCTTGTTTATTTGACCTTTTTATCCTTCCTCAAATTCCTAGTTTTGGCCCCTTTGTTGGCCTGTAATAGCCACACTTATCTGAACATTACAGACAAGTAAGGTTGAAATGGAGGAGCTGTTCCACACCTGGTTTATAGTATGTCCAGGTGTGCATGAGAAAGGGGTTGTTTGGAACTCTGTGCCTTTCTCTACAAATACTGAGTTCTTCATGGTGACTGATTCTCAGGTACCCTTCAGAGATTGTATAACCGTGGCACTCATCAGTTTGTACTGGAACAGAGAGTCACCACCAGTGACCATGGTTTTAAAGGGAAATGTGCTCAGAATTCTTGAGGAGGATGTCTCCCCTTGCTACTGCTGCAATATGAGAAAGGGGTTTTTCCTCTCATGCCTTCTGGCATGTGTTCCAGAGAACTAGGCGTGGTGATAGGAAGAGCGCTTAACGAGAAAGTGCACGTGGGGTTCCTGCAAGTGATGATGAAGAGAAGGGTGTTGAGGGGTGCTTGACCGGTCCTGGAGCAGGAGAACGAGGGTGAGCTGCAGCTGGGCCAGTGCTGAGGGTCCTGAGGGGGTTTGCACAAGAGGCATGCCTCCCCAGTTTTCAGTCCCTGAACACTGGCACCTGGTGAGAAGAGGAACGGGAAGTGAGCACTTTTTCTGTGACTTCTTTCTGCTAGACCTGTCTTGATTAGAGGCTGTCTTCCTGTCACTGGACAGAAGACCTGAGGAGAGTCACGGTGGGGCACCCTCGAGGCAGTCTGCAGGAGAAAGGAAGAAAGCTGGAGGAGAGGGGGAGCCCCGCCTGCCCTGCGACGGGGCCGCTTTCTTGCTGCTGACGTGGCTCAGGCTCCACACCCCCAGCTGTCCTGGTCACTGGAGAGTGTCCCAAGGGCACAGAGTGCTGCCACCGTTGGTTTTTATAGGCTGAAGGGCCTTGCTAGTTAAATTTGTAAATCTGGGCAGTGTTAACATCTTACGGGTTATTTTATTCTCCTCATCCTTACTTTTGAAAGGTTTCATGGTAGTGATTAAAAAGACAAGGCTGTGATTTTGGAATGGAGAGAGTTTTTTCTTAAGCAAACATGGTCTGTTCCTTCAGCCTTCCAGTAAACTGAGCATCCCTCACATCGTCATGGGGATTGATTTACCATAGGGTTAAAAAAAGTACTAATGAATTATAACAGGTCTTTTATGTTCTGTTTATTAACTCTTAGAAAACTGTGAATGTGAATACAGACTTTTTCCCCATCCCTTATTAATAGTCTTCCTGACAAATGATAGATACTTTCATCTAAATTCTCCAGTTCCATACAGTTCAACCAGTAAGAACTAATAGAGAAATTTCAGAGGAGTTTACCTTTATTAGTATGTGTATTGCTTTTCACATTAGCAAGTAAAAATAGAAGTTCAGTGTAACGTCTTATTTGTTCATTTGTTTTTCTGATCTGCAGACGTTGTCATTTCCTGATAGGTCAGTTACAATGTGACTAGAGATTTTATTTTCATACATTATGTTTGAATCAGTGAGCAAGTGTGGCATTTAGAAGCAGTGTGACAGTAACGTCATTTATTTTTACAGACTTTGTAATTTTCTTCTGGAAAATCCAGATTATCCAAAGAGAGAAGACAGAGTCCTTATGAATCCCAATAGCAGCCTGCTTGCCAGCCAAGATGAGATGAAGGCAAGTGGTGCTCTGGTTTTGCAGTGTCTACTTGGAAATTCTCTCCTCTTTGCATCATTTTTAAGGGAATAAAGTCTTTTGTCAAGATACGTTTTTTAAAGACTATCCAGGAAAATAGGTTTTTCAGAATACATATTTTAGTGGGACTTCCCCCTCTGAGTCACCTTGAGTTCTGTATTCGTTGTAATTCCATCTTCCCTTCGCACAAAGAATTAAACAAATCCTCTATATCTTTAATCTTACAAAGCAAGTTCCTAAGATGAATCAAGAATTGGCCAGGACTCTTTGTATCATCTTAGGGTTTAACATTTTATTAAATTTTCAAACACACAGTAAAGCCAAAAGAACTTTCTGTTGATTTTCTATATACACACCAGCCAGTACTATTAAAAGTTAACATTTTACTGTGTCCAGTTTGTCCCATATCCATCCCTCTGTCCATCACATCCCTCTTATATTTTATTATAACCCACTTCAGAGCAAATTGCTAAAACATCAGTACTCTGCCACATAAATACTTTAGCATGCATATTGTTGCCTAGAGTTTAATATCTGTTTTTCTTTTTGAGTAAGATTTATATACAGTGCATACACCTGTGTAACCAAATCCTGTGTTAAGATATAAACAGTTTGGTTTTTAAAAATCTTAATCATTGTCTTCATGTGTGGTCCAGACTAGCATTTAGTATGTTCAGTGTTTGAAGGAAAGTATAGTTCAGAACTGCTTTCCTGGTCTCTGTTGCACCATCCTTCCACTTCCCACAAATTCTTTTTGACGGCTTCTTTCATGTATGGTTATTACTCATTTTATTGCTCTTCATTTTATTGCACTTTATAGATGTTACAGTTTTTTGATTTTACAAATTGAAGGTTTGTGGCAACCCTGTCTTGAGCAAATCTGTCAGTGCCATTTTTCCAACCACTTTTGTTCACTTCGTGTCTCTGTTACATTTTGGTAATTCTCATGATATTTCTGACTTTTATATTATTACTATATTTGTTATGATGATCTGTGATCAGTGACCTTTGATGTTACTATTGCGAAAAGATTGATTTGCTGAAAGCTCCGATAATGATTAGCATTTTTTAGCAGTAAATTATAGAATTAATTGAGGTATGTGCTTTTTTTTTTTTAGACATACACTGTTGCACACTTACTAGACTACAGTATGGTGTAATTTTAACTTTTCTAAAAGTTGGGAAACCAAACAATTTGTGTGGCTCACTTTATTGTGATATTAACTTCATTGCAGTGATCTGAAAGCAAACCTACAGTATTCCTGAAATATGCCTGTATTTTGTAGCTGGGGGAAAAAAAACTCAGTTTTTTCTAAACATTTTGTGAAAACAAAATGGCTAAAAAGTTGTCTTCAAACCCCCAACTATATTTTTTCATAGTTCCGACTAGCAAAACTAGTCTCCAGACTCCAGACCTCTCTGAACATCATTTCTTCATCTTTGTTCAGGGCTGGTATCCTCCTTTTGAGTAATTAGTACAAGTCAGATTACTCTTTTCTTTAGTCGGTAATTCTTCAAATGATTTCCCCCTGGAAATGTTCCCCCTGGAAATGCACTGTCTGGCCTCTAATGTTGTGCCTCTCTCTCGTTTCAGTTGCCTGCAGTAGACTTTTTTGACTATTCTAAATTGACTCCTCTTGACCAGCGCTGCTTCACCCAAGCTGCCGACCTCCTGATGGCTGACTTCAAAATGCTTAGCAGTCAGGACATCAAGTGGGCCCTGCACGAGCTCAAAGGACACTATGCAATCACCCGAAAGGTGCTCTACTTGGTCTTCTGTGGGGGTCACACCTCTTGGCTCCTTCTTCCCGTGATAACAGGATGAAGAGTTCAGCTTGCAGAAGTTGGGATGATTTATGATGGCAAAGAGCTAAGGAGTTTGTCAGGGTGAAGATATGTAGACAAAGATATTTGCTGATGAGAAACAACTGAATGAAAAGAAGCACAGATGAGAAGCAGGAAAGTTCTGGTGTGACCGTAAGGACGTGCATTTCCCTATGGAGTGTGGAGCAGGAGGGTGTGTTGCGTTTCCCTATGGAGTGTGGAGCAGGAGGGTGTGTTGCGTTTCCCTATGGAGTGTGGAGCAGAGGGTGTGTTGCATTTCCCTATGGAGTGTGGAGCAGAGGGTGTGTTGCGTTTCCCTATGGAGTGTGGAGCAGGAGGGTGTGCTCCATTTCCCTATGGAGTGTGGAGCAGAGGGTGTGTCGCATTTCCCTATGGAGTGTGGAGCAGGAGGGTGTGTTGCATTTCCCTATGGAGTGTGGAGCAGAGGGTGTGCTCCATTTCCCTATGGAGTGTGGAGCAGGAGGGTGTGCTCCATTTCCCTATGGAGTGTGGAGCAGGAGGGTGTGTTGCATTTCCCTATGGAGTGTGGAGCAGAGGGTGTGTCGCATTTCCCTATGGAGTGTGGAGCAGGAGGGTGTGTGGCATTTCCCTATGGAGTGTGGAGCAGGAAGGTGTGTTGCATTTCCCTATGGAGTGTGGAGCAGAGGGTGTGTTGCATTTCCCTATGGAGTGTGGAGCAGAGGGTGTGTTGCATTTCCCTATGGAGTGTGGAGCAGAGGGTGTGTGGCATTTCCCTATGGAGTGTGGAGCAGGAGGGTGTGTGGCATTTCCCTATGGAGTGTGGAGCAGAGGGTGTGTTGCATTTCCCTATGGAGTGTGGAGCAGAGGGTGTGTTGCATTTCCCTATGGAGTGTGGAGCAGAGGGTGTGTTGCATTTCCCTATGGAGTGTGGAGCAGAGGGTGTGTTGCATTTCCCTATGGAGTGTGGAGCAGGAGGGTGTGTGGCATTTCCCTATGGAGTGTGGAGCAGAGGGTGTGTCGCATTTCCCTATGGAGTGTGGAGCGGAGGGTGTGTTGCATTTCCCTATGGAGTGTGGAGCAGGAAGGTGTGTTGCATTTCCCTATGGAGTGTGGAGCAGAGGGTGTGTTGCATTTCCCTATGGAGTGTGGAGCAGGAGGGTGTGCTGCGTTTCCCTATGGAGTGTGGAGCAGGAGGGTGTGCTCCATTTCCCTATGGAGTGTGGAGCAGAGGGTGTGTTGCATTTCCCTATGGAGTGTGGAGCAGAGGGTGTGTTGCATTTCCCTATGGAGTGTGGAGCAGAGGGTGTGTTGCATTTCCCTATGGAGTGTGGAGCAGAGGGTGTGTTGCATTTCCCTATGGAGTGTGGAGCAGGAGGGTGTGCTCCATTTCCCTATGGAGTGTGGAGCAGGAGGGTGTGTGGCATTTCCCTATGGAGTGTGGAGCAGAGGGTGTGTTGCATTTCCCTATGGAGTGTGGAGCAGAGGGTGTGCTCCATTTCCCTATGGAGTGTGGAGCAGAGGGTGTGTTGCATTTCCCTATGGAGTGTGGAGCAGAGGGTGTGTTGCATTTCCCTATGGAGTGTGGAGCAGGAGGGTGTGTGGCATTTCCCTATGGAGTGTGGAGCGGAGGGTGTGTTGCATTTCCCTATGGAGTGTGGAGCAGGAAGGTGTGTTGCATTTCCCTATGGAGTGTGGAGCAGGAGGGTGTGTTGCGTTTCCCTATGGAGTGTGGAGCAGGAGGGTGTGCTCCATTTCCCTATGGAGTGTGGAGCAGGAGGGTGTGTTGCATTTCCCTATGGAGTGTGGAGCAGAGGGTGTGTTGCATTTCCCTATGGAGTGTGGAGCAGGAGGGTGTGCTGCGTTTCCCTATGGAGTGTGGAGCAGGAGGGTGTGCTCCATTTCCCTATGGAGTGTGGAGCAGAGGGTGTGTTGCATTTCCCTATGGAGTGTGGAGCAGGAGGGTGTGCTCCATTTCCCTATGGAGTGTGGAGCAGGAGGGTGTGTTGCATTTCCCTATGGAGTGTGGAGCAGAGGGTGTGTCGCATTTCCCTATGGAGTGTGGAGCAGGAGGGTGTGTTGCATTTCCCTATGGAGTGTGGAGCAGAGGGTGTGCTCCATTTCCCTATGGAGTGTGGAGCAGGAGGGTGTGCTCCATTTCCCTATGGAGTGTGGAGCAGGAGGGTGTGTTGCGTTTCCCTATGGAGTGTGGAGCAGAGGGTGTGTTGCATTTCCCTATGGAGTGTGGAGCAGAGGGTGTGTTGCATTTCCCTATGGAGTGTGGAGCAGAGGGTGTGTTGCATTTCCCTATGGAGTGTGGAGCAGGAGGGTGTGTGGCATTTCCCTATGGAGTGTGGAGCGGAGGGTGTGTTGCATTTCCCTATGGAGTGTGGAGCAGGAAGGTGTGTTGCATTTCCCTATGGAGTGTGGAGCAGAGGGTGTGTTGCATTTCCCTATGGAGTGTGGAGCAGAGGGTGTGTTGCATTTCCCTATGGAGTGTGGAGCAGAGGGTGTGTTGCATTTCCCTATGGAGTGTGGAGCAGAGGGTGTGTTGCATTTCCCTATGGAGTGTGGAGCAGGAGGGTGTGCTGCGTTTCCCTATGGAGTGTGGAGCAGGAGGGTGTGCTCCATTTCCCTATGGAGTGTGGAGCAGAGGGTGTGTTGCATTTCCCTATGGAGTGTGGAGCAGGAGGGTGTGTGGCATTTCCCTATGGAGTGTGGAGCGGAGGGTGTGTTGCATTTCCCTATGGAGTGTGGAGCAGGAAGGTGTGTTGCATTTCCCTATGGAGTGTGGAGCAGGAGGGTGTGTTGCGTTTCCCTATGGAGTGTGGAGCAGGAGGGTGTGCTCCATTTCCCTATGGAGTGTGGAGCAGGAGGGTGTGTTGCATTTCCCTATGGAGTGTGGAGCAGAGGGTGTGTTGCATTTCCCTATGGAGTGTGGAGCAGAGGGTGTGTTGCATTTCCCTATGGAGTGTGGAGCAGAGGGTGTGTTGCATTTCCCTATGGAGTGTGGAGCAGAGGGTGTGTTGCATTTCCCTATGGAGTGTGGAGCAGGAGGGTGTGTTGCGTTTCCCTATGGAGTGTGGAGCAGAGGGTGTGCTCCATTTCCCTATGGAGTGTGGAGCAGAGGGTGTGTTGCATTTCCCTATGGAGTGTGGAGCAGGAGGGTGTGCTGCGTTTCCCTATGGAGTGTGGAGCAGGAGGGTGTGTTGCATTTCCCTATGGAGTGTGGAGCAGAGGGTGTGTTGCATTTCCCTATGGAGTGTGGAGCAGAGGGTGTGTTGCATTTCCCTATGGAGTGTGGAGCAGGAGGGTGTGTTGCATTTCCCTATGGAGTGTGGAGCAGAGGGTGTGTTGCATTTCCCTATGGAGTGTGGAGCAGAGGGTGTGTGGCATTTCCCTATGGAGTGTGGAGCAGGAGGGTGTGTGGCATTTCCCTATGGAGTGTGGAGCGGAGGGTGTGTTGCATTTCCCTATGGAGTGTGGAGCAGGAAGGTGTGTTGCATTTCCCTATGGAGTGTGGAGCAGAGGGTGTGTTGCATTTCCCTATGGAGTGTGGAGCAGAGGGTGTGTTGCATTTCCCTATGGAGTGTGGAGCAGAGGGTGTGTTGCATTTCCCTATGGAGTGTGGAGCAGAGGGTGTGCTCCATTTCCCTATGGAGTGTGGAGCAGAGGGTGTGTTGCATTTCCCTATGGAGTGTGGAGCAGGAGGGTGTGCTGCGTTTCCCTATGGAGTGTGGAGCAGGAGGGTGTGCTCCATTTCCCTATGGAGTGTGGAGCAGAGGGTGTGTTGCATTTCCCTATGGAGTGTGGAGCAGGAGGGTGTGTGGCATTTCCCTATGGAGTGTGGAGCGGAGGGTGTGTTGCATTTCCCTATGGAGTGTGGAGCAGGAAGGTGTGTTGCATTTCCCTATGGAGTGTGGAGCAGGAGGGTGTGTTGCGTTTCCCTATGGAGTGTGGAGCAGGAGGGTGTGCTCCATTTCCCTATGGAGTGTGGAGCAGGAGGGTGTGTTGCATTTCCCTATGGAGTGTGGAGCAGAGGGTGTGTTGCATTTCCCTATGGAGTGTGGAGCAGAGGGTGTGTTGCATTTCCCTATGGAGTGTGGAGCAGAGGGTGTGTTGCATTTCCCTATGGAGTGTGGAGCAGAGGGTGTGTTGCATTTCCCTATGGAGTGTGGAGCAGGAGGGTGTGCTGCGTTTCCCTATGGAGTGTGGAGCAGGAGGGTGTGTTGCATTTCCCTATGGAGTGTGGAGCAGAGGGTGTGTTGCATTTCCCTATGGAGTGTGGAGCAGAGGGTGTGTTGCATTTCCCTATGGAGTGTGGAGCAGGAGGGTGTGTTGCATTTCCCTATGGAGTGTGGAGCAGGAGGGTGTGCTCCATTTCCCTATGGAGTGTGGAGCAGGAGGGTGTGTTGCATTTCCCTATGGAGTGTGGAGCAGGAGGGTGTGCTCCGTTTCCCTATGGAGTGTGGAGCAGGAGGGTGTGCTCCATTTCCCTATGGAGTGTGGAGCAGGAGGGTGTGCTCCAGTGCTCTTCCCCGCTGCTGTGCTTTCTGTCCTGGGCTGGTCCCGCCATCCTCCCCGAGATGGCTCAGTTACCAGTGAGCATGAGGTAGATTCCAAAGGGCCAGGAACCCAGCACTGCCCAGGGAGTGGTGGTTTGCTTCATAAGAGAGTGAGCAACTCCTGAAAGCTCTCAAGGTTTTCTTTCTTTCTTTCTGGCCTCTAAATAAGATTCCACTCAAGGGCCAGACCCTAGAAGGGAGCTGTCACTAGTGAGCAGCAGACGTGCTCCATTTAATGCAGCCCACCTTGCAGTGGCCCTTCGATGGCGGCCAGGACAGAAGAGCAAGCGCCAGCAGGCCCTTGACCTGTCCCTCTTCTCTCCTGCCTTTAAATCGGTTTTTCTTGACTCTTAGCAAACAGTGTGCTTTTCTTTCCAGAAGACAAGCAAATGTGGAGTTACTTTACTTGTTAAAACACCCACTGGGTCTTAACCTGAAAGAAGGTGAACATTGGTGAATGTGTTGAGTCTAGGCCCCTTCCACCTTTACCTTGATAAGATCCAGGCATCTGTTGGCAAACTCCTAATTACAGGTTCATTTTAGTTAAAAATACTCTGAAGGGATCACAGAGATAATGCCTTCTATTTCTGATAGATATTGCCTTCTTGTTCCCCCTGATAAAGAGGGAATGTCTGCACTGTCATTCAAAAATGAACGAGCTTCCCCTCTCCAAGTTAATGACCTTGAGAAAGAAGGGGCTTTTTCATCTTTAGGGCCCTGTGTGGCATTTTTATTGATCCTGTGGTGCCTTACACATTTTCTGAGCTCCCAGGAAGCCCAGATGAAAAGTAAAAGGGTAGCAGCAGGAGACAGCTCCCGTGGTCTGGAGGTGGGTTGGTCCTCATTAGAAATGTCCCTGCCTACATCCTGAGGTCAGTAAAAGTGATTTCGCTAGCAGATGCTTCTCCACATTGAAGGTATGATCATCCCCCAGCTTGTCGTTATTTGGGTGGAAATTGTAGAGTTTTATGGCTCAGTTCTTGTTCATAGCTTCCATATCCTTTTCCTCATTTGTCTGGCCCTTTATATTTTTTGTGGTGTCTTATTTGTTTGGGTGGTTAATCTAAGATTTTACAGGATTTTGAAAAGAGATGGGTTGGGCTACTTGAGTGAACATCAGGTATTTTAAGGGGAAGTAATGTTTGACAAAAGCTAAACTCTGATGTGCCCTTTTAGAGCGTCTCCCTGTCGCACACACGTGGCGCACAAGACTTCTGCCCTGTGGGAGGTCATGCTTAGGGGGGCGGGGGGGAGGAGATGTGCCCAGAGGATTGCTGTTTGTTACCATGTTTACTGTAAACATCAGACAGTACAGAAGTGGAGATGGTGTTGTAACAAGCCCCTGCATACTGTCACTCCCCTTCAGCAGTTGCCAGCTCCTGCCCAGTCTTATATTTCCACCCTTACCCACCTACCCCTACCTGAAGTAAATTCCATAAGCATTTCAGTATTAATTTTTAAAAGATAAAGGCAAAGATGAAATAGTTTAAAATCTAATCAAAATACCATCATCACACCTTAAAGATTAACATCACCAGATATCCAGTCAGTATTCAGATTTTTCTGAATATGTCATAAATCTTTAAACAGCTTGTTTGGTCACAGAATTCCAAGTAAAATATGTTTATTGCATGTGGCTGATGAGTTCTTGAATCTCTTAATCTGCAAGCTCTCTTTCTCCTTTGTTTTCCCTTGCTGCTTATTTGTTGGAAAAAAACTGGGTTGTTTTATCTTATAGGCTTCCACAGTCTGAGTTTTTTGACTGCACCCCTGCATTGTAATTAAACAGTTCGTCTGTTTCCTATAAATTGGTGACATCCAGAATCTTGATCAAACTTAGATTTGATTTCTTGCTTGTATTTTAATTCTAGTTCTGCCACTTGTTAGTCTTAAACTTGCAGAACTTCATGCCTGCTGCTTTCTCCATGCCTGCCTTGTGACTGTCATCTTGGGATTTTCCTTCACCTTGCCTTTTGACAAAGATAAATTTTCTTTATTTTGTTGAGTTCACCAAAAAATTCGTTCAGGTATTTGTGTCCCGTCTTACAGAAAAACATGAACCAACTCTTTGGCCAGCCTGGAGATCCTGACAACTTTCTGTGTCTTGCTTTACACACTCAGACTGATGGTTCGAGTAGATTGAAAATTTCCCCTCCTAGTTTTTCTCAGTAGTTCTGCCACAGATGTGACTTCCTCTTTCTTTCAGGCAGAGGTGTCTGAGTGCCTGCCGTAGGTCACACATTGGGAATGTCACAGTGGACATACAGGTTTCTTCCCTCATGAAACTTAATGCTGGTGGTCAGGGCCATCTTTTTTAACCCATCCTTTAGCTTCTGTTGTCTTAGGTGGTCATTCTCAGGGTCTTACCCAGGCTTCCTAGATTTCTCCCTCCGTGTACTTGAATGGTCACCTTTATCTCCATACAGGTAACATATCGCTGTCTCTGGACTTGACCTTTCCACCAGGCTCCACAGAGGAGTCTCTGTCTACCTCTCAACTTTTACATCATCAGATGCCAGTTGTCGTGTTTTTAGGTCATCCCTTAAAGGAAGTTTGGCTGCTGTCACAGATGCCCTGAAAATTGGAACCAGCCTGGATCTTTGATTGTCAAAACTAATACTTTGGGTATTTGATTTGTGAATTACCTCATTTATAAAATGCAAGTCATAATAACTTGTCTTGCTCCCTTTCCTGGGTTTTAGAGAACAGCCTTGATTCAAGGGTGGGGTATTTACCTGTAGATAAAATTTGGTATAAATTAGTAGCCTTGCAGCTGAGTACAAACATTGGTGCCTAAGAATTTGTGGGGAATACCTTGTATAGTGGGAATTCCAGAAAGAAAGGAAGCAAGGGAAGAGGCACTGTAGCTGTGGAGGACGCTGATCAGAGATATAGAGAGGTAGCAAGATGAAACTTGGTGGAGTCTCACTGAATCTAACTGAGGACACGGTGACGCCAAAGAGAGGAGCTATAGTTCCAAGACTGGCCTGAGTCCTGTCCTCACTTTAATTAAGGTTTGCCCTTCTCTGTAGCCTTGCTTCCCTCTACTATGTATAAATAATAACCTCCTTAGAGGATTGCGGTGAGAATTAAATGGGATAATTAAGGACTTGAAAGGGCTGCATGCAGTGCTTAGCTCATTGGAGGTGCATACAGCAAATGTCAATTCCCTTCTGATTCCCACACTGAGGAGCTTTGAAAAGGAAGTGAGATAGGAGATAGGTTAAGATGCAGGGCTGATCCTCTGTCTTAAAGTACTTGTTTTGTTACCCTTTTACCACAGGGATACACAGCTGTTTAAGATAAACAGCTTCAGAACGTGATTTATTAGCAGCATTCCTATAACACATGCACATCCCTGTAAGCTTTTACTTTCCAAATGAGTGTTAGACCCGGACTGCATGTTGCTGAAGGTGCTCTGTGAGCTCTTGCGACAGTCTGTGTCATAGAGGCTCAGAGTCTAGGGGAGGAAATAACGGAGCAGATCACAGATAAGTATGTGATTACAACTGTGATAGCTCTTCTGAAAGCGTACATAACTGGAGGGTGCTCTGAGAGGCTCCAGGAGGGCCTCTCTGAGCAAGTGACATTTAATCACACCCCCTAAGTGCTTCTGCCTAAGCAGGAGGTCAGGAGGGAGGGTAGAGCGTGGAGGGCAGACGTGTCATTTCCTGGGATGAGGATTCCCATAGAAGAGCTAATTTGGAGGAAAAGATAGTGAATTCTGTCTGGGAAACGCTGAACTGCCAGCATGCTGGGTGGGCCTCATATATCTGAGTGAAAACAATTCATTGAGTGGCTGAATGGACCAAAAGTGGGGGCAGTAACAGACTGGAGAAGGGGTTATTTGAGATTGGTCAGCATGTGGAAGGTGACCTCACCCACGTGGATGAGGTGTGCCTAAAGAGACTGTCAGGTGAGAGGAGAGCCAGGGCTGCCTGGAGGACCCGCAGCGTGGAGACGAGGCAGGAGGGGCAGAGAGCGGGGCAGGCCGCGCTGGCATCACCGCTGAGATCCCGGGAGGTGAGGGCCGAAGCGGAGGCACTGGCCTTGGCCCCGTGTTAGGAAGGTGAGTAAGTGGAAAGGTGGGGTAGAGACCAGGGTAGAGAGGGCTGCTGCTCCTGGGAGGCGAGGTGATGATATGTGCAGATGGCTCTTTTGATAAGCTTGGCTACAAACAACAGGGAAGAAAGCGAAGCGGAACTGGTAGTTGGAAGAGGAAGGAGGTCTGGGAGGAAAGGTTTTCTTTTAAGATAGCAGAGACTTGATCACCTTTAAATGCCTATTGGAAAGATATAAAAAAAGGAAGAAGCTAAAGATGTGGAAGAGAAGGGAGTATCTCTGGCATAAGCATCTTGCACTCCAGTGTTCAGTGCAAAGTGGGGAGGTGAGTGAAAGCAGCGAGAACATGGGGGAAAGGGAGGCAGGGTTTTTAATTTTTTTAGTTGGAGGCTGATTACTTCACAATATTGCAGTGGTTTTTGTCATACATTGACAAGAATCAGCCATGGTTTTACATGTATTCCCCATCCCGATCCCCCCTCCCACCTCCCTCTCCGCCCGATCCCTCTGGGTCTTCCCAGTGCACCAGGCCCGAGCACTTGTCTCATGCATCCAGCCTGGGCTGGTGATCTGTTTCGCCCTAGATAATACACATGTTTCGATGCTGTTCTCTTGAAACATCCCACCCTCGCCTTCTCCCAGAGTCCACACGTCTGTTCTATACATCTGGGTCTCTTTTTCTGTTTTGCATATAGGGTTATTGTTACCATCTTTCTGAATTCCATATATATGTATTAGTATACTGTAATGGTCTTTATCTTTCTGGCTTACTTCACTCTGTATAATGGGCTCCAGTTTCATCCATCTCATTAGAACTGATTCAAATGAATTCTTTTTAATGGCTGAGTAATATTCCATGGTGTATATGTACCACAGCTTCCTTATCCATTCGTCTGCTGATGGGCGTCTAGGTTGCTTCCATGTCCTGGCTATTATAAACAGTGCTGCGATGAACATTGGGGTGCACGTGTCTCTTTCAGATCTGGTTTCTGGAGGCAGGATTGTTGACCAGAGAAACACCATGAAACACCCATGTTTCATGCCTGTGAAACGTGACTTGTAGCCATTTGTTACATGGTCTAACCTGTGCTTATTCATGGACACCTCCGATGGTTTGCCTTCTCGTGCACCTCTTTATCAGTCAGCATCTTGGTTCTGCCATTATAGCAGTTGTTGAAAGAGAATGAAGTAAAGAAATGCTACCTGCTTATTTTGCCACTGCCTTTTCTGGTAAGCTGTATAGGGAAGGTAGCTGAAACTGTGAGTCACAACGAGATTTTGGATTGCTGTGTTTCACGTATTCTTGTGTCCCATTTACAGCAGTAACCTTTCCCTTTCTCAATTTTTAGGCCTTTTCTGACGCCATTAAAAAATGGCAGGAGCTATCGCCAGAAACCAGTGGAAAAAGAAAAAAGAGAAAAGAAATGAATCAGTATTCTTACATAGATTTCAAATTTGAACAAGGTAATGGCCAAATGTGACTGTTGCTGAGGGGGTTTCCAGAGCGGTCCCGTCCTGCACAACCCAAAGGGGCCTCGTGGTGTGGCTGCCTGAAGTGCCCTGTCACAGCAGTCTGAGGACTGTCACTGATGGGACTGCTTTGAAGGCGCGGCAATGTTTTTAGAAAGTGGCTGCATTTGTCATCTTCTTTCTGCTTAGGATACACCACGAAAGGAAAATTGTGTGTAGTATTAGAGATTTGTGTGTAGGGACATTTTTAAGCTTGAGGGGAAAATGGGTCTTGAAGGTTTGACAAGAATTAACCTTATGACTACTTGGTAGAGGTGGCCCGGCGCTTGAGGCTTAGTGCAGAGGAGCCCTGTGCGCACCTGACAGGGCGGGCTCTGCGCAGCGACAGCCACGCGGCCCGTAAGTTCCACATAACTGTTCACAGTTCTGCTGTTCATGTTGATGAAATAACTGCTGAAAGCTCTTTTGAAGAGGTTACTTCTGGTCTAATTCCCCTCCTCACTGCCACCCTTCCAGAGGTAAACTTGTTGAATTTTGCAACAGACTTGATCTTAGTTGCTTGTGTCCAAGAAGAGAGTCCACTTCAACTTTTCCTGTGGATTATTTCATAAATGTTTCCCTTTCCTCCTGTTTGTCTTTCTGTTACACATGTAATTAATTTCATAACTTCAAGTGTGTCTAAAGGGAAAGTCCATGAGATAGCTATAGAGTTGGAAAGTATTTGAATTTCTTTTTAGATCTTTAGGATCTGAAAGAGAAAGTCCTAAGTTCTGACTCCGAGGTCACCACGCTGCTCCGTGAAGCAGTGCTCTCCCCACACAGTGTTCTCACAGATCTGTGGCGGAGTGAACGTGAGGACAGTGTGTAGGCTTTTCACTGTGCTGAGTTCATCCACATTTAGACTAGGCATGCCTGACTCGGCATCCTAACACATAGTCATTCAGTATTTGTTTCTGACGCTCAGTGATAGGAACAGTATCACGTCACAGGTGGTCTGCTCCCTTCTTGGTCAGCTGTGTCTTGTAGAAAGTTCTTTCTTTGTATCAAGCCAGGAATGTCCCTCCTGAGGTTTCCTGCCATGGTTGTAGTTCTTGCCTCTGAAAGGATTTAAACTCTGTTGCCTCTTCACCTTCCCAGTTGCCCTTTCTCTCTTTCTCTAACTTGTCTTTTTCTCTCTGAGAGGTTGGGTGTACGAGGCTGGACAGAGTACTCCAAATGAGGTCTGCTGTTTCGAGGCAACAGCTGGAGTTAGGTTCTATAATTTCAACCATACAGCCTGAGAACACCTTAACTTCTTAAAATCAAACTATGTCCCACCTTTGACTCACATTAAACCTTCATCTTCTTACCCACCTTGCTTTTTAAATCACAGACCCTTCAGTTTTGATGCATCTGACATTTTTCACTGTGAACATTACCTCATTAGTTTCAGCCCATTCTTTCAGGTATACCTCTGATTTTTTTTTTTTTTTTGGATTGCACCGCACATTATGTGAGACCCTAGTTCCTGGAGCAGGGATCAGACCTATACCTCTGGCAGTGGAAGTGCAGAGTCTTAAGCACTGGACCACCAAGGGAGTCCCAAGATTCTGAATCTTTACTTGGTCTTACCAGGATTATCTTTAAGGACACTGAAAGTTTAGAAATAGAAAATATACTTGATATACATTTATATCTATGACTTATAGATAGTCTTCTTTTGAAAGGGGTTTATAGGTATGTAAGCTTAGACTCCTTCATTTGTTCCAAGAATCCCATTCTTTACCTTTTCAGCTGTTTTCCATCCAAGCGGTACTGTTTGAGCCATACATCAGCTGGCAAAGAGAGAGACCAGATTCTCCCTCCAGGGTCCTTTTTCACTGTTTTATGGGCCGACCACCACATAGCCTCTCATGAGGAGTATGGGAGACCAGATTCTCCCTCCAGTGTCCTTTTTGATTGTTTTATGGGCCAGCCACCACATAGCCTCCCATGAGGACTACGGGTAGAACTTGGATGTAAACAGAACATCAGTAAAAATACAGCACGTCCCTTCTAGCAAGGCTGACAGAAAAAAGATGCAAATTGGAGTTACTCTTCTTAGGGGCTTTCACTGTAGACCCTACAGACATCCAAGGAGGAAGTCTTTACATACGTAATTTTGACAGCCTAGATGAAATGGACCATTTCCTCAAAAAACAAACTACCAATGAACTTACCTATATAAAATAGATAATTTGGATAACCCTATAGCTGTTAAGGAAATTGAATTCATAATTTTAAATCTTCAAAAAGATCTCCAGCTCCACTTGGTTTCACTGGAAAATTCTTCCAAAACTGCTCCTAAGCAGATGACATGATTGTAGATATATACAGCTCCAAGGAAGTTTAGTAAGGTTGCAGGGTAAAAGATCAGCCTACAAAAACCAGTGTATTCATGTATCTGTATGCTAGCAGTGAGCATATGGACATCAAGATTTTAAATACAATACCATTTAAAGTCATTTTGAAAAAACTTAATACTTAGGTGTGAATCTAACAAAGCATGTATGGGACTTGTGATGAGAACTACAAAACACTGAAGAAAAAATATCAAAAAAGATATAATAAATGAAGACATGTACTGTGTTCATGGGTTGGAAGACTCAATGAAGATGTAAATCCTCTCCAAATTGATAACCCATGCCTAGTGTGATTTCTGTCAAAATCCCAGCAAGATTTTTTTTTGCAGATACAAGCAAGGTATCTTTAAATTATCCTGAAGTTTATATGGAGAGGCAGGGTACTAGAATAGCTAAAATAATCTTTTAAAAGAAGAGTAAAGTGGGAGAAATCAGACTCCTGGATTTCAAGACTTGCTCCACAACTACAGTGATTAAGACCAGGTGGTCTTGGCAGAAATATGTCAGATAGATGGAACAGACTAGAGAACCAAAAACTGGTTTTCTAAATAGTCAATGAAAAAATGCTTTAATTTTTTAAAAGAGTGAACAAGAGAAAAGCAGAAAAATTTAAAAATGTATCAGGGTATAGAGATTACCAAAAAACAGGCTTTTATGAGTAAATAGAAAATCTGGATGGAATGGATAGTTTTCTAGAAAAACGTATATTACTAAATCAAAGAAATACAAAACCTAAATAAGACCAGTTGCAAAATCTGACATTTGTCATTTTCTTAGCTTGTGTTCTAAGTATTATTTAATGTAAATCTGGGTACTGCATTTTCAAAATAAAAATATTTTAAAAGATACATAAAACACATGTGCACCTACCAGGATGGCTTAGATTAAAAACTGACGACACTGCTGGCAGAGGGAGAGTGTACATTGGAGCAAGCACTGCAGAACGCTCGCACTGTTTTCCGGAGCTGACCCAGCAGCTCTGCTCCTTGCGTGCTATGCTTAATTGCAGACACGCAATAGCGGCTTTGGGCAATAACCCCAAACCGTGAACCCCCCGTCCTCAGCAGTAAACACGTAATTGGATTGCGGTGTACACATACAGTGCTATACAGACAGGATAGGGTAGCTCTTCCAGTTGGATCATAGTGAGGGATGGGTATGGAGAGGAAGAATGTCAAAAAGTGCATGGAATGTGGGGAATGGTTAGGAGCCCAGTTTTCCCAAAAAGAACGTTATGGGAAAGTCACGTAACTTAACATCCTGGTTGGAATAGGTGGGGGACCAGGCCACAGAAGACTGGGATGGCTGCCTGAATTCCTAGCAGAACAGTTGTCTGCATGATTCTGCATTGTCACGTATCTTCTAGGTGACAAAAAAATAGAGAAGAGGATGTTCTTTCTGGAAAATAAGCGGCGACATTGTAGGTCCTATGACCGGCGTGCCCTCCTTCCAGCTGTGCAGCAGGAGCAGGAGTTCTACGAGCAGAAAATCAAAGAGATGGCAGAGGTAGGAAGATGTGTTTGGAATATGTTTCTAGGATTCTGATTTGCTGGTAGGGCTTAGTGTGAAGCTGTCTTTGAAGATTTGCCTTTTAAGTGATTAATTTGAATAAGTCATAAAGTTTTTAAAAGGAAAACAAGCTAGGTTTTGTAGTAATACTGACTAAAATTCACAGTTTCACAAGTCAGATTTACGTTATTTTAATTGGCACTTAGTAAACACATGTTTCACCTTCTTCGCCCTCTACTAGGAGAGGAAAAAACAGATTCCATTTAGCTCTTTAATTCTTCCAAAAGTAAAAGTCAAAGTCAGTCAGTCATGTCTGACTCTGCGACCCCATGGACCATATAGGCCATTGAATTCTCCAGGCCAGAAATGTACTATCAAATGTGCAAGTCAGCTGGAAGATGCAAATTTGGTTATTTAATATAGGCAGACCTCAGAGATACTGTGGGTTCAGTTGCAGACCAGTACAATAAAGTGAATATTGTAGTAAAGCTCATCATCAAAATTTTTTGGCTTCCCATTGCATAGAAAAGTTATGTTTACACTATAGTAAGTGTGTAATAGCGTTATGTCTCAAAAAACAATGTCCAAGCCTTAATTAAGAAATACTTTATTGCTAAAAAATGCTAACCATCATCTGTGTTTTCAGCAAGTCGTAATCTTTTCACTGGTGGGGAGGGGGTGGTCTTGCCTCAGTTTTGGTGGGCTTCTCACTGATAAGAGTGGTGCTTGCTGAAGGTTGAGGTAGCTGTCCAAATTTCTTAAGATGTGGCAAATGAAGTTTGCCAAATTGATCGATATTCTTCATTTCATGAATGATTTCTCTGTAACATGCTATGCTGTTTGATCACATTTTACCCACAGTAAAACTTCTTTCAAAATTGGAGTCAGTCCACTCAAATCCTGCTGCTGCCTTATCAACTAAGTTTATGAGATTTTTTAAATCCTTTGTTGTTATTTCAGCAATCTTCATAGTATCTTCACCAGTAATTTACATCTCAAGAAACTGCTTCTTTTTTTTTTTTTTTTTGGCTCATCTGTAAAAAGCAGCTCCTTACATTTTAAGGTTTTATTAATGAGATTGCAGCTGTTTGATTCTAATTCTAGATCTCTTGCTGTTTATACAACATCTGCAATTAATTCCTTCTTTAAAGTCAGCTATGAGTGTTGGGATCAACTTCTTCCATACTCCTGTTAATGTTGGTGTTTTCATGTCTTCCCATAAATTACAAGTGTTTTTTTAATTGCATGTGGAATAGTGAACCCCTTCCAGAAGTTTTCAGTTGACTTTGCCCCAGATTCAACATAGGAATCACTATGGCTTATAAGTCTTACAAAATGCATTTCTTAATAAGTCTCGAAAGTTAAAAACTACTCCTTGATCCATGAGATGCAGAATGGATGTTGTGTTAGCAGGCATGAAAATCTTGTTCCTCTCCATTAGACCTCTTAGGTGACCAGGAGCATTTCAGTGAGCAGTAATATTTTGAAAGGAATCTTTTTCTCAGCAGTGGTTCTCAGCAAGCTTAAATTATTCAGTAAACAGTCTTGTAAACAGATGTTCTGTCATCCAAGCTTTGTTGTTCCATTTATAGAGTACAAGCGGAATAGAGATAGCCTGGTTCTTAAGGGCCCTAGGATTTTTGGAACGGTGAAAGGAGTGCTGGCTTCAGCTTCAGGTTACCAGGGGCCCTAACCCCTAACAGGAGAGCCAGCCTGTCCTTTGAAGCCAGGCATCGGCTTCTCTCTCTCCGTGAAGGTCCTTGATGGCATCTTCTTCCAGTAGAAGGCTGTTTTATCTATTGGAAACCTGTTGTTTAGTGTGGCCACCTTCTTCCGTAATCTCAGCTGCACCTTCTGGATACCTTGTTGCAACTTCCGCAACGTCAGCGCCCACTGCTTCCCCTTGCACTTCCATGTTAGGGAAACGGCGTCTTTCCTTAAACTGCGTGAACCAACCTCTGCTGACATCAGACTTTTCTTCTACAGCTTCCTCATATCTTCCATCCTTCAGTGCTTGGAATGGAGTTTGGGCCTTGCTCTGGATTGACTTTGGTTTAAGAGAATGTTGTGGCTCGTTTACGCTTCTGGCCAGACCAGTGCATCTTCATGTCAGCAGTAATGCTGTTTCACTTTCTTGCCATTCATGCTACTGCTGTCACACTTTACATTTCTTTCAAGAAGTTTTCCTTTGTACTTACAACTTGGCTAACTGTTCAGTGCAAGAGGCTTAGCTTCTGGCCTGTCTCGACTTTCAACATGCCTTCCTCACTGAGCTTAAATTGTCTCTAGGTTTTGATTTAAAGTAAGAGATGGACTACTCTTCATTTGAATGCTTAGAGACAATTGTAGGGTTGTTAATTAGCCTGTTTTCAGTATTGTTGTGTCTCGGGTACTAGGGAGAGGAATGGGGAATGGCCCATCAGTGAATCAGTCAGAACATACATAACATTTATTGATTAAGTTCGCTGTCTTTTATGGCGCAGTTCGTGGCACCCTAAAACAATTGTAGTGGTAGCATCAAAGGTCACTGATCACCATAACAAATACAGTAATAATGATGAAAAAGCCTAAAATATTGTGAGAATTGCTAAAAAGTGACACTGACACATAAAGTAAACAAATGGCTGTTGGAGAAAAAGCATCAGTAGACTTGCTTTGATGCAAGTCACAAAACCAGTTTTTGTGGGGTTTTGTTTTTTTTTCTTTTTCTTTTTTTTGAAGAGCACTATCTGAAAAGTGCAGTAAAATGAAGTGTGCCTGTGTGTATTTTCTAGACCAGAAACTCAAATTTGGCCCATGGACCCCTGAGTTTCCCAAGACTCTTTAGGATATCTGTGAGGTCAGATCTCTTATCATAACCATTTTATAGTTTTTTGTTTATCTTTCCTTCTTTTATGTAAAAGCACGTGTGTGTATATATATATTGGGGGGGGGGGGGCATTTCTTTCTTACCTAAAAGATACACACTGTTCTGCCCTTACCCTTTTCACTTAACTGCATCCTAATGATGACTCCACAGCAGTCCACGGGGATTTTTCTCCTTCCTTTAGAAACCACCTGGTGTGCCGTTGTCTGCAGTATCAGGGTTGACTCAGTTGTTGCCCTTTTTTGCTGGACATTCAAGCTTCTTTCCAGATTTCTGCTGTTACAGATAGTGCCGTGATAGATAACTGTATGCATATATCATTTCGTATTTCTGCCCCAGGGTAACTTCGGAATAGATTTCCTATACTGGAATAGATTTCCTATAAGTGCAATTGATGAATGAGAGTATAAATACTTACATCACTGTTAACATCATGCCAAACTCCCCTCCATGGTGGTTGTACTCTTTTGCATTCTCACCAGTAATGTAGAAGAGTGCCTGTTTCTTGCTAGCCTTACCAGCAAAGTATGTTGTCAAACTTTTTTTTTTGTTTACTTACATGCTGTTCTGCACTCTTCATAAGTGTTTTGTGTCAGTCTTTTATTACTTCTATATTTTGAGTGAGATTTAAGAAATGTTTTCTTCATATAGTCTAGTACTTGTAAGGTTTCCTTTTTTACATACAGCACTCTGATGCATTTTAAATTTGTTATCAGTTAACTTTTTAAACTAGTAAACTACATAACTGAAGAGATGACTATTAATAATTATTTTACGTTTATGAAAGTAAATGCTGAATGGTTTATGGCATCTTGAGTAAATTTGCATCTGTGTGTCTGGTTTTTTGTTCCTCAGCATGAAGACTTTTTGCTTGCCCTGCAGATGAATGAAGAACAGTATCAAAAGGTAATTGAAATTTCATCTAATTAACTTCCTCTGGGTATTTCCATTAGCTGTTGTCCTCATCTCACATTTCCTACACATTTTGATGACAAATTGGCTCCCTTAACCTTTGCTGTTGACGAGTTTGTGGTTCAACTAAGTTAAAATCAAATATTAAACCATTGCTTCCAAATTGGATTAGATTTGGAGGGAAGATAATATTGTTAGAGTTGTTCCTCTTAAACATTGCCTGGAATCCGTTAGACTCTTACAGCAAAATTTAGAACTCACATGTCACTTGAGAGCAAAGGAGAGATGCGTTTAACTCAGGACCAGATGGATTTTGTGTGACATCAGCCATCCTCACATAGTGGCTGGTTCTGATGTGGTAGAAGTGAACTAATGACTAGATCAGTCACTGCCCTTAAAAAGGGTAAGTTTCCTGGTATTCACAGAACTTCAAGTGCTGCTTTATATGGCTTCAGTAGTCCCTTAAGATAAAGCTCGGACTGAGACACAACCCCGTCCACTCTTGTCTTATAACAAGATGCAAAATGCAACTTTTGAAACGGTTTAAGATAATATCCCACATGCCACTTGTTCCTGACTGTTAGCATCTGATTACAGATGTTATAATCCTGCCAGTACAGTGAAATTCATGAATATGGTAACTTTATACAAAGGATGATGCCAAAGAATACCCCCCAGAAAAACATGAAAATCACACTGTCTTTAGCTGTTAATATGTATTCATATTTGTACTGGCATCTTAAGCTAGATTTCTACAGCAGGAAACAGCTCATCATTGTTTTTTGGCTTCTAGGGATTGCTTTTCACTTCTGAAAGTGTTTGGGGTGGGGGAGTATGAAGCATGGCTGCCTCCTCTACTTTAGTGTGGGGATTTCATGTGTTTCTGCCCGCCTCCAGGATGGCCAGCTGATTGAGTGCCGCTGCTGCTACGGGGAGTTCCCATTCGAGGAGCTGACGCAGTGTGCTGACGCTCACTTATTCTGCAAGGAGTGTCTCATCAGATACGCCCAAGAGGCTGTCTTTGGATCTGGGAAGGTAGGACTGGTGCAGTGTGTCCACACAGCCTCTGTGGAGACTGCACTCATAGACAAGTGTAAATGCCTCATGGAAGCGCCTTTCCTGGGGTGAGGTGGGACTCGGGCAAGACATGCTGATGTGTGTGATTCCTCTGCAGCCTCTGATCTGTGTGATTGTGCTGGTCCTAGGCACAGCAGATTTCTTTTCAGGGAACGGTTTAATTCTTGATGCTCTCGTGCCTGGCTCAGAGGAGCACCAGCTTCTTCACTCTTCTTCCTGTTCACAAATAAAATGAAGGATAAACACCAAGAGAATCCTGCAGCCTGTATTAAATATATGAGGCTGCAAAGTAGTATTTTTTTAACAAAAATTTTAAAAGATTTTATACAATTGTATTAAAATGAATAATATTTTATGCAAGATTATATTTCTTTGTGCAAAGTCAGTTTCTCTTTACACCAGCATAACACAATATAGAATTCAGAGTTTGTTCTGTCTTAATGAACACTTGAAAACCACCATTGCTTTTCATAAGTGCCCCACCAGTAGTCAAACCACTTGATATCAGTTATTCTGAAATCAGTTGTAGTTTAGTCAAGGGCTGAGAGAGTGGTTGTAAACGAATTAGCAGGATATAGGCATACTTAAAGATATTGCAACTTCGGTTCTAGGCCACTGCAGTAAAATATGTATCACAATAAAATGAGCCACGTGACTTTTTAATTTCCCAGTGCACAGAAGAGTCTTGTTTACACTGTACTATCCTCTCTGGAGTGTGTGGGAGCTTTGTATCAGTGCCCGCCCCTCCTCCCACTCACCTCTGCCATGCGAGAGGTTCGGACCTCCAGCTTTTCCAGAAACTAGAGGGAGAGTCAGCTTGCTTGTCTTGAGTACCTTCTTTTCAGACCTGAGCTAGAACTTTCCTCCTCTAATCTGCTGAGCCATTTACCTGTCCTTATCTACTTCCCATCTTCATATATTCTGGTTTAGACTGGTAGAGGTCCTCAGGTGGAATCAGATATGGACTTTGTGTTTTTATTTCTTGGTTTTCTTATTTTGAGAGTGCTTTCTCAGAAGAGGGGACCTTCACTGTCTCAGAGTCTGTGTTCTGAACCACTGTTTATTTTCTTTTCATTGAAAGATGCATTTAACCACTGAAATTTTTGTGTGTGTGCTTCTGAAAACTTGGGTTAAATTTTTCCCCCCCTTTTCTCCTGGTGGTGTCATTCTAGTCAGAGCTCAGCTGCATGGAGGGCAGCTGCACATGCTCATTCCCAGCCAGTGAACTGGAGAAGGTGCTTCCCCAGACCATCCTGTGTAAATACTATGAGCGAAAAGCAGAGGAGGAAGTTGCAGCAGCCTACGCTGATGAGCTTGTCAGGTGAGTTCTCGGGTCAGCTCGTTACCCGCTAGGAAGACTGAGGCTGCCTGGGCCCTTTCATTTTGACAGTGAAGTTCTGTGGCAGAGCCCTAGCTGCAAATTTTCTGGCATTTCTTGCTTTGAAATAATAATTTTATTAATGGAAAGATCTGCAGTTCAGATTTTTACTTCCATTCCATGGCACCTGTTAATCATCTGGCTTCTAGGTATAGTCCTTGTGCATTGAGTTAGAAGAGAGGTGACATGTGTAGGGTTCCCAGAAAAGTATGTTTACTGAGTGGTTTGCACTGAGGCAGGACTCAGAATGGCACCTACATTTCCTGGTGAGAGCCAGCACAGAGAGCCTGAGTCTGTGTTTTAAAGAAAAGTAAGGAGTAAAGAGAGGTGTGGCTGTCCAGCTGAAAACTCCATCTTGGAATGAACAGTCAGACTTCAGTGTTCTGAATCTCCTTCCTTCTGCTGTTCTGATTGTAGGTGCCCCTCCTGCAGCTTTCCTGCTCTGTTGGACAGCGATGTGAAGAGGTTCAGTTGTCCCAATCCTCGCTGTCGAAAGGTACGGAGGCAAATGCCTTTTCTAGACTCAGATTTGAATTTGGTATTATGGACTGCCTTAGTGGCACAGTCCCTGCTGGTCATCTGCATGCGGACCCCTGAGAAGGATTGGAGTGCTCTCCTTTGCATGAAAGCAGATGAATTTGCTACCTTGTGAGGTGGTTGACTTTGTTTCAGAGATGGGGGCCACCTACAGAATTTAATCACATAGCTCTGGATCCCTGGTTTATGCCATCTTCCTCAAGGGCAGATACTGTAGTGTAGAATGTGAAGGCTTTTGTGTTTTTCCACTGTGCCAGTATTTTTCTTGCTTGCTCTCTCACCATCCTGTTGTACTCAAGTACTTCTTTTCACATGTTCGTTCACACACATCTTGCCACCTTCAAAGTCCACATGGTACTTCTTTGATTAACAGAACTGGGCACCATGGTGGCATCTCCGTCACGTCTGGTAGACAACTTCCTCAGCTGTTCTCATATGGACTGGTCGTGTAGGGTGAGACCAAAGCTGTCCAATCACCTTGCTGCTGAAAGTCTTTCTTGTTTGACTCCTACTTCGTGAGCTTAGAGTGTCTTGAAATTTGTCAACTGTTTATATAAGCCATTTTAAAGTTTTTAAGGAATATAGTATTGGCATCTAGCTAGACAAGTATATTTTCAGCCATTTTCCTAAAATAGAATGAGCAGAGTTGAATGTTAAAATCTCCCCCACCCCCTGCCCTTTTGGAAGGTGAAGAAATGAAAGTGGATATTGGTAAAGGAAGGAGAAGCTAGACTGACAGACTAAAACCTTATTTTGTTTTCAACATTAATATTTCTGGGTAAAGTCTGGGTATTTTCTTACAGTTGATGTATCCATTGAGTAATTTGTCCCCATCCCAGGCTGTAGTCTCTGGCATCTTGAAACTAAGAAAGCAGAGTAGCTGACTATCCTGCGTGGTTCCAGTGTGTCCACCACGAGAATGCCTGGGAGGGTGGGGCCTGAACTAGGACACAGAGAGCGAGGAGGCAGCAGCCCCAGGAAGGAAAGGTGAAAGTGAAGATGTAGAATGTTCAGAGTTCAGAGAGCAGTCCCCTCCTGCATGTGACTGGTACGGGGAGTGTGACGAGAAAGGCTCAGGCCCACGAGCTGGGAGGGGCCGGGGCCGTGCACGCAGGCCTTCAGCACCATCCTGAGGCGGGGGCTGGGGCTGAAACAGCAGAGGTTGGTCTGGCTGTTGAGAGCTGCACATCGCTGTCACCTGCCCTCCTCGGGAGTCTCAATGAATTGCTAAGCTTGAGCTAGAAATTACATTTCCTGATATGATGCCAAATTAGACTCTGCCAGTGAAAGTGCTTGTGTATGATTTGGAAGGCCAAAGACAGTTAAAGGAAGGTGTCAAGGTACGTCGAAGTCTGAAACAGTGCCCATGAGTATCTGAGATATCCAACCTGGATGTCAGCAGAAGCTTCCTTCAGGCTGTTAAGACCCTAGGCAGAAACCTGGGTATTCTGCTTCCTCTCTGTGGGAGGAACATACACCACCTGCCGAACTTGAAGAGGGCTGTGTAGCTTCTGTGGGCCAATGCAGTGTGAGTGTGGATGAGAGGTCACTTGCAGGAAGCGTGGCAAAACGTATGCTTAGAAGTGATGTCAGCAAGGTGATGGAATAGGTAGCCCTGAACTCTCCTCCCCCACCCCCAGAAACACTGACTTAACAACACATGGGCCGGCCCTTGTGAGAAATCTGAAAACCAGTCACACGGCTCCTGTACCCCAGGCAGCACGGCAGCTGGCGGGAATCAGTGGGGCTCGCCCCAGAGTCCCTCCCCGGCACATGCGGCACACGTGGAGGGAACGCCCAACTCCTCACATGCCCTTGGTGGGGTGGTGAGCAGACTGGGGCGCACACCTGACACTCAGACTTCTCAGAGAACTTCCCCAAGGGGCTGGCTTGTGTCTCTCCTGAGTCTAGGCACGGCCAGGAGGGAGCACCGGCTTTCAGATCACCGAGGACAAAGGCAGTGCTTTGGACTAGCAAACGTTCACTCACCTTTGCCACTTTCCTTGGCTTAGTGTAGAGAGAGCAGGAGAAAACCCCAGTTCCCAGCTTCTGCTTGGAAAAGGGAAGAGTTGGAACGTGCATCCAGTGTTCCAGTTTTTTGGGTTACTGCCCAGGGGACTGGTTTCTGTCTCACTTGATTCAGCCCTGACAGGGCCCTGCATACTCTAGATGCCTGGAGGCCTCTGGGAACAAAGAGCTGAGAGGCTTGCTGCTGTTCCCAAGGACTCGTAGTGTAGCAGAGAGAGGCCGTTACATCTTTGTGGCTTTTGCCTTGAGGGGAAACAAAAAGTGGGACATACGTATCCAGTGTTCCAGCTTTTGGGGAGTGGAGCGCTCTTTAAGGGGCTGGTTTCTCTCTTGCCCAACTCTGAGCATTAATGAGACCCACCGTACTCTAGATGCCCAAGGGTTGCTTACTCAGTCGCTTCAGTCATGTCTGAGTCTTTGTGGCCCCATGGACCATAGCCCACCAGTCTCCTCTGTCCATGGGACTCTCCAGGCAAGAATGCTGGAGAGGGTTGCCATGCCCTCTTCCAGGGGATGTTCCCAACCCAGGGATTGAACCTGCATCTCCTGCATTGCATGCAGGTCGTTTACCTGCCACGCCACCTGGGAAGCTCACTTAAAGGCTACTGAGAACAACAAAGAGCTGGGCGTCCAACTCCCAAAAAAAGAAAACCTCTCTAAATTGGAAATTTACAGGCGTAAGTCTAGAGAAGGTGCATCCAGTGAGTTTGAGAGTCCTCCATAATCTATTGCCTGATTGATTGGTGAAGGCTTTTCCCTGTAAAAGGCCAGTCTAGGACAACCCTGGCAGTCCAGTGATTCAGAATCTGCCTGCCAGTGCAGGGGACACGGGTTCCCTGAATTTCAGTCACACAAAATGCAGAAGTAGTTCTCGAGATTTGTCACACAGCAGTGCCCGTGTAGTTAATGTACTGAACTGTATGCTTAAAATGTGTTAATAAGGTAGTTGTCCAGTCACTAAGTTGTGGCTGACTCTTTGCAACCCCATGGACTGCAGCACGCCCTGCTTCCTTGTCCTTCACGGTCTCCTGGAGTTTGCTCAAACTCATGTCCATTGAGTTGGTGATACCATCCAACCATCTCATCCTCTGTCGTCCCCTCCTCTTGCCTTCAGTCTTTCAGTCTACCTTGAATAAGGTAGAATCCATGTTATGTTGTTTTTACCCCAATTTCAAAAGGAGCGAGAGCATATCTTTCACTGTCTTTTCCTTCTGCCATGATAGACGTGTACAAATGAGTTTGTTTTGAGCTATTGAATTTTGAGTTTGTTCCAGCAGCAAACCTAGCACATTCTGACTGGTACAGATCATGAGAACCAGAACTAACAGTGGGAGTGGAGAAAAAGAAAGACAGTAGAGAGATAGGATTAGAAAGAGGTAGTTTGACTATGGGGTTGGGCAGAAACCTGGATGACTCATTTTTCTGGTTTGAACCTCTGAGTGGATGATGATACTATTCACACAGAATTGGAAGTAGATTAGAAAAAGATTCCAGGAGAGGCGATCAACTCTGTTTTGGACATGTTGAGTTTTGAGAGTGGAAGTATTCAGTAAGTGTCCTTTTCCCAGGGCCTGGCACACATCAGGTGCTCAGTATTTATTTGGAACGTGACTGTGGTCAGGAGCACAGGGTAGATATAGGCTGTAGGAAGGTTTTGGAGTTAGGAGTAAGAAACATTGAAAGGAGGGAGTCCTGGGGGAAAACGGAATGGAATGTGGGAACTCAGGGGGGCTGGAGTGAGGCCCTGTAGGAGTTAGGTCTCTGGAGGCAATTTATGGGTGAGTTTAGGGAAAGTATGACCTTAAGAGTCTTGCTATCTAAGTTGAAAATAACCTTTCCAGTGGTTCACAACTTTTGATATCCCTCAGTAGTGCTTTGCAGTGAAGAGACTGCATCGCATAGTCTGTCCATTGCAGTGTGCTGCAGGACTTGATCCTCACTTGCGCACAGGAGCGTTCGCAGTCTAGACTTGTGTTTGGCCCAGTGTGAAAAATGAAGGGAAAGCTCTCTCGAGGGACCTGAGGCAGCGACAGCCGGTTAACAGTTAATGCTTACCAAGAACTTGCCACCTGTCCTTTGAAAAGAAGGGAGAACTTAAAAATAAAATGTTGCTGTGTATGTGTGCATGCTCAGTTGTGTCCAACTCTTCGTGACCCCATGGAGTGTAGCCTGCCAGGCTCCTCTGTCCATGGGATTTCCCAGGCGAGAATACTGGAGTGGGTTGTCATTTCCTCCTCTAGTAGCCATGGAGAGATTCGCCACAAGGTGGCACTAACACTCCATGAGGAAAGGTTTTCTCTTGGGCATTTCAGAAGTGTGTGTGTCAGCGAAACAGTCTAGTAAGGAGAACTGACAGAGTTCTTTTAGGTTTAGTACCAAAGCAGACCACTCTGCTCATTCGGAATTTAACATCAGAGATGTCATTGTTGTTAGGGCAGATGCTGTTACCTTTTTCAGTTGTACCTGTTCTCCTGATGATGTACTTTCTCTTCAGCTAGATGGCTGAACCAACCATTCATCCTTCAGGATTCCTCCTCTTCAAGAAATAAGCCACAAGCTAGTTTGGCCCTTTTGAGACTAAGGGCATCTGCTCCCCTATTGCAGTGTCACTGTCAGTAATCTGAACTCCAGTTAAATTTCCAGGAGCTTCTCACTCCGAGATGAGGCGTTTATATGAATGCATTATCTGGAGGAGGGCGTGAATGCCTGGAATTACTCCCGTGAGATCCCGGAAGAGTAAGATAGTGTGTCTTTGATGAAATGTGGAGAGTCTTTGTTTCATTGATGTGGTGGAATGCTTTTGTCAAGGCCCTCAGCGTCCTGTATATTCTCAGATAAAGAATTCATCAGTTTGTTTTCAACATGCTGCTTTTAGGAGAGGATTGGATGTGTTTGAGCTGGGACTGCAGGGTACTAAATTAAGAAGAGATTTGAATGTGATGCTTCTAGAATGTTTTTTAGGGTCAGAAATTTCCCTGTTGGGCCTCTTTCTACCTGTCTAGAATTGTGACTTTGCTCCATAAGCTCAGAGGTGTAAGAAGAGCTTTCCAGAAAGGTAGCCGGGGCCACAAGGTAGAGGTTTAGGAGCACTCATGAAGCTGGTGTTGTTAGGGAGATGACTGGGTTGTGAGATTTTAATCAGAATAACTGTGAAGACCCCTTTGCTTGATGTCTTTTAGTGGAACCCGAGAATGTGAACGGGATTGTGTAACCTCTCATCTTTTCCCAGTATCGCTTACCCTTGTTTTTATGTATCTTTCTCACCTGCCAACTTCTTCTCTGCTCATCTTTTTTCATGCTTTCCAGGCCTCATCCTGTCCTTGGTAGCATTCAGTGTTAACTGACTCGACAGCAGTAAAATATCACCAAAATTCACATCTGCAGTGAACCAGTTTGTTGCTAAAAAACAGGCATCTGCAGCTGCCTGCAGTAGCTCAGTGGCTGCGTGGAGAGAATGTAAATGAACCTGGACCAGCTGTCAATGCCAGGGCAGTTCCAGCTGTGACAGTAGATGGTTGGCACTTATTAGCCACACTATAATTTGAGGCCCAGCCAGTCAGCTGACTCTTGTGCTGAGCACAGGCCTTTACATTTATCTAGACGTGAATGAAGCCTGATCCTCTTGTGCGCACTCTGAGGGAGGACCTTTATTCAGGGAGTTATGTTGAGAAGAACCAAATGTCTGGATAACAAAAGGATTTTTAAGTCACCAGATGAGGGCTCATCTACTGGTGTGGAAGTCCATGCTGCATGATGCAAGTCCACAGGAGTGAGGTGGGGTGGGAACTCCTACTCAGCCTTCAGCTGCCCCTGCTTCTCCCGAGATGTCACTTCCTTCAGAGCCCCGGGGGCTCCGGCTGAACCACTTAAGAGCTCAGGCTGCAGCGGTGTGCAGGTGTGACGGGAAGGATGCTTTTCGAGGCCCTAGGCTCCCATATGTCCCAGGGTCATCCAAGGAAGTGTCCATCGAGGGAAAGTGGTGGTGCTGAGAACCCAAAGTGGGGCCACCCTGCCACCACACACAGCCCAGAGTGGATCCCAAAGGCCATCCCTGTGAGCCATCCCCTGCTGAGCGGGGCTGGCGTTACAGCAGCGAGGTTTCAGAATTTAACTCTCTTTGTCTTAATATTTTTGTCAGCTTCCAGTTTTTAAAATTCCGCATAGTGAATAGCATAGTGAGTCTGTTCATCATAGGCATCTCAAATCCACACACTTCTTTCCTTGACATCTTAGCACATTAAGCACTGTGTTTGAGAAGCTAAATCTTCCAGTTAGGGATGTGTATTTGTGTGTTTCCAGGAAGAATAAAGGCAACGAAAAGCAAATACTGCTTTCCTCTTCCTACTCTGCCTTCCCTAATAAAACTTAAATAAATACCATCTCTGCTGTTGTTTGCAATATTTATTTTAAAAGGAGACAGATATGTACCCAAAATAGGTAAAGGTAAAAATATGCTTGCATTAAACTGAAATGCCAATATGAATAAAACATTTATTTTTGCTTCCCCTCAACTGTACAGAAATAGTTTTTATTCTTATACAGTCATACCTCATTTTATTACACTTCACAGATACTGCAGTTTTTTTATTTTTTTACAAATGGAAGTCTTCTGTCAGCCCTGCATTGAGCAAGTCTGTTGCTATTTTTCCAACAGCATTTGCTCACTTTGTGTCTCTGGCATATCTTGGTAATTCTTGCCTTATTTCAGACTTTTATTATTATATTTGTTATGGTGATCTGTAATCAGTGATCTTTGATATTACTCTCACACAAGGATTATGGAAGGCTGAAGGCTCAGGTGATGGTTACATTCTTTGGCAATAAAGTATTTTTTAATTAAGTCTGTATGTAACTGTTAGATACAATGCCATTGTACACACAGTACATTGTATAGTATCAGCATAACTTTTACATTCACTGAGCAATCAAAGCAGTCACGTGACTCACTCTGCTGCGTATCTGCTTTTTCGGGCATCTGGGACAGCACCCGCGAGGTATCCAAAGTTAGGGAACTGGTGAGCGGGGGCTAGCACAGCCCCTCAGATCTCTCCCCTCAACACTCAGAAGTCAGCTGCTAACTTTCCAGCAGGTAGTGAAGTGCATTTCAGAGCCACGGTGGGCCAGACACTGAGCTGTCGTGGTAGACTTCGGGGCCTGAGGACAGAGCAGCAGCCTGGGCCTTGGGTTTTTGCCAACTTTCCTCGCCCCCAGGAAATGGGCATCGCTCTGTCATGCCCTCGGAGAGCGTGAAGCCTTCTTAATGAAGCAGCTTTAAATGGTTAAGATGTTGCCACCGTCTAGGGGACAGATCACAGAACTTCCTGTTCAGTTCAGGATGAAGAGCCTTTACTTTCTCCTGGGTCAGCATTGCATGGGACAAGTACTTTTTTTGCTGGGCTGTATTGGTAAATTCTCTGTTTTGAGAGTTCTTTTTGAACACAGTTGCATGAGAAGTGTTCTTCGATGCCCCTGATCCAGGGCCAGCCCTTTGCTGGGTGCCCTAGCTTTTGTTCACGAGGCAGCTAAGCAGACAGTCTGGAGGAGTGGTTAACACGAGGCTTTTGCTCTTAAACCTCTCTTGCTTAATCCGAGCTCTTCCTCTTTTCAGCATCATGACCTAGGTAGATACGTCATCTCCCTGAGCCACATTTCCTTTATCTGTCAAATGAGAACAGTTGCACCTGTTTGATGGAGCTTTTGTAAATGGCTTGTCAGTTATATCTCTATATAAATCTATACCTGGGGCTGGGGTGGGAGTTGCATTAAACGACACAAGGTAACTGAGGTGCTTACCCCACTGGCCATCACTTGTCTCAGTCAGTAAAGCAGCCGCTGCCCTTCAGGGAAGGCGGAGACTGATGCCAAGTGTGTGCAGCTGCTGTGCAGGCCCGGGTGAGCAGAGGACCTCCTGGACAGGAGGCCTCCTCCCTGAGTTTTGTAGAATTTGCTACCAGAGAATCACAGGATTGCCCTAATGGGGACAGTTGTAAAGTCCTGTCAGAGGGCCAAAAGAGGACCCCGCACTTATCTCCGATAGCATCGCTGACTCCATGAACATGAATTTGAGCAAACTCTGGGAGATAGTGCAGGACAGAGAAGCCTGGTGGGCTGCAGGCCATGGGGTCGTGTAGAGTCAGACACAACGTAGCAACTGAACACCACCACTTTTTTTTCAAATCATGTAGTCAGAAAATTTCATTTCTTAAAAAAAAAATTGTTTTCTTCCTAGCATGCCACAGAGGAGAGGAGATAGGTTTTTGAAGCTAGATTTCTTGCTGACCAGTCTGCTCTGTCAGAAATGACTGCTGTCACTTGAGCCCCCAGCATTCAGGTTGAGAGGAGAGCCCCGTTCTGCCCTGGGGAGAGCTATGCCTTAAAGCAGGCTGCTCGTGGGTTCGCCGTCCATGTCTCAGCCACTCCACTGCCCGGTCCCCTCCCTTCGGGTTTCTTGTTGATTTTTTGTTTATCCCTGTTCAGAAGGATTGGCATCCCAGGGAACGCTATTCAAAGAGATGAGTGTGGGAAAGGCCTGGAGACAAAATAGATAGTACATTTTGCTGGAGAACTCAGAGTCGGTCACAAAGGGAAGATGTTTAGCAATCTGTGGCTTGTCTCCGTGACCCGTTCGTTGGCCGTTGTCCTCACAGGGGGGCACTGCCCTTTGTGTCTCGGCCGGCACCCCCATGTGCAATGCAGCCAGCAGGCCTGGAGGTGGGGCTGCTCGCCTTGCCTTTTCCTGTCCTTCATCAGGAGGACACAGCTCCTTGTCTGTCTAGTGTTGTTTTGGTCTCTACTAAAATACACTGTGGTACTTAAAAAGATTCTGTGGATTGACAGGTCTGTTTGCGCACTTCATTAAATAGAAACTCTGACTGTTTTTCGTCAAGAGTTTTCTGGCCGCCATTGGCCATTGCTTATCAGACTCCTAACAGCCTACCACTGTTCACACACTGTTCGGGCATCAGAAGCTCTCAAGTGCCTCTTTAGCTGGAAACCACATTACTTGTTTAGTGCTTTCAGACATTTTGCTAATATCACTTAATGCATTTTTCTGTGCCTGTGCCCTCATCAAAGGAAAGAGGCTTTTCGAGTCAGAGTCTTTAGAAATCTCATGTTTTAAAAAAAAAAAAGGCCTCCTGTTAAAAATCCTTCCAAGAGTTGATAATCTACAAAATATCTTTTTATAGTCATTTGCCTCCTTTTTGTCTTTACACTAATCATGTGTTACTAGCTGTCAGGATCTTAATTCTAGTGATCCTCATCGTGATGTGCTTGAGGAGGGAGGAGGGCTGCACGTGTGCCGGAGCGCAGAGCGACAGTGTCCCCTCTTTGCATTCTCAGCACAGAGCGCTGCAGGGCTCCAGCCTTCCAGGCAGAAGAGAAATTGTTGCTGTAGTAATAACACAAGCGCGAAAATACCCTGTATCCTCCTGGGTGTCTATGTCAGGGAGAAGGAATGTAGGCAAGGGAAGAGGTAGCAGAGAGGAATGTTCAGGCAAAATCAGAATGGAGCTTGGGTTGAAGCTGCCTCTGGGTGGAATTTCATGTGTTTACTGTTGAATTCAAGGTCATTTTCTGATTGCTATGTGGTCGCTGAGAATGTAAATGGTCTTTTACTCCTCAGTGTCCTCCCTGACTTTGAGACAAACATACCCGGAATGAGAAGTGCCCCTCCCGTCCCCAGAGGCCAGGTGGGATCAACCACCCAGACCCACGTCACCCACTGCCCTTCGTCTCCGGTGTAACAGGCTAAGGAACCAGCTCTGCCTTCTCTTTGGAAGCCGCATGGCAGCTGTGTGCTCTGAGTCTGTATTACGTGCTAATGTCCCTTGAGAAGATGGACTGGGAATCACCTTGGTAACTCAGAGCAGCACTGAGAAACCAAGGGCAGGCCGCTGAGGTCAGTGGGAGGAGCCCAGGCGAAAGCTGGTGCGCTGCCCTGCGGAGAGTCAGAGCCCATCCTGTCAGGGCTTCTTGAGGTGAAAGTGGACTGTACGTCCATGGACTTCTCCAGGCCAGGAGACTGGAGTGGGTAGCCTTTCCCTTCTCTAGGGGATCTTCCCAACCCAGGGATCGAACCCAAGTCTCCCACATTGGAGGCGAGTTCTTTACCACCTGAGCCAGCAGGGAAGCCCCAGAAGCATCAGGACCGCAGAAGTCCTGGTGCCTGCCAGTAGATCTCCTGCTGGGTTTGAGGGGCCTTCTGCTCCTTGTCCCCTCAAAGTCACGTAGCCAGCAGGTGTCGACATCAGGAATCAAATCCGGGGTTTTCTTATCATTATTTGTGTGTTTTTAGGTGTGGTTTTGGTATGATAGGTTGGTTTTTTAAGAGTCCTTGTCTTGTAGAGATACAAACTGGAATATTTACAAATGAAGTGATGTGTAGTCTGCGATTTGCTTTGACAATGTACTGGAAGAGGGAGAATGGCAGAGCAGACAGAGTTTAGGGAAGCCAAGATTGGCCATGAGCTAGTAGTTTATAAACACGAGTGATGAATGCAAGGGATTCATCACATTATTTATGTTTGTATTTCCATTTTTTCATAACAAGGTAATTCGAAACACAAATAGAAATCTAGATGGGTTTGAATCTGTCTGTGCTCTGACCTACTTTGCTTTGCTGCTCTGAGGGCACCTCACTCTTGAAAACGGGTGAGACCCTTCAATGAAGTGTTGGCGTTTCATGGCGCAGCCACTGCCTTAAGAGATGAGGAAAATCCGTGACATAACGGGACGGTGTCAGCAGCTATTTGTGGGGAGATTAAAGGGCTTATCATCCTCAAGGAGTGAGGGTGTGTGTGTGGTTTCTCTGGGGGTGTGAGATTCTTCTGTACACGTGATGGAGACCTGATGTTTTCCAGCCTCCCTGGGAAAACAGACTTGAGCTGCCCGTCAGAAATCCAGAATGGATTGCTGGACCATCCCGTAACCGGTGAAATGGGCACCAGGGTCCTGGGCCCTGCCAGAGGCTCCGGCACAGCCCTCACCAGGTTCTCTTCTGGGGTGCCTTGCAGCCTGCAGTCCAGCCTTGAGGCCGGGAGGCAGACCAGATGACCTTTTGAGTGTCCTTCCAGGCCAGAGGCTCTGATTTCTAGAATACTGAGGACTTTCAAACTGGCATTGACATTTGGTTTTCAAAGAGAAGTAGGCTAAGAGAATTTCTTAGATCAGATCCCTGTAGCCCCATAAAAGCACTTTTCAGTTTTATTTCCCATCAGAAGCACGAATATGAAAAGCATTTTAAGTTTCAAAAGCTCCCTACGTCTGATAAGCTGATCCACATTTTAGCCCAAAGAGAGTGAAACAGATCACAGTTTTTTTCTCTTGTCTTTGACAACAGCTTGTCCTTTTGCCTTCCTCTCCCCTCTTCTGTCACATTTTGCTGCTAAAAACATCTGTTGCTCCCTGTCTTGTTACCACAGCCCTCTGGCCCCCTATTCCTGTTCTCTCCGAGGCCAGCACCTGCTCTGACCTGACCTTATCTCTGTCGACTTGTGTCTTTTTTTTCCAAGTGGCACCCTTGCCCCTAAAGCCTTCATTCCAGGGCCCTGCCTGCATGTGGGTCCTTCCCTCTCTTTCTCTGGACTCAGTCCTTCCTAAAAACTTTTGTCTGGTCACCATGCAGAAGCCCCCACAGGGTCTTGCCCCTTATCATCACTGACATTTTTTCCCTCTTCTCTGAACACGTTCATTAGCCGCCCCCTCAGCCTAGACTTGTGGCAGGGGGGGTGGGACTCTGCCCTGTGGGGCTCTGGTCAGATCTGGTCATTCAGATACTGATTGAGTGCTGCCGGGGCTGAAGAATCGCACCGGGGGCAGCCACAGCCCTCCTGAGCTCCAAGCAGGGGCGGCCAGCCCCCGAGGGCGGGGGCTGTGACGGTTGCTGCTCTCAGAGTTGGGAGAGCACATCATCAGGAAACACTTGTGCGGGAGCGGGGTCTCGGCCTGACTGCGGCCTAGTGGGTGGAGCAGGGGACCGGGCCTCTGACGTGAGCGAAGCGGCGTGAGTGGTCAGCCAGCAGGCGGTGTGACAGAGCAGGAGGACGTGGACTAGAAGGGAGGCAGACCCCAGGTGGCGAGGGCTTCGCAGAGCAGAGTGAGGACAGTGGGTCTGGTTCTGGGCACTCCAGGGAGCTGTTGACAGCCTGGATGTTAGGACAGTGATCACAATGCCAGAAGGGTGGGCCTTGAGCGCCGTGAAGGAGGGAGTGGGAGGTGGGGCGGGCTGAGGTACAAAGTGTCAGGGGAGCTGGGCAGGCTTGTCAGCGGTGCTATCGGAAAGGGGCGTTTCTGGTGACCTGCTGACCCAAGACCCGGGTCACACAGTGCTCCCATGGCCCTCAGTTAGCAAGCCCTTCGATCCTGAGGCCGGTTTGTTTACGTCGTGCCTCGAGTACTTGTGTGACTTCCTTCTCCAGAAGGTCTCCGTGGGGTTGGATTGGTCTTCTGAGGGCTGATGGGGACTGCCGGGGAGGGGCAGCCGCGGTCAGGAGAGACGGTGGACGTGATCAGCCTGGTTGTCCGGGAGGCTCCTCCCTGTGGTGGGGCTTCCCCGGCACGCAGCCCCCGTGGGTCAAAGGACTGTTAGGGAGGGGGCCCGACGAGAGGCCAGGCCCGTCCTTCAGCAGCTGCCCCCCGTGGGTCAAAGGACTGTCAGGGAGGGCCCGACGAGAGGCCAGGCCCGTCCTTCAGCAGCTGCTGCGGCTCTGCAGGGGCTCCACACTGGCGCGTTTGCTTTTTCAGTCCTGGGTGCTTTTAAACTTGGAAGAAACCACGCACCCATCAGAGTTTTTTCCCCACACATTTAAAAAGACTTGTTTTTCAGCCGAAAGCATGTTGGATTACGCTTAATTTCTCACTCAGATGGGCCTAATTTCCCTAACTCTGATGTGCATACAGAGATTTGCCAGATTTTCCTCTTACAGCATGTTTTCCCAGCTGCTGGGAGGCCTGCTTTTCTCCTATGGGCCTCCTGACAGAAATGCACACTATTTACGGCCCGTGGTGCCAGCTGCTGTTTATTACCACGGGCCTTGGCCTTCGGTGTGTTTTCCCAGGAGCTGCCTTTATCTGGGGCTGGTGGCGCCTCCCCTGTCCCCCGAGCCATCCAGAGACAGGGACCAGGCTGGGCTGGGCTGAGCTGCAGGGAGCGCCACAGCCCCTCCTCCAGGATGAGGTCACCTCGCTGCCCAGCTCCAGGCCCACATCCTCATTGTACAGGGAAGTGAGGTCTGTTCCTCAGATGTGATCTGATTGGAACCGTGTTTTCTGGGACTCCTCCACTTACAAACACAAAGCTTTTGATGCCTTGTTTTGTAAAAGGTGCGTTTTCATGAAAATGAGGCTTGATGCCGTTGTGCAGGCTAGGCCCTCATCGAAGAGCCGTGTGGCTGGGGCTTTGCTTTTCCCTCGCCGGATGCCGGGCATGCACTGTCCATCCAAGGGTGGCTGAGAGGAGAGCACTTGCTTGCTGCCAAAACCACAACAAATGACAACTTTCCGTTCTGTCATCTCTCAGCTCCACTGCTGGGCAGGCAATTCATTTTTCTACCATAAAAGGGCAATGAAGCTCGCATAGAGCCGTGTGCTTTCTGCACTGCAGTGAGAAAGCAGAAGACTCGCTGGGAGAGGACCGCGCCGCGGGAGGCGCGGTGGCCCAGTGGCCCAGCCCACGTCCCTGCATAGGCCAGGCTGCCGAGCAGCAGCTTCCGTCGCAGGGAGCAGGGCGTGGAGGGCCGGCCAGCCACCTGGGTGCCGTCACACTCACACTTGTCTGGTGGGGAACAAGGGTGTAGTTGCAGCCCTGACGAGGGCAACAGCACTGAGCCTGCCCAGGCGGTTCTCTTACTGGCATTTGCTTCTCTCCATCTATAACTGCAGACGCTGGACTTCTGACGGGGTAGAGGGGAGTCATACAGCCCAGGCATCCTCACTACAGGTGAAGCAGGGGTTCACACAGCCTGAGGAAGCGGTCAGATGTCGTCTCTGAGTGACATGTGAGCTCCCTGTCAGGGACCGCTCTGATCTCTGTGTCCTCAGCAGCCCACTAGTGCACAGTGTGACTCAGGTGAGTCACAGAAATCTTGACTAAATAACAAAAACACAGTTCCTGATTGATGGGTTTGTGTGTCAGTCAACCAGGGTTTCGGAAAAATGCCTGTTCTGTATAGTGTTAACTCATGTACCCTTTAAATTCATCAGTGAAATGCATGGATCCTCTAGGTGATTGTAATTAAATGTGTGGAGCTGGTCAAGGGTAGATAGAACACAGACACTTAGCAGTGTTGACAGCGTACGGAGCGCTCCAGAGACAGTGACTGCGAGTTTCCTGCCCCGTACAACCTGGCAGAGGAAGCCGGATGCCAGCTCAACACAAGCTGAGCGGCAGCACAGAAAGCAGTGTTTCAACAGGAGCCCTGCGCCGATGCATGGACCCCCGCGCAGACGGCTCTTCTGGGCCTCTGCCCTCTCCAAGGGGGGCGGTTGCCGCCCTGGAGAGAGCAGGTGCTCAGGCTGAGCCAGGAGCAGTGCCCACACCTTTTAGCCTGGCTCCTTTAAACATTTTCCTATAAAGGAGAACTGAGGTTTGTTTTATCATTTAAACTTGCCTTAACTCTAACTGCACATCTGATTTCATAGCGAATGCTGGAACTGAGCTGAGCACATTCCTAAGGGAATAAAGATCATGTCCAAAAATCTCGCTGATCTGAAAATTTGGGAGGAAAGCGAGGATTTTCAAGGTTAAATTTTATTGCCCAGATAGTGCTGGTGGTCAGAGTAGATTCTGAGCTCATTGGCTCAGAACCAGAGGTTAACTCAGAAGTCATTCCTGAAGGAGAATATCACTGAGTGGAGGTGGCAAAAACAAGCTCAGTGTGAACGATTCAGTATTGCATCCCTCGACCTCGTTGGGAAGCGTCGGACTAGTTTAAAACCTTGTCCTTCCAGAAGGTAACACAGCTGAGTAGCCAGGTCTTCAAGTGGAAATATACACAATTCTTTCTTAGTATGACCTTCCTAAGTTCTTTTTTTCTCAATAGTGTAAAATTGAGTATCCTAGTAATCTATCAGAGAGCTAATGGGTGTGTTTTTCCTTGATGCCTCTCAAGACCTTCACTGCCCTTGGAGTAAACGGAACAATTCCGCACAGAATTCCTCTCCACTGTGCATCTCACACTGTCCTTCCTCGTAGAAACCTTGGAAGCCCTTGTTTTTTTGTAAGAAGCAGGAAGTGGATTTCATCTTTAAGAACAGTTACTAATTCTTATTTAGTGTAATTTTGATAAGGCTGATTTCTCAAGCAAGCAGCACTTCTCTCTTGGACTGAGTCTCCCCTTCCCCATCCATCACTGTCTACGCATGCCTGGGCGTCCTGGCCGTGTGGTGACCGGCTTAGAGACATCAGCCTGCTTGCTTCCTAATTTGGTCAGAGTATGCTTCAGGCAGCCTTGCCTAACTAAGAAAAACACAAACACGGGGAGTAGCTTTGATACAGCAAAGGGGAATTTCCTTTCACCAAGAGACCTGCAGTGTGCCTCTTACTTCCTCTAAAAAGAAGAAGTGACACTTTGGGAGGTTATGGCTTACCCTGAAGTTCCCTCTTTAAGCCTGCTTCTTCATGCCAGCTTCTTCCAGCTAGTTCCTGCTCTTTCCTCCTCCTCCTCCTTACTGCCTCCCAACACTTACAGTTCAGTTTTATTCTTAAGGACACCCATTTTCCACTTGAGTGTTCATCAGCAGGAAACAGAACAGACCACATGTGGATATTCATACAAGGACATACACCAGAGGTGGGCAGCCTTTTTTTTTTTTTTTAATGAAGGGCAAAATAGTAAATATTAAACATTTTAGGAATTTTGGACCGGTCACAGATGCTCAGCTTTGCCTTTGTAGCTTGCACGTAGCCATAGACAGTACATGAACAAGTGAACAGGACTGTGATATAGTTAAAACATATTTACAACTAGAGTCAACAGGCCAGATTTGACTTGTGAGCCAGGACACCATAGCATTAAGGAGAATGACATGGGTCTAGTTGTGCCAATCTGAAGCTATCACCAAGATGTATTAAGTTTAAAAAAGAAAAAGCAAAGTGTAGAACAGTGGATATTGTATGCTTATATTTGGATCTCAAATGGGAGGAGGAGGAGGAGTTGTATGTGGTCATGTGCAGAAGCTCTGTGTGGAAGGATAGATAAGAAATTGGTTGCAGGGAATTGCTTTGGGAAAGGGTTTCTCTAAAGGGAAGAGGGGGGGTACTGTGCGTGTGTTACTTTTCCGATTAAAAAATAATTGCACTTGTTTTCATCAGCCTAGTCATCTCTGAACTTCTAAAACAAAAGGATTTTTTTTTTTTTTTTTTTTTTTTTTGCTTTTAGGGAACTTGAGGGAAAAAAATTATAAACATGATTTTGAGTATATGCTTGCCCACTTTCAAACCTGTCGACCTTCCTCCTGGATCCCTGGGAGGGCTGACTTCACCACCCTCAGAAGGAGAGCTTTTTGCCTCAGGTTGTAGGTGACGCGATGCAATGTTGTAGCCAGTGGAAAGAGCTAGAACTCTGACAGCTCTGCCTTTCTTTTCACTGGCCTTTCTGCAGGAGCCCCGTCTCCAGCACAGTGAGAAAACCTTGGCACAGAAGTCAGAGCCCCATGGGTATAAATACAGCTTTCAGTAATTATGATTCAAGACTGCTTCCAACTGCTTCCTTTTCCCACAGAGGCTGTTTCTGACTAACAAGTAAGGATGGGATCTGATTCACCCAGGCATCACTGTGACCAGCTTTTAAAATGTCTGGTTTTGGTTGTGAAACCAGCAGATAAAGTTGTTACTTTCCTAGTAAGTGAAACAGTTCAGTTTTGGTTGGTGAGGGACAGGTGAAGGGCTGTCTCTACTTAGAAGGTCAAGCAGATACAAACAGCGCAGGAGTCACAGATGACTGTCTACCTGGCTTCAGGGCCCTGCCCCCATCTCCCAGGCAGATATTTTTCAAATAGCCAGACTCATCCTTGCCCAGGCCTGTTTTGCAGGCTTATTTGCTATCATTCAGTTCTGATACAAAGCTCCGTGTAGGAATGCTGGATGTTGTATTGATGGGATGGAGGTTTTCAGAGATGGGGAAGCAGCTCCAACATCATCTTCTGTCTTGTGCACCGAAGGAGGGCACAGCATCACTGGTCTTGACTTTCCTATATAGGCTTCAGTGGGAAGGTACTAGTTCGGCTGAACAAGCAAGCACTGCCTTTTATAAGAGAAGTCATTTAAAACACCAAAAATATATTTGAAAGATGCTGGTACAGTTTCCTCTGACCTCATTTTGATACACTAGTAGCTCTTCAGTGCCTGAGACCTAACGCTGACACCCTCCCCACCAGGTGGTCAGAGGCCTGTGTCCACTCGAGGAGAGGAGAGGCGGTGCTCGGCTTGCCCTAGGAAGTTATGCTTCACCATACACACTGCCCCTAGAGGGACGATGAGCGTTTTAAAAAGCAGATTTAAAACTGACTCCCCATCACCTCTCTCCTCCCTCATCCTTTCTCTTCCTCCCTCCCTCCCTCCTTTCCTCTCTCTCTCTCTCTCTCTCTCACACACACACACACACACACACACGCACGCGCGCGCGCACCTTCCTCTTCCACCAGCACCACCTGCCTCCCACCAGCTCTCTCCATTTACTGCTTTTAACCTTGAAACCTCTGTTGTACACTTAGCATTCATCCTGTTCCTGCTCATGCATTATTAATGGGCCTGGAGCAATCCAGCCAGAGCACTGACATTACTAATTACTGCTTATAACTGAGAAGTAAGGAACAGGGAGTAAAGTGGGTCACAGGACGGTGTCGTAACAATAAAATACTGCTGTCAGGCAGAAATGCTTGTTGTCTGTGCTTGTTTGTTCAGGGTGGAGATGGGTCTTCACCAGAAGCCGACCCAGCAGAGACCCTGTCGGTGGGTGGGGAGGTGCTCTTCACATCTCATCGATGGGTCACCCCACTCTCACTGTCTGTGCACAGGGTTAGAAAACAGGCTTCATTTCTCTCAGAACTTAGAAACATCCAGAACTCATTATGGCAGAACAACCCCTTTGAAGGCAGGTTCTTTACGCGCTGTGGGGTGAGCCAGATGGGACTGCGTTCAGGTGGCAGAAGAGGCATTGCAGGGGGTGCCAAGACATGTGCTGGTATCAGCCCTTCCCCTCTGAGCCGAGTTTGCTTACCTGAGTCAAGTCTCCACCAGCCCCCAGATCTGCACTCCGTGGCAAGTGAGACACATCTGTGTTGTTGAAAGACACGAGCTGGGTAGTGAGCACATGCCTTTACCTAGCGTACAAACTGTCGGCGGCAGAGCATCACCAGCCAGAGAAGGGGCGGCAGGGTGCCTCCTCCCGCTCCCGACACACCCCCCTGTCAGGTGCGCGCCCTTCCTCCCCATGGAGCAGGGGGCAGTAACGGCAGCCCTGCCCACGTGGAGGGCCTGTTCGGTGGCCGGGCCCACGTGAGCTGGTGTAGTGGCTTCTGAGGGCCAAGGGCGGCACGGAGAGAACTTCATGCTGCTGGAGCTGCCTTTAATGTTACCTGGGAACCTTAGCATACTGATCTGTAATCAAAAGCCTGTCCATCTTCTGAAGAACACTGACCATGTCCTCTCAGAACAGGAAGTAGAAAGGGACTTTAAAGATATGAGTAAACTGTGATACAGTTGAACTCTGCAAGCATGGGTTACCTGCCCCCTCATTTTCTTGAACTCTTTACATCTAAATTATTTTACTGAAGAGTGCTATCATGGAATTACAGCCCTGAGTTGAGTCCAGGGAAAAAGAAAAACTGCTTTGAAATAATATTTTTTAATTGTTGAAAAGCAGGAAAAACCATTTTGAGAGGGCACAAAGCTTATACTTTTCCTGAAAAGAAAACTGCTTTATGAAGGGGAGGAATTGTTAACCATTTGACTGTAGAACTGAAAGGATGTGAGCTTCTGTGTTCCCTGCCTCATGGGCTGCCTCTCTTTTCTTTCATATTACTATAAATATGGTCAGAATTGAGAGGATGTAGGGAGAGTGAGTCATGATTCTCAAAACTGAAAGTGAGTCCCGTGGCTCTTCCCATATCTCACACAGCAGCAAGATGCTGAAGCAGGCCGAATGGGAGGGCGGGCACACCTTCCCCTCCCCGGCCCTTGGGCTCCTGCTGGCTCCTAGGAGCTCGTTTTGTGTTAAGGTCTTGACTTTTTTTTTTTGTGTGTGCTGCAAAAAGCTTTATTGTTTCCATTTGGTCCAAGGCTTGAAAGAGGGCTCCAGGATGTTAAAAAGCTGCCTAGTAGCTGCAGAGAGGGGCTTCAGGCAGCCCTGATGTTAGGTGGGTTCTTCAAAGGCCACTGGTCTCCAGAAGCTCCTAGTCGTGCTTGAGGGTGAGCCTCTCAAAGAGATACTCGCCCAACCCAGCCTGGGGACCAGCCAGCCTGCGGAGGTTGGTCAGGTGGTCACCCATCTTCTTGATGAGTTTCACTTCCTCATCTAGGAAGTGGTTCTCCAGGAAATCACAGATGTGGGGGTCTCCGCGGGCAGAAGCCAGGCCATGCAGATCCAACAGGGCTTGATTCAGGTTCTTCTCTACGAGAAGGGCGGCTTCCATAGCGTCCTGGGTTTTACCCCACTCATCTTGAGATGGCTTCTGCACGTCCAGGAAGAGGGCGCGGCCGCCACGCTGGTTTTGCAGTTTCAAGAGACGCTCCGCGCCCTCGCGCTTCTCCTTGGCCAATTCGCGAAAAAAGTGACCCACACCCTCCAGAGCCACATCGTCGCGGTCGAAATAGAAGCCCAGAGAGAGGTAGGTGTAGGAGGCCCGCAGTTGCATGTTAACCAGGCGGTTGACGGCGGCCTCCGTCTCGGTAGAGTAATTCTGACGAATCTGGGAGCTCATGATTGGTCAGTAATAAGGAGTTAAAAAATGGTGGCTGGTCCCGGTGATCGCGGACAGCTGAGTGGCTGACTCCAGAGGTTGCGACTGGAAAAAAGGTTGGAGGGTAGTCGGAGGCTGGAGCAAGGGGCGTCCCTGGGTCTGTTCCGTCCAAGCACTGTTGAAGCAAGAGACAGATCCGCGGGGCCGCCGAGCGCACTTCGAAGGTCTTGACTTTTGTTCTTTCATGAGGGATGGAGCATGGCAGACCCACTTGAGGAAGAAGGGTTGTTTCTTTAATCCAGTTCTTAAGATGTTTTCACTTGTTTTTCTCTTCTCTCAGTCAGCTCTTGATTTTGGAGTTTCTTCAGTTTTTACTTTAGCGGTGATCTGGGAGTTCCTTTGGCCGTCCAGTAATTAGGACTCAGCACTTTTACTGCCAGGGCCTGAGTTCAATCCCTGGTCAGGGAACTAAGATCCTGCCAGCCTTGCAGAGCAGAGGGGGAAAAAAAAAGATTAAAAGGCAGTGATCTGCATAGTAATGTTGACTGTTATCTTCATTTAGGAGCCTGAGTCATACTTTATCAAAAGCAACCCTTATGTTGATGATTAAGTAAGATAGATAAATTGAGAATGGCCCACCCCTAGAAAGAGTGAGCAACAAAATTTTGCAACCCATTCCAAAAAATTAAAATAAGGAAAGACCTATTAGTACGGATCAGGAAATCTTTCCAAGAAGTACAGTGTCGAGTACAAAATCAAGGTAAACGGGTGCAGTTTAAGCTTTTTTTTCTGGGCTGAAACTCTAGGCTTTCACTCATTTTGCCTTTTTGTGTTTCTCAACACGTATGTGTATTTTTTTTTTTCTTTAACCATTTCCACAGAGATTTAAAAAACAAAGACTACTCCAGGATGGAATTCTGAGTTTTAGCTGTACACTTTTCCCCCTGATCGTCAGTCTGTTGCCCTGGTGGCTCAGAGGTTAAAGTGTCTGCCTGCAATGCAAGAGACCTGGGTTCAATCCCTGGGTGGGGAAGATCCCAGGGAGAAGGGAGTAGCAACCCACTCCAGTATTCTTGCCTTGAGAATCCCATGGACGGAGGAGCTTGGTGGGCTGCAGTCCACGGACGGGATCCCAAAGAGTTGGACACCACTGAGCGACTTCACTTTCACTTTTAGTCTGTCTGGAATGAGCCAGTCCGCTAGCTCCTGCTTCTCTTTCTTCATCGTTTCTGAATATATGAATGTGTCGTATTACACGAAGTTTTTACCCTACTTTGTTTACTGTCTACTTAGACTTTTCATCCCTTCTTATTCTGCTTGTTCCCGCAATAGAGGATAAAAATAATTGAAAGAAGGCAATCTTTTTTGAATTATTTCGGTTTTACACAGTTCTCTGCTTTAACAGCAGAATGGAAAGCCTGATGTCCTCGCAGGTCAGCGGGAGGAACCCAGGACTCAGAGCAGGAGTGTCTTCTGTTTACTCTCGAGGCTCTTCCAGGAAAACCTGGCGGGGCTTTGTGCCATTTAGATAGTAAAATGCCATCTTCTCCATCTGAACTGAAGTGCTCCCTCCATCTGCTAGACCTAGAGTTGTATCTGGTCTTCGTTGGTAGAAGTAAGTGAAATTCATTAGGCAAAAACTTCTGACATTAAATGTTTTAAGTTTTCTTATGGAACAGAATCAATACACAGAATACAAAGACTTTGTTATTGAACAGACCTGTTCTTCTGATGTTTATTTACTGCTCCAGTCATCTCTCTAGTTTCATTTCCAAAAGCCAGTACCTTTCATCAGACATAAGTAAAATGGTCAGAACAGCTGTTTTTTTCTTTTTTTTTTCTTGCTAGAAAACAGGGGAAAGAGTATGATAAGTTAAATGTAATATTAAATATAGTGAGAGTCCTGGCCATAACCTATGTGATCAAGACAGGTCCTTCATAGTGACTTGGTTTCCTCACGTGTGAGTGGATATGATGACACTCTGGTCTGTCTGAGGATCAAAGGAAGGGATGTTAGTAAAATTCTGAGGCAGAACACTTAATCTTAACAATGTAGGTAGGTTCATTTATCTTCTGCCTCCCCTCAGACTTAGGAAATAAACCAAAGACGAGGTTTTTACTCTTATGAATTCTTCCTCATTTGGGGCATTTGATTTATTTACTTCATTTTTCTCTGAAATGATATTGCTGAATCACTTGGATTTCTCCTGGAATGAGATCTACTTACGACAGAATCTTTTAAGCAACAGAGGAGCTTCACACAGACTTTTGGACCTAGAAGAAACTTTAAAATGTTGATTAGATCCACTGGTGTCAACATGACAGTCTTCTCCACATTATCTCTGTCCAAAAGTTAGATATGAGTATACCCTTTCTTTCGTGTCTGAAAGCTCTGCTTCTTCCTTTAATTTCTAGGTTTTGATTTGGAACCTGATAGTCCTGACAAATACATTTAGTTGACCATGGTCATGGATCCAGTTGGAATAATTAGGGCTTCTGCTTTTATCTTTTAAAATCTTCTGTAGGTAAAATTCCTTTAGCACAAACATCCCTGCCTTTGAAAACTTTGTCGATAAATTTTCCAAACTCAGCCGTCTTCGCTCAGGCTGCTCTAACACATTAGCCCAGACTGGGCGGCTTAAACAATAGATGTTTCCTTCACATAGTTCTGGAGGCTGGGAAGTCTTAAGATCAAGGCCATGGCAGATTGAGTTCGAATGAGGGCCCTCTTCTCTAAATATCGTGACACGAGGAAGAGCAGAGGGGGCAAGTTCTCCTGCCTCTCCATTTAATGAATCCCATCCATGAGCGCTCTACCCTCAAGGCCTTCGAAGGTCCTACCTCCTAACGCCATCACGTTGGAATTAGGATTGCAATGTGTGAATTATATGGGGACACACAAACTTTCAGTCCATAGCACCAACTCACATTGCTTTAAAAAAAATAATTGATAACTCCAGTACTAACAGAACCAAGCAGTGTAGACAAATCGTGGGAGCAGAGTTTTTTGTGGGTGTTGTGGTCTACCTTGTGACAGCCTTAACTGGAGGCACTGGCGATCCTGACCAGTAGCACATAATCAGAAAACTGATAACATTCAGACTCTAAAGTGCTTACTGTCTGTTAGCAGATCATTTACTCTGACTCTTCTCATCAGAAAAAGGGACGAGTAATTCCTTTTCCACCTCCTCTGAAGTACTGAGGTTGTGAGAAGCAAGCTAAGTTCTGTGAGACAAGAGCACTCTGACAGAGGTGTGTTGGGAGCTGCTGAGAGATCACGGGGCAGCAGCAGTGTCCTTGAGATTCTGGACGCATACACCCCGTTTGGGGAGTGCGGGACTTGACACCTCCCCTTCAAGACACGCAGTATGTCAGGGTCACCCGGCTCTTTTCATGGTTGATGATCTGAGAGAAGGTTAACCCTGAGAGATTGACACGAACAAGAAAGTAAAGTAGATCCCAGCGAGGCAGAAGCCAAGGGCTTTTCCAAGATGCATTTGAGGGCCGTGCCTCAGGAGCACAAGGGGCAGGGATCAGGGAGAGTTAAAAAGCCAAGTGGAGATTATCGTTGAATAACTTGTGTGGAGCCTTAAAAGTGAAGATGTTTATCAAGGCATTTTTCTAAAGCTCGGCATGGACTGAGATTACGTCTGCATTCTTTGTGCCGTGGCTTTACGGTGTGTGCTTCACTACATTTTCTACATAGTTTTCTGTAAGATCAGTAATTAGAATGCATTATAATGCCATCTATGAACATAAAGAATTCACATTCGAAAATGTTTTGCTTTTGTCCAAGCCTTCTTAACGTACATATTTAATTACAAGGCATGAGAATTAATGGGGCTTTGAACATTTAAAGCTCTTTTCCTAAGATTAATTTGATTTAATTACTCCTGAGATAGATGTTTGCAGCCTTGGTGACTTGCCATTTGGATATGACTGTGAGGGGAGAGTGGCTCAACCATGATTTCTGTCAGGTTCAGCATTTGGCTTTTTATTTTCCTCCCACTATACACCCTCCCCTCTAATTTTCAGCTCATCGCTTTTGTCATTTTCATTTTGGGTGGAAAGAGGATAAGTGATAGAATTTGCCTGTATGAGATCCATCTTGTATCTGGCTGAATTTTCAAAGTAATAATGTTTAATGTGCCTCCCTTGTGTCCAGGAAAATGCAGTAACAGAACAGTTTCTGCAGCCCTGCTCTCCCAGACTTAAAAATCCTCTCTTGCAGCCTGGCTCCTTCAACCTTGGTGACCTGCCTGAAGGAGAAGATTAGGCCCAGGCCCACAGAAGAGACAGGGATCAGTGGGAGGGAGTCGCCCTCTCCCGGCTTCAGTCGCGTTTATCCATCTAGTTCTGGAGGCGGAGGCGGTGCAGGACCCAGCGGGGCAGAGAGAGGGAGCCACTGCTTAAGTGGCCCGAGGGCCCCCTCTGCCAGTGGGCCCCCTTCCCGCCCCGCCCCACCCCGGTCTGCACATCTGCACTGGGGGACAGTGGGGGAGCGTCCCTGGTGCCTGCACCCGGAGCCCAGCCCCCGGAGCCGCGCCTCTCTTTCTGCTCTGCCTGGCTCCTCCTGGAAGCAGCAGAGTGTGGCCTGAGCAACTGGTGGCCTGGTGGAGGGCTGGCAGAGGCCTGGCCGGCAGAGGCTGGCTTCACCCAGGGTGGGCTCACCTCGGCAGTCCGGCCGCCTGGTGCGCAGGCTGCGGGGTGAGGGCCCGCCCCAGGCAGCCGGAGTCTGTGGAAAGCAGCGCCCACTTTTCCTTCTTTAGCCACCTCAAAAAGTAATAGTAACGAGGCACATCATTCGACTTGTTAAAGAAGGGACGCTACAGAAGTAAAAGCTCTGTTTTTCCTTCCTGTTAGTGAGGTGCCTTTGGCATACAGGCTGCTGGGAGCCCGTTGGAATAGCTGTTAAGTCATCACTCTTGCCCCTCCCTCCCATTCCACTCTGCAGCCAGAGCACAGGCCCTGGGTTTGAGTGGGGGCTTTCACTTGAAATCCGGAGGATTTTGAGACAGGAATTTTGGGAGTCCAGATTTGAGCAGAAGCAAGTGTGGGCCAGCACATAGATACAGAATCTGCCCACTTCACAGTCCGGGAAAGCAGGGGGCGCCCACACGTGCACACACTCCTGGCAGCCTGGCGCCTGCTCTGGTCTCGGTGTCTTTCTCTGAGTGGACAGTTGTGCCGGCGTTCTTAGTCCAGGCAGTTCTTGATTGTCCTGCCATGAGGAGAGCAGCTGCTGGCGTAAGGAGGCAGCGGGAGAGGAGTCACTGCACAGGGGTGTGCCTCTGAAGCTATCACCGTGAGGGTGGGCGAACATGTTCCCTCGTGGCTGCTGTTGCCTCAGGCAGTTTATCTCCCTTGGTCTCCTCAGTAGCACCCTTCAGAAGAATCCTGGGACACCACCCTTCGAGGCCACACATATTCTGTCTCAGCTCTGAACTCACTTTTGAGGTTGGTGTTTTCCCTTCCTGTCCTAGATCTGTGGCCCGTTTGTAAAATCTGGATGAGGTGGTGGCATCAGGTTGGGTGCCAGGGCCGGGGAATGAGGGCCAGAGCTGGGCAGTGCTGTCCATGGCAGATGAGTGATTGTGAGGCCTGAACCCGTGCACCAGGCAGAGGTCTGCCCCAGGTTGGCACGCAGGGTTTGTTCCTGACACTTCTGAGTGAAAGGACAGAAGGGCCCTGGACGTGGTCAGCTGGGGGGGCTTGAGGAGGGAAGGGGACACCCGCCCTTGGTGCTCAGGCTGCTTCCTGGCCGTTAGGAGAGACGTGCACTGGAGCAGGCTGGCAGTTTTCCTGTCAGAAGCTCAGAACCATTGTGAAATTGAAAGTGTTAGTTGTTCAGTCGTGTCCAACTCTTCGCAACCCCATGACTGTAACCCACCAGGCGCCTCTGTCCATGGGATTCTCCACTCAAGAATACTGGAGTGGGTAACCATTTCCTTCTCTGGAGGATCGCCCTGACCCAGGGACTGAACCCGGGTCTCCCGCTTTCAGGCAGATTCTTCACTGTCTGAGGCACCAGGGAAGCCATTGGACATGGCAATCCAGCTGTGAGATGTCACTCTTGTTTGAAGCCTTTCTGTTTCAGAATTTTCTGTTTTTCCCTAAAATACTCTAGATAAACAGTGGGAGATAAAACAGGATTAGAATTCAGATAATAGTAGATCTCCTAAGCAGCAGAGATACGGTCTGCTTTAGGCGTGGTAACAGGAAAGATCTAGAGCACTGGCCTGGCTGAGCTGGCTCTCTGCGCTCCAGAGTGGCCGCACACACTTTGGTGACAGGCCACGTGTTCCAGCAGGAGAGTGCCCAACCTGCGGAGCACAGGGCTAGGGAGAGCCGGCCGAACTGAGGAGCAGGGAGAGGTTAGGGGAGTCGGGGGGGGCCGTCCAGGGGAGAGGCAGAGCAGTGAGGCCTGTGTGTGTGGTGGGCAGGCAGGCTGTGTGCAGAAGCCAGGCTGGGGCCCTCAGGGCTCGTGGGGGTGAGAAGAACCAGAACCCAAGCTCCTTCCATGGCCCAGGCCGGCAGTATCTCTGGACACACGAGAGAGAGGCCTGGCTGGTGGCGTGAGTGTGGGGGTGAAGGAAAAGGACCCAGGGTTTTCCCTTGAGCAGGTCACGGGTAGTGGTGTCCCTCACGATACAGAAGGGACTGAGCACGGGTCTGGGGAGGCGAGGGGATCAAAAGCCGTGTTTCAGGCATGTCTGTAATGCCTTGTAGACCTCCTGGTGGAGATGGTGAGCACGTGGGCCTGTTGCCTAGAGAAGCCATCAGAGCCCAGTGGAGCCAGGCCCCGCGGAGCCTGCCTGTGGGTCCTGCCCAGCTCTGCCGCAGGGGAGCCTATGGGCTGCAGGGGGAGTGGAGCAGACGTTCCAGAAGGGACTTCAGGATTACACCTGGAAGGCTGCTGGGGAGCAAGGGCAGAGGGGTGGGCAGAGGCCTCCCAGCAGAGGACGCGGCGTGTTTGAGGTGTGTTTCTGAGGGAGGGGTGGGCGGTGGCAGGTGGGGAGCCAGCCAGGGAGGGGACAGTCCCTGTGAAGAGTGTGGGCCTCTTCCTGGTGACAGTAGGAGGTCCATCAGGTGGGAATGGGGCTGATGTGATCAAATCACGTTTTTCAGAAGATTATTCCGGCAGCAGTTTGAACGGCGTGGGGAGGCAGCTCGGCCACAGACGGTGGGGTTCAGTCCGAGCAGCTGCTGTCGTCCTCGGGTGACGGTGGAGCCGCCATGCTGCCTGCCCCAGGCGCGGGCTGTGAGTGGGCTGGCCCGCCGTGTGGGCATTGGGGGTTCTGGCTAGTGTCACGGGAGGGCTGGCTCTTCATGAGGTGGTCTAGCTGCTCAGATTTTGTCTTGCCACAGGCCGTTCTAAGTACACTCCTATTCCTAGTCCCATGAGATGGTTTGTTTAAAATGCGCTCACTCACACAAATACTCTGATTCTCTCAGTGGCTTTTCTCCTTTCTTTTTTTTTTTTTAATTGTATCCTGCAACAGCACATTCCACTGCAGATTCCAGGACAGGAGTGTTCTTTCACTTGCTTGACTTCAGTGGTTTGATTCTGTGGTCTGTTGCCCCAGTGCCTGGAGCTAAACCTTTTCAGATAACTGTGCGTCTGGTGAAGACATTGGCTCCTGGGATCAGGAGGCACTTTGGTCTGTCCAGGGGCTCTCAGGTCAGCTCTCTGATACTGGGAGGCCCCACCCAGGTTCTGGCTGCCCCACAGTCTGTTCCAGCAAATACGTCTCTTCAGTGTATTGATAAACATACCATCTGTTTATGTAGTATATTCTCTGTGCTGCCCCATTCTGGGCCTAAAGAATTTGCCCACAGCCACTAGAGGGTGGCAAAGCAGGCTGTTGGTTTAGTGCTCTTCATTGGGGCAACTGGAATAGCAGTGTCTGTGTTCACATCCCAGCCCCTCCACTGACTAGTCTGTGGCCTTACACAGCCCGCCTCACCCTTGGCCTCAGTTTCCCCTACTGTGAACACTAGGGAGGAGAATAGCCCCCTCCTAGGAGATTGGCTCTCAGGACTGAATGACTTGATATGAGTAGGGTGTTTACTTAGTCCATAGGCTCTCGATGAATGTCAGCTGTTACTCTTATTCATCGCACTGGTTCTCACTTCTCCTACTCTTAGATTTGGCAACTTTACTCCCTAATCTTTTCAATATGCTATACTTGTGGCTCCCGTAAATTTCCCTGTTGCTTTTCCAAGGGCCATTCCAATTCTGGTCATGGTTACTGGACAGTAACTGGAAACCAGCCACACCACCCCTGTCATTTCCAGGGGCTCATCCTCTGCTCCCCTGCGTCTTCGTCGGTCTCCTCAGCCGTGGCTGCACCTCGGTCTCAGTTCTTTCACGGACTTGTTACTCTGTCATCCCAGTTTCCCTTTACCTTTCAAGTGAGAGAAGCCAGCTCTCACCTGTCACCTGGTGACCAGCAGTAGGCTCTGCACCTTCTCTATTAGGGGCCTCTCCAGCTCCTGTTAGGAGCCAGGGTTTTCCTGAAGCTGTGCTGGGAGGGCAGGAAGCCTGGAGGGCAGGCTGTGACAGTGTGACGTTAGTGATGGCCAAGCAGCAGCTGAAACAGCAGTTAGTCAACTGTTGGGTGCTGCAAGGGCAGCATCTCATTCAAGCCTGTAACTCTGTTCTGGCCCCTTTATAGATGAGGAGACTAGGCTGGGAGGTGAGCCACTGGCCTGCCGTCACCGCTGAGTGAATGGCCTGGGCAGACCACTCGTATCTGCCCAGAGCCAGTCTCTTGACCAGCAGGCTGTGTGGGGAGCCTGTGTGCTGCTCCCATCGCTCCGCTGCAGAAGGCGATGAACTGCACGCTGCAGTGAGGACTGCAGTGCTGCTCACAGGGCCTCTCAGGCAGGTCCTTGGCCACGTCTGCATTCGCTTCCTGAGCTCAGGCCTGACTGTTCTGTAGCTCCTGCTTATGAAATGTGGATAACAGTATTTTCGCTACACAAGCTCAGATGACAAAAAGTTGTATTGCATATTTTTTTGTGCATGTGGATGTTTTCAGTAAATGTAAAGCCTTGTAGACGGCAGTGAAACGAGAAGGTGTTTGAGGGCCGTTTTCTCACTGGTCGGTGAGGAACTAACAGTTACAGCAGGCAGGCAGCAGGGGGCCGCCGAGCCTCGCAGATAAGGCCCAGATTCGGGCTCCCCAGAGGCCAGCCCAGACGGCGGGCCCCTCTGAACTTGGGAGGAAGCTCCAGCAGCTCCGGTACCACAGTGGAACCAGTAATTTCAGAAGTGCCGGTGCAGAATCCGGTGGCCTGATAGTCGGGAACACGTGTAGTCTTGCTCTGAGGGTGGGGCAGAGGATTGTGTGGTGTGCCATTGTGTGTAAAAGAAGAACCCACTGGCTCCTGCGGGAACCGGGTTATCTAACCCCTTCACAGCGCGGCTTCCCCCGCTCTGATTTGTATTGGTTTATGCTTCAGTAACCTGCATGGCCTCTGCATGTGTGGCCCTCCCTCTGGGCTGGCCCTTTCCTGGGTAATCCTGAACAGCTCTCCGGGACAGTGAATGCAGTGAAGTGACTAGACACACCCAGAGGAGGAGGAAGCTATCTGGCTCTTAACCCTCAGTGTTAGCGATTGAGTGGCCAGATTCCAGACTGGTTATTGGATCCTGATTGTAGGTGTAGTGAAAAGCACTTAGAACAGTGTCTTTATAAGTGCTTGTTATTGTCATAATCTATCAAAAATTGTATATGGACCTTTTTTTTTTTTTTTTTTTTTTTTCCGGACATCCCATGCAGCATGTGGGATCTTAGTTCCCTGACTGGGGGTCGAACCTGAGCCCTTGGCAGTGAGAGCTGGGTGTTCCACTGGACCGCCAAGGAATTCCCTGTATGTGGACCTTTGAATCGTGGCATGGATCGTATATCTCATTCCTTCCCTCACCCCCGAGCCAGATTAATAGTATGTCTCTAAATAATGTATGTTTGCCCTGAAATGAACACCTTGACATTTAGGAAATAATAACCAATACAACATAATATCTTTTTTAGCTTCTTACACCATCTGGGTAACATCACAGTGCCCTGAAACTTGTGCAGGCGGGCTCCACACATGTGTGTGTATGGAGAGAGAGGTGTCAGAGCTTTATTTAGACTAGGCTTCTAGTTAGGTTTTCTTAGGAAGATCTTTGCACAGGATCTGGTTTGTTTTGGCTTGCTTTTGTCTGGCTTTGTCTTTAAGAAACAATAACCCCCTACCCTCTGGAAACATGGGCCTCAAATGAGAATCTATCCAGTATTCACTGGTCCACTTTGGAGCATCCCAGCTGGGTGCACACCTGCCCTAGACCCAAGGTCAGCCTTGGAATAGTAGGGCAGGACAATAGCGGGAGGGGAAGGACTTTGAAGCAGAATACAAGGAAGGTTAGAGGCTTTGCTGCACAGCCTGGCTCTCACAGTACACTCTGGTGCGTCTTTTATTTCTTCCCTAGTTGTTAGGCTTGAAGTGCCCTTCTTACATTTTAAGATTAAGGACTTAGATTAGACCAGCGTTTTCCGGCACAAGCCTGTTCGTGCCTACTGTGCACCTGTTCCCCTTCTTTGCCCTCGGGGCGTCCGGGGTGCTCTTTGGGTTCCCAGAGCACGGTTGGCACTGTGGTGGTCGTGCAGACAGGCAGACAGGACTGAGGCGGAAGGCCTGGAGCAGACCGAGTTCTGCCCCACACGGGTGAAGGCTGCTGGGAAGTGGCTCGCTGGCTCTGCTGCAGGCGCTGCTGGGGGAGTCTGACAGGGCTCGTCTTGTCTCCAAGTCGTACTACTTTTTTGCACCTGCTGTCAACACTTTTCCTGTCAGCTTTGTTTTGTGTTTAAGTTTGCATAAATTCTTAAGGTATGAAACCGCGGGAAAAGGAATTTCTTTGAGAGAGAGGTGGTGCTGTGCACTTTATGATCTGTGCGGGCCCGCTTCTCTTCTCCATCCATGGAGGTAGAGCCCAGAAAAGGCACTCCCCTTGCAGGAGCCTCAGCTTCTCATCTCTGACTCCCCCACGTCTGTGAAGGGGCCTGGGATTGACCAGCTGATGGACGGGAAGCACCCGGTGCAGTGACTAGCCCGTAGCAACTGCTTCATAAGCGGTGCCGTGGCCAAGTGTTCGAGAGGCGCTGTTATTTTCAAATTCTCACCTTTCAGTTAAATTGCCGCGGTTCTGCTGTTACATATGAAGCTACCATGTTCAGACATGAGCTGTCTTACATCCACATCGCATCCTTTTTTGCGCTCCTGCAAGTGGGTTGTCAGCCTTTCTTTGAACAGTCTTCCCAAGGATTCCTTGTCTGGCAGATTTTTCTCATAGCCTGTGATGACGTAGGGTTATTTGGGTTTTTTTTTTCCCCCCCTCTAAACCTAGCCGTGTGGAAGAATTCCTTCAGAGTCTTTCCCACCCCATCTCACTTGGTTGGGACTGTGTGTCGGGCCTGTGGCCTTGGCCTCCTGCGCTCGGCCCCTGACTCTCTTCCTTCTCCCAGTCTGCCTTGCTGCTCCTCGGGCCACCCAGCTAGAACATGCAGCACTTCAAGAGCCTGGGCTTTTGACACTCTTTCAGAAGAAAGAAGTCCTGCCTCTTCCTCCTGATTGCTTCCAAGCCAGACCAGGTCCCCCACCTACCTGCCTCTGTTCACACACATGCCTTTCCCTGAACCTCCGTCTGGACCATTCTCTTTCCTTCTTGTTCTGCCGTCTCCACTAAGCCCTCTCCAGTCCACCCTGCTCTGTGGATCCTTTCCACGTGAATTACCATATACAGTCAGGCAGGTAGGCAGACAGAGGCTCTTATGTACTCTGTGGCTCCACTGGAGAACCTCAGCTCTCTGACTTCAGCCTGCTTCCCCCACTCAGGTAAAGCTGGCCCCAAATGCAGTGCTGCTCACAGGTGGAGTTTGGTGTTGGCGAGAATGCCTCTCTCTCAGCGCAGACTGTTCAGGAGACTGGTCTTGGGGAGCCCACGCAGAGCAGAGCGGACATCCACACTGTACGTGCATGCCCCCCTTCCCACTGCAAGTGGGTAGAGGCTGACAGGTACCCCCACACACCGTGTCTCTCTTAAGACAGAACAGACCTATAAATGCAGCTTCTTGGGCTGAGTCCCAGGAAGTCTCAGCTGCCCTGTAGATTTTCTGACCATGAGATCCCCAGAGGTCAGATAGAACCCAGAGAACCTGACGCACGAAGGTCCTCTGCCTCCCATCTCGACCACCTTCCCAGCTCTCCTCGCAGCCTGTCACCAGGCCCTCTGCACTGCTCTCCCCCCCTTGCGCTGTGGCCGGGGCCAGCGCAGCCACCTCCTGCAAGGCTTCTGCTTCCGGTTTCGTGCTCGTGCCTGCATGGCATGCTTATCATGTAGAACGAACTTGGCCATGTTGTCTCCCTGTTTAAAACCTCCACAGTCCCCGTGGCTCTTTGGATGCACCTTAGGAGGCCTTCCGTGAATGGCCCTGGCTCTGGGTGGCCTCACCTGACTCCTTTCCTGCTCGTCTTTTTTCTGTTGAAATTGGTCAGTAGCACAAGCTCTTGCCTCATGCGTTGCCTTGGGAGGTAGTGTATTCTGAGGCTGGTTGCTTTGCTCCTTCTTACTAACTTTTGCAGTTAGTAATAACTCTTCAACTTGACCATTTTGCGAAGTGAGATCATTAGTAAAAACAGAAGTAACTGATCCAGCTGCAGGATTGCTGGGGCTTCCCTGGTGGTGCCGTGGTTGGGACTCGGGGCTTTCACTGAGGGGGCCCTGTACTGTTTTGAGTGGTTACTATAAGGAAGGAATTAAGGATGAAAAACAAAGATACTGAGCACTGCACTGGAGCAGGCTGCCACTCAGGTTCAGTCCCTCGTTGGGGAACTGAGGTATTTCAAGCCACGCAGCATGGCCAAATAAAAAGGATTGTTCCTCCCCCAAAGCCAACATGTACTTAGAGGGCCCGCTTCTAGGAAGCCACATGTTCATCCAAATGGAAAATAAATTGGTGGCACTCTC